>NW_017306509.1:530397-564537 GCF_000935625.1 Nanorana parkeri | reverse complement strand
GAGGGAGCTTGAGTTTTGAATAATTACCATATTAAACTTCACATAGTCCACTAATAATATGTGGTGTAAACGGCATGTTGAACTGTGTTAAGCAGGCTGCATATGACACAAGAGAACTTGATCTTAAATAGTCTTGCCTTCTTTTATAGGTTTGTTTTTTTGGTACTTATTTAATGTGGATACCTTAATAAAACAATTAGATATGTAAACGCCTAAATATAATGACTATACCTCTAATGAAGCTGGATTGTCCAAAAGAAACTTATGGGACTAAAGTGGCTTCGCCTTACATGCCTCATGTCCCCCGATAATGCCTTCCTCCTATCTCTACACCAGGGCCGTCTTTAACGCAGGGAAAAGAGGGCACTTGCCCCGGGCCCAATCAAGGTTGTGGGGCCCAGAGCATCTGCCCCTTGAGCCCGCTGCCCGCAGAAAATTGCCGATCAGATTGCATTGAATAATACGTTATGGCAGCGGCCGCATACGGCAATGCCATAACGTATTGTCCTATGCGATCTGCACGATCGCATCCTAAAGTTAGCTCCTCCCCGGCCCCCGCCCGCATAGCGTGACATGTCTCACGGCACGGGCTTCACTGGAGGACGTGAGGCTGTGCGCACGGGTGCCTCACTCAGGACATCCGGAAAGAGGCAGACTGGCACGAGGCGAGGACTGAGGCAGGTGAGAAAATAAAAAAGGAGAAATATAAAGGAGATATACAATTTGTATATCTCACTGAAAAGCTCACTCCATTTCTGTTCTGTCCTTCATATATATGTGAATAACATGATGGGGCCTACTAAAAGGAATGACAGAATGGAATGCCCATAGACTTTGACAGGGGAAGAGAATGCCCATAGACTATAATGAAGCCAAACGGATTGCCCATACAGTATAATGGGAAGCATAGTATCAGATATTTTGTAGGCAAATCTGAAAAAGATATCAACTTATCCTTTACCACAGATCTTCCCCGTGTATAGTAACATCTTTTACAATTGAAATAACTTTGGATTTTTCCTGTTTTCTATGGAATGACAAGGGTGAATTACACCAAGAATGCCTTGGAGTCGAGAACCATATGACACATCAAATAAATCTTTAGCATGCATACTCTCCAAGCACATTAGCAACGTTCTAAATTGAGATTAGGTGGGATTATTATTATTTTCTATGGAATGACAAGTGTGAATGACACCAAGAATGCCCATAGACTATAATTTATTAGATTTAGATTTATTTGAAGTGTCATATGGTTCTCGACTCCATTGCCCATCTTTCTTCCCATTATACTCTATGGGTATTCTTGGTGTCATTCACCCTTGTCATTCCATAGAAAACAGGAAAAATCTATCTCTTAACACATCGGGAGTTTGGAGCACTTTATTTCAGAGGTTATCCAAAGTTATTTCAATTGTAAATTATGTTACTATACACAGGGAAAATCTGTGGTAAAGGATAACTGGATATCTTTTTCAGATTTGCCTACAAATTATCTGATACTATGCTTCCCATTATACTCTATGGGCATTCATTATAGTCTATGGGCAATCTTGGTGTCATTCACACTTGTCAGAAAATGTTTGCCCAGGGTCCGATCAATATTAAAGACGGGCCTGCTCTACACTACAGAATTCCAGCTCTTGCATACTTAATTCCAGTGCAAGTGAAAACAAACATGCATGAGTATATCTGCTTGGTAATGACAGAATTGGAGAATACCAATATGATATTATAAGGAGACAAACATTTAATGCTAATGTTCAGACTGCCACTGATAATTCCCCCATCATTTCAGATGCCTGCTTACTACTTTAAAGTTGACTTTTAGGTAAGCTGCTAAATACAAAGCCTAAATGCACATATTGAAATTGCTGTACCCGCCAAATGATTTGTAATTCGGGCCATCTTATGCTTTTAACACAGCTTATGAACTGCACATGCAGGACCTCAACCTATACTGCTGCAGCAGCAACACAGCTTGGTCACATCTAGGCTCCCAGCCTTCCAGCATGATGATTGCACAGTAAAAGAGCAGCAGTGTACTGAAGAGGTCATCTTTCTGCTAACTCTGCTGTCCTCCTGTCAGAATGTTTTCTAAAAGTAGAGCTCGATTGTTCCTAGTGCTGGCCCTTCCTCTCCCAGTCTAAGTGCTGCTGTACAGGAAATTAATGGAGGTTGATATTACGGCTGATTCAGGGACTAGTTGCATTTGAAAAATACATTAAATTATTCTTAATAATTACCTCACTACATTCATGGTGTTTTGGATTATTAAGTGCCTGTTCAGACAGTCATAAATCATGAATATACAGTACGTAATTGCGCTGGTGAACTTTCTATGTTTAATCTGATAAAAAGCAATGTAAAGATAATGTCAGACATTATTTTATTGTCATGCTGATTTTTAGTCATTTAGTAGTTTCGTAATCAATTGGACTATTTGACAGTTTTTTGCAGCTAATTTTGTTATCTTTAAATGCAGCATATGTATTGTTTTATCTGTCCAAAGTAGTATGACACTTTATCAATGTTTAAAATGTTTTTCTCTCTGTCTTTTTCCTCTCTGCCGCTGGTCTGCTCTACCCACCCCTGTCTTTCTCTCTCCTTTTCCCTCTTTACCCCTATCCTTTCTAATTCTCACCCCTCTCCTCTCATCCCTTTGCCTTTTCCCTCTTCCCCCTTCTCTGCTCATTTCCCTCTTAACCCCTGTCATTTCCCATGCTCATTTCCCTCTTGACCCCTCTCCTTTCCCATTCTCACCCCTCTCCTCTCATCTCTTTGCCTTTTCCCTCTTCTCCCCTCTTCTCTCATTTACCTCTTCTCCACTGCTTTCCCCTTCTCACCCTCTCCTTCCCCTTCTTCTTCCCTCTTTTTCCTTCCTCACCCAACTCATCTCCTTTTTCCTTCTTACTCCTCTACTTTAATCTCCCCTTCTTCTCATCTATCCTCTTCTCTCTTTTTCTCCCCCTCTCATCTCTTCTTCTTTTCCCTTCCCTCTCTCAGAGTCCCTTGACTGCCACCCTACTGCATGAGTTGGAGTGGCTAAGCCAGTTATTGTGTTTATTATTATTTAGTCTTTAAGTTATTTTAATATTAAAGTTACAATTGATATATTATTTATTTTAATAAAAGCCGTGGCCAAATTTCTATCCAATTTTTCTCTATTTGTCATTTTTAAAGTCTAGTCATTTATTTAATGTTATGTTTTATAGTGCTGACTATAATCCCATCTCATCTCTTCTTCTTTTCCCTTCCCTTCCCTCTCTCAGAGTCTCTTGACTGCCACCCTCCTATACGATTCTCAAGAGAATAATTGTTCTACTTAGAATTGTTAAATCAGTTTGAGGAGCACTAAGCTAGTTCCTTACAGCCAAAACTACTATTCTGTTACCTAAATTGTTCTGACAGAGTTCAATGGTAGCCGGACAGTAACTTCCAATGTGCTAAATCTGGCAGCTGACAGTGATTTCTGGTTTCAGCTGTCTGCCAGGGAAGCACACAATAAGGCTGTGTGCTTGATTCACAAAACTACTGTAACGTAAAGAATTGCTTTTGCCTGTCATATCATACTTGGCATGTGTAAAGGCATTTTGTTACACGACAGGTAGCATTGTATTTTTGCATGACAGCAACACCCACTTGTGAAGAAACCCCAATAGGTGCATCATGCTAAAATACAACCAGTAGTGGTCAACTGAAATACCACCTATAGTACATCATCCATCCATTATGCACTTATATTTATAACAATGGCTGAGCAGCGTACTGATTTATCTTACTGTTCACATGGACTGATGTTTTAAATTTTGCAAAACATAATAAGTTCCTACTCTTGCTTTCCTCAGCCTGAAATATACATCATCTGAAAACTTTTTTACATAATACAGATTAGGGTTGCACAGATACCAAGTACAGTACTCGGTACAAGTACGAGTACATGTACCGATACTTTTGAGCTCCAAGACTAGACTAGAGAAAAATATAAAAATTAAGAGGCAGCTGTCATGTGTAAGGAGCACACGGAGCTCCTGGGATTTGTACATCTCTGGTATAATGTATGATTTTGTTTTTATAAATATAAATAAAGTGATGCACAGATACCAGTTTTGCGAGTACGAGTACTGGTACTTGCCGAGTACTTACAAGTACGAGTACTGATACATTCTTGTTTATTGTCATGTGACCGTTTTTCTAAAACAATACAGACTAATGATTTCAGGACAGTGGTGGAGCGCCAGAGCCAGGTCCCAGCTGCAACCGCTGCAACCCTGGTAGTTCTCATGAAAATGCCAAGTATCTGCACTGGTACTCGAAAAGTATCTTTGCATCCCTAATACAGATACCTGTTTATATGTGAGCATGAGATGAATGCACATACTTTTAGACTTTGGCATAGAAAATTGTGTGTTTATAATATCTCTTACATGAAAATGATTCCTGAGACTATGGCCTGCAGCTAGAAAGCCTTTGTAACTTAGCTATAGAGGATGATCAAAGCACTGCATATGGATATGGTGTTGTGTGAAATGGGTTTAGTATGCTTGTCACATGTACAGTGTCTGAAAGGCAGTGCTTGTAATGCTGGTGAATGCAAATGCAGGCTCACAGACTTGTTTTTCCCCATATTTAATTTCCACTTTCCATGTATTCGGTTTTGTAAATGTCTGGTCTGTCTTAACTTGGTGTTTATAAATGAAACATTAATTCCCATTCTCTTAGCACTTTGATTAGAGAGAGTGCTTCCATTGTTCAAAAGTAAATCTTAGAAATCCTAGATTAATAAAACCTATTGCACTGTTACCAAGACAAATAGCCAGCATGCAATAGCAGTCCAGTAACTGTAATGACCGAATGAAGGAGGTAATTAATGGCACATTTTCTCCTAGTGTAACAGGGATGTTCATCTAAACAATAGTCAACAAAATAGGTGTTTCTTCATATCAGCCATTACTAATCCACTTAGGTCTTACCCACATCCACTAGGTTTAAAAATATACATTATATAAATTATCCATAGTGTACTTTTGATATATACTGTTTTCCTGATAAATTATTTAATGGTAAATTTATGTGCCTGGGGACTAAATGTATGCTATCTTCTTTGCAGCATAGCTGGAAGACATATGTTATATTTTGACACTTTGTTGTTGATGACTGTAAGCAGCTTAAGGGCAGTGTATTTTACTTGTTATCAGTTCATCCATCTGCTTGTAGATAGTGGTAGTTGGCTGTTAATTCAATGTGCTACTTCATATGTGTCAATTGCCCTTACCCCCACTCCATATAAGGTGATACTTCCCATATGTATTACTATGATAATCAATCCTCATTTCCCAAACTCATCTAATCTCTCTGATACCCAAAAATACAATCACTTCAAACTAATAAAACAGGGGGGGTGTGCGCATCCATTAACACCTTAATAACTTCCAATCTGCTCAGTTGCTATCTACATCTGAACACCATAGCTTAGCGAGGAATTAGCTCAATAGAGCCCTCCTTTCTCAGATTATTTCTTATTACTTTTAAGGCGGAACTCCAGGCAAAACCTAGTGCTGGATAAAGTCAGAACATCTGTCAACTTTCTGTTGCAAGTAAAAGGAAATCTTCCCAAGGTGAAGTGAAAGTCCACCCTTGACAGCTGTCATTGAAGTAAGGACAGTATTCCATACTGGGTGCTTCTCTGTATCTCCTGTCCCGGTGACAACTGTTAGGTGGGATCTCTCCTCACCTTCTATCCCAGTGATAAATGCCCCAGGACCCATGGAGTGGGAGGAAATCTTCCTAATGGTTACACTGACAACAATGAAAACTTGACAGACCTGTACTCTTCACAATGTGACTAGAGGTGGATATGTGGGTGTTTGAAATGACCAAATAGATTGCAGACAGTCTGGATTTAGATTCTAAGAGAGACACCATCCTCTTGTATTCCTGAATATTGCAAACATTTTAAATGAGTTTACACCGTAACTACTGCTTGTCTTCACTACAGCATGTAAATGTTCAAAGTTATGGAAGTCACATCATCTGCAGTATTAATCAGAAGGGCAAACCGAAATAAAATAAAAGCCAGAAGCATTGCTGCCATCGTTGTCTAATGCACACAAAGCCAAATCTCTAGTTCACTAACAAAGAGCTATCCTGGATGTTTCAGTGACATACCCAAAAGCAAAATCTATTTTTCTAACTTAGTACGTTTTCCCTGAAGAGGTTCATTATTTTTGTCTAAGCTCTGTTATTGCTGAGTGCGTACTTTACTTGAATAATCCATGAGAGCCGGCTTGACAATTCATTAGAGCCAGCTTGCTTGTACTTTTTTCTTCAAATTAAAGCCCATTTACTGTGGGCTTCCCTTAGTACTAAATGATGAAATGGTGTCATGATTTAGAAGTCAGACAGCCTCTGTTCTGGCCAATGTTATAGCAAATGTCATACACATGCTCCTCACAGCATGCGTTAACATTTTAATTTATGCCTTGGGGCGCAATAGAAAGAGAAGGAGATACTCCATATTGACAATATGCAATAAGCCGTTGTGTAAAAATGTACTTAGACATACCAAATGACTCTCCAGATGTTATATTTCTGTGTCTTTCTATTTCCAGCACCATTTCAACGAAAATAGGACAGTCCTTTGATCTGGTATGTTTGCACAACCACATAACAAATGATAACTTAATCCCAAATGCATCTTGAAAAGAGTCTGCATTGTGTAAATTTGAAAATCACTGATAAAATGAAATAGTAGGAATGAACGATCTAGGCCAGGTTCAGTTTCCAGGATATCTGCCTTTTTTTGAGAAAGTCACATGACGAAACGCGTCAAAGAGGCAGAATCTTTTGCACACGAGGAGTCTAAAAAGCTATTCTAGAGCTGTTTTACCGGCCGGAGTTTTTATGTTTTATATGATCTCTTAAAGCAGGTTTACTGCCAGCGCTTTTCAGGAGAATATCGCCGCGGTGTACTCAAGTCATCTCCAGCACCGCATAGAACAAAACCTCCTTCTTGCTGAGTTTCAACGCGGGAAGGACCAAGTTAAAAAATCGGGGCAGGATCACGGATCAAATTGTCGTTTATTCAACAAATCCGTTTACTCACTACCCATCCATAAGGGGGTCGTCGGACCAAGTTGAATTAGACCAACTACCACCTGCTTTATATTTGTTTCTTCCGTCTTTTCAACTATCATCCACTGAACACTATTTTCTTTTACCTGATCTTTTACCACGAGATTGTCACTTGTAGATTAATCCAAGATTTTTTAGACTGTCGATTATTCACGGTTCTGCGTTACACATTACCTTTGACTTTTGTAACAACTATTGATTGTCAATTGTCGCTTGTCCTTTAGTGGCCATCATAACCTTTTGTTATACTTTGTCATTTGATGACATATTCTAACGTTTATCATTAACTTGTTCTATATGCAGTATTACCCTAGTTTGTCACTATTTTTGGTTATTTCGTTTTGTCACTATTCAATTTAAGATATTTATTGGTTTTTATTACACCAACCCACGATTAATTTAACTTCTTTGAGGCTGTGTTATACACACAGTTTTTTCTACAAACAATCTTTAAACACTTGTTTTTATCTGAATATAATGTATTCACCTTAATTACTTATTTACATATTTAATTAATGTAAACCTTTAGCGCTTGGTTATCACTTTTTCATTCACTTTAAGGAGATTTATCTCCTTTCATCTCTCAGCTGCTTTAGGTTTTATTTATTTTAGTTTGATCCAGGAGCGCAGACTATTGCTCACATATCAGTTTCCAGGAGCTTCCCCAAACCCTTTAGGAAGTTCACAAAACCAGAACTTAGTGCTGAACCTCACAGACCTCTATGGGAGACAATTTTTTTTCTTGACCTTTTCAAGGCTAATAGGCAATCTATTTTTGAAAAAATAGCATGGGGAGCTGGGCAATGCCATGAGAGCCATGCAAAAAACACAATTCTGCATGGAGAGGGTCTTTAAATGCAGCTTAAAAGACAACATTTAAAGTATACAAGTCTTTAACGGCCTCCCGGCCGGGAGCTTCCTGGAAGTAACAGGCCGTGTATATACGGCCTGTTAGCCCCACCCACTCGCGTGCGGCGTGCGAGTGGGAAACAAACAAAATTCCAAAACAGGCAGTGATGCCTGTTTACATACAAGCAATCCGCCGGCTATAAAGTCCCCTTCCCGCTGAGCGAGCCCGGGACCAGCATGGTGGCTCTCTGACAGGGGATCAGAGGGAGATCGGTACGCGATCTGTTATTACATAGGGGGCTGAGAAACATTTAAAGTTGCAAAAAAAAAAATCAAAGTCACACATGAAAAAGAATAAAAAAAAGCACCCATACATACACACGTACAAACAAGCATCTGGTGCACATACATGTTTTTGGGGATTTTGAAGGGACGCGCAATTTTAAGGCTTGACATGTTTGGTGTCTATTTACCCAACGTGACCCCGTCTTTTATATTTTACCAAAAATTGGGTAATAATAATTGTATTATAACATAATGTTAAAAAAAATAATTGTTCCTTAATATAGTAAAAAATAAAACCCCCAGTGGTGATTAAATACCACCATTAGAAAGCTCTATCTGTCCTTAAAAAATGGTATAACATTTATTTCAGTACAGCATTGCATGACAGTATAAACGTCAATCAAAGTACCGCAGTGCTGAATACTGATAAATGGCCTGGCCAGGAAGGGGGTGTAAACACCTGGTCAGCAAGTGGTTAAAATAACATGCTTGGAGGACATGTTGTTTAAAATGTAGTTTATTTAATTTTGTGGAAGGGTAAGGGCTAATAATGTACCCCTGTACTCATTCCCATGGTGGTTGATATCTGGGGGGTCCTTTCCCCACATCTTTATGGGGATCAGACCTTTTTCCCTCCCCATTGAGGCAAAGTGCCTTACCAAGGGGGAAGTCTTTGCTGCCCCAAAGACATGTGGTTTGGTATGGTACAGGAAGGGAAGGCTGCAAGCCTGCTGCCCCCCATTTTCCTGCATGTCTGGTTGCAATTTTAGGGAAAACCCCACAACATTTTTTTCATTTTTTTATGTGTACTGTCCCTAATGCCTTGTTTACATTATTGCATTGTGGGACAAGAGCCTCTTCCCTTCATCCAGTCCCCAAGAGAATGTGGGAGTTGATGGGGAGGGACTTCTAGGAATCTAGAGATCCCCATATACCTATATGACCCCCATATATCTGACCCTGCACAGGGAAATAAGTACTGAGGTACATTAGTAGCCAATTCCCCAAAGAGTTAAACGTTAATAAAGACACCATCACTGTGAAAAAGTCCTTTATTGCCAAAACAAATCTAACTAATGTCCCCAATGTAAATCTAAAGTCAATTATGTCTTCCAGCAATATAAATACATTGTCATCATGACACAATGATGCTTCCCCACCACAGTAAAGCCACCAAATGATGGAATCCCCATTGCTGCTTTTATGTAAACACCAGTCCTAGGGGCCCTGAGTGACATAATTGACCAAATATTGTCATTATCATATTTGGTCGAGGATGTCACCGGGGATCCGTGTCTGCTTTGTTTACATTCTAGAAGCAAGGATTCGGACAGGTAAGTTAGCCAAATATGGCGATAATCCAAACCTCAAACAGGCCAAGTTTGGGGCAAATATGAGTCTCATCCCTTTCAAACAATAATAAAAGCAAGGAGTTAAGTGTTCCTGTACCAAGACTCTCTGCTTTTTACCTTTTTACTTCCACTCTCTTTACCTTTACCTCTACCTCTGAGCTGTTTACTGTCATTTGCACCACCACGAGAAAGTGCAGTATGTAAAAACAAAGAGGCAAAGGTCAAAAGCCAATGGAACATGTATTTTTATCTTAAGTTGCTTACTCTAAACAGCTATATATACTGGCCTTCATGTCTTGTAATGTTCAGTGAAGAAAATATGTAGGACAGGCAGAGCACCTGCTGACCTAATTCAGATGGAACATGTGAGTTTATGTTAAGTGTAAGATGAGGCAGGCAGCCCATTCCTAAACAGCCCAGCATATATAATACCAAACACAATGGTATACTTTATTATTTTACCACAAAATGGCTCTGCCCTATTCCAAGTAATATGCCTTCCAAGAAGCTTCCCTGTGCAGAAAGGCTGCTCACAGGAATTCCAGATTTAGGCTTATGTCATGCCTCATTGTGATTTGTCTTCAATGATTTTGTAACTAAAGTGCTTGTCATTTTTAGTTTATTACTGCTGAACAATGATTACTTTTATAATCATATTTACCGGATATACTAGTCAACAGTTTGTATTTTTTTTTCATCAATACCTACTATGTACTGACTTTATAACTTCCATTAGGAACTTACCTTTCTGCATATGCAATAATAAAAGCTCCTGTACAAAAATGTAAGGGTTAAAACCAACTCTGAACTGTTAATGCCTTCTAGGAGATATTGCAACTTAGCCAGTCAGGAAGCACTCTTATTTGCCCATAACCTGACTTCTGATCATTTGCAACCAGCTTCCACATATTCCACTACAATTCACACCTTCAGCCATGTAGCTTAATTAACACCTGTCCCAAGACTTCATGGCATTTCAATTATATTAATTGAAACAAAGTGTTTTCACAACTTTGAATAGCTTCAATTATATCATTTGCGCAATCAACATGTTTTGGCATATTACATAATACCATGGTGATTGGATTAAAGTATGTAAAACCCAAGAGCAGGAATGTAATACATTTAAGCGTATCAGTCTTAAAAAGTGGTGACTTTTGGAGATTAGGTCCCTCTCCTAATCTCCAAAACAAAGGGGGTAGGTATTCTGCAGTTTCCACAGTTAAATGATAAGACTGCTTGAGATAACACTAGGGAGTGCAGAGGACACAGGATAGTACTGGATTTTTTTTTGCATGATCAACAGGTATTTATTTTCACATGGCATTACACAAAGATCATGAAAAGGGACATGTTGTTTAACCACTTGCCGTCCGCCCGTGGTAAAAAAACGGACGGACGGCACTGCAGCATTGGCGGGTTGCCGTCGCCAGACGGCATTTTTTTTCTGCTCGCGCGCGCCCAATAGCGGGCACGCACGGGCAGAAAAGACCTGAAAAATTGCCTGGATGGGAAGGGGGTTTAACACCGCGGATGTCAACTGGTTAAAAGGTGTATACAAGTGTATACAAGTGTTATATATATATATATATATATATAACACTAAAAATACACAATAAATGCACCTTAACGTAAGCTAATGCCATTGCCATGCTATTGTGAACAAAAGAAGGATTTCAAAATTGAAAGATATCTCAGGTCTTTGATATCTTACAGGCATTTTTTTTTGCACTTATCAAATAGACCTAACAAAACAATCTCAACTGTACTGTATATTAAACAGACCAAAAGGAAACAAAAAAAACGAGATGGTCTGAGTATACATAGACTTTAAAGTGACTGACTTGCCCATGTGGAAATCCATCTGAGGAAATCAAGTCCAGCTGACTGTGACTAAATTCTATTAGCAATTCATCAGATATACATATTGCTTCTGAACAGGACTGCAGTCTCTTGTCAAACAGTTCTGTGCTTGACAGCTTCCCTTGGGAGACACAGTGAACCAGAGAACACGCCAACCTGAATTTCTGCAGGCTCAGATTTAATACCATCTAGAAAAATAAAAAATGTTCTGGAACAGACTAAGCAATACAGCCCACTGCAAAATATGGATGGTGTGGGGCAAACTAGAGCCACTAAAAAAGAAACACTTTCACATATGGTGGGAGTATGGCTTTCACACAAATATTTTTACATTTTGTGATTATAAGGTACAACATAGGTCCTGTCACAACTTAACAAGTGAAAAACAGTTTGTCAATAGCTAAATAAATTATAAAACACCAAGTAATTAACTCTGATGATTGTTACTTATATATAATCACAAGTGTTTGAATTCTGAGAGTAGCATAGCAACATCCCTGAATATTTCTATGTACTGCTTACAGCAATTATCACGTCAACAGATAAATACAAATTCTAGACAACTAAAAACCTTGATGTTACCTAGGTAACCTTCCAAACAACAAAACCATCAGGAAACAGTTTTGTGAAAGGGATTAGTTAGGATAGAAGACTAGTTGCCAATAAGAGGCATGAACCATCTGTCTGTTAGTTTTAGTTAGGAAATATGCAGGAGGCGAGGTGAGTAGTCAATTATGAGACAAACTAAAGGTAATGTGTAGCCAGGAGGATTCAGTGCCGAAGGATGAGACAAAAAGGTGGACAAGAAGTGTTGCCATAGGTCATTGCCCAGAGTGACCAGAGCCAAACATCAAAATCTAAACCGGGACCACAGGTGAGGTCAGGGGATGCTAGCAAACTTTAGTGACTTATGTCATTTCAAAGACTAATCATATTCATGGGCTAACTAACTCTATAATGAGCAAATTGTAAATATAACATGTTTCCCTTAAAAATAAAAAAGAGCCAATTAGGGATATACTTTTAGCCATGCTATTGCAGATGGATACGGTGTCTGAGCCGATACGGTGGATGAGGAATCAATTGTGCCAACTCTAGAGGGCAGGTTTCAGTGTGAAAGGACCCAGCAGAAGGATCCAAATAGCAGTATGACCCAGGAAGAACATTGAGGAATTCTAAGCAGATGTATCTGAATGAAAATATCTATTGAAGGCACCAGTGAAGGATGTGGGTAATATAGATGAACCACAGCTGTCTGGCTGCAGTCCTAACTGCTGCACCCTATATGCTATGTTGTACATTGCACAGTCCTGACTATTTCATTCAATACATTATGTCCAGTGTTAAATAGTCCTGCAAATTATTTTGTACATTAGAAAGTCCTAAACATGGCATTCTATATGATATGTTGTATGTTATGTGGTCCTGACCGCTGCACCCTGTATGCTATGTTGTATGTTACATTATTTAATATGTGCCTTTGTACTGTGGTTTATGTGTGTCTGTGAGACTATCACTTGTGGCACAGTAATTAAAGTATATTCTTTGTGTGGCATATGTATGCGGTGTATGCATTAAGTAGATTCAGACTCTATTTGACTATTTTTTTAAAGCCACAATCTGACCACACCTACCCCAGGTCTTTCACAATCTTAGCAATGCCCCTGCCACTTACATTAGTGGTCGATGGCATATGGTAAGCAGGGTAGTGTGGTCTGCCTTGGTTGCAGGCACAATATTAAAACTGACTACACCAATGATCTATTGAGCTGAAATCCAAATGAGCTCCAATGTAAAGGGGCACTTTGCGAATGACTACTAATGTAAGTGGGCACACCCCTAACCTAATACTGAAAACTAAGCTTTGACAGTTAACCTAATCCTGACACTTTACACCTATGCGCTGTGTTGACGTGCACATTACCACAATGCAAGGTAACACAAGATTCATACATTAGTGTATTGGAAAAAAAAGGGCGGGTGCAGATTTTCATCTGCTCTGGTGCATTGCCAGTCAACTTTTAAAAATGGCTACCGTACTTTACCGCAATGCACCAGAATGGAAAGGTGTTAGGAGGGGCTTAAACTTAATTCATGACCCAAACCTAACCACAGCCTAACTATATTTTACTTCTTTACATCCCAAAACTATCACCTTATCATATATTACCTGAACTATTGGCCTGATGCTTACTCATCTATGCTAACAGAATCATTGCTTAAAGCTAATGGATCCATCTGCATTCTAATATTGGTACCAAAAACAAATGTCCTGTCTTTTTTTAAAATCTTTTTCTATTTATACTGTCAGTCTAATTTTAAAGTTTAGCTTGGATTTGAATAGAAAAAAAAGCACATAGTATAATTTAAAATATATCTAGAATTTTGCATAAAAATATATAGTTGAGGTCCTTTAATTAGTCAAATCACACATACGCTAATCTGGTAATTTTCCTTTATGCATCATATGTCATGTCTGTTTTGAACAGAATTTTGATAAGAATGGCTTTTTCAGAGCAGTGACACCACTATGCTTGTCTAATTTACGTAAATACTCCAGGGAGCTCTATGCTAGTCCCGCCCATTCATATATTTTTTGACTTGAGGCAGATGGGTTTTCTTGTCTAAAAGAGATGTGCTTTATCTGTGAAACATATTCTGTTTGACCTAATTTGGCAAATAAGTCTTTATTCCAGGAGCTCCATGTCTATTTTACATTCAGTATTCCCCTTTTACATGTGAATAGTCTTTTCTGTTCTTCCTCTTTAGGTTTTTTTCAGTCTGATAAGTATTTTTCTCCTTTTTACTTTACAAAATAACCTATACCACCTTGTAAACAATGGCTTCTCTGACTTTACTTATTTTAATTCATACTGCCATGAGTAGCAATGAAGCAGAAGACAAGGACATGTATTTTGTACTTCTAACCCATTAACAATACAATCTACATTTTTAAAAGAAACATACGGAAGCCTTTTGTTTATTTTTTTTGTTTGCTTTGCATCTGAATAATTAAACATGTGGTAATACAGAGATCATTTAAAAATGAACGGTAAAAATAAATTATATTTAATACTGGAAAAAAATAATTGTCACTGCTTTTAAATAGTGTCCCTGCTACAAACATGTACTTTTGAGATTAAAATGAAGGCAGAAGGTTAGTGATAATAAGTAGACAAGCCTAGATACTGACTAAATTTTAACAAAATTTTCAATTTGAGAAATAGCTATCATTAGCTACAGAAGTGGGGAATTCAGAAAATATTACTGATGGAATTAGAAGGTATTTACATGTTAACACTAGATTTGTGAGTAGATTCATCATTCTGCACCAACTGGGCATCCAGGACTGATGGTATCTAGAACAGTCTACCCATTTTGCCATCATGCATCTAGGCCTTATTTAGCTAATGAGCTAATGTAGTAGTATTATTATAATCACAGAGATAGTAACTCCCTCAAATGTAAAAAGAGAACCCCCCCCTTATTTTAGGTAAACTAGAGACTTTGTGACATAAGTGGGGATACAGGAGGAATATGACCTTGGACTATAAGTACATTGTCTCAAATGAGTGAGAGTGGAAAAAAAAATCAATATGACATATTACCAGGGAATCATCAACTCTGCTCATTGAACAGACAGACCATACTGGAAAAAAGATGTCATAGGATGAGCATATCTCACATTGTTGCTTTTCAGCCACATTATTATGCATCCATCTGGACAAAACCTCCAGCACCCAATCTACAAATACAAGTCTAGTCTCCCAAGAGACAACTGAAGAGAACAACCTATATATGAGATCATTTTGTAAACCTCTTACCTTATCTGTGTTTCATGATACATTTATACATGTATACTTGTACCACAGGCCTATAATGAGAACTGGAAATACTTTTCCTACACATTAGGTTTCAGTCTTTCCCACAATTCTCCCGAGATATCTTTGCATTAAGGTCCATTGTAATGAATCTCTAAACCATAGCTACTAAATCCTAAATGATGACAAATTATGGTTTGAACCTAGACAATTTATTTTTCAAATAGATGTCAATATGCCTTCTGAACTTTAGAATTTTAAACCATCCTTTTCATTTTAAATTGGTTGGTTCATTGATACATGAATCATGTACAATACATCCTCTATAACTATGTACAATTCTATATTTGTTACAACGTTATTTTTTGTTGTAGCATTGATGGATATTCTGTGCAACATTTAATCTGTGGCATGGGTAAACATGGTTTACCACATTTTGTTTACCTTTGTAATATCAGTGAGCAGTCCTGTAAAAACTGATCTTGAAAGACATGATATCTTTTCTCTAACATTAATAGTAATCGGTGTGGCATTTTCACCTGCGACACATTTTTTTATCTGACATTAATGGCCAATTTATATGGCATTTTCTCCTTGTTGGGAATTCTATATGTAAAACATGCATGTTGGTCAACTGTTGTGATGTTTGACTTATTATTGTAGTTCAAAGTCTGCGATTGCAATTTAAAGCTCACCAAATATGTGACCTTAAAATGTATTTCCACTTTTGCAGCCAAATTTGGATAACATCTATTTTATATTTGTTACATGTTCCTATTCACATAGCATACGCTAAAAAAAAATGCTTCTTGCAGTTTAAACTGCTTTTACTTGGGTTAGGGTTTCAAGGGTTAACATTTCTACTTGCTTATCTTTCTCTGCAATGTTAGGAGAGACTGTGAGGGCTAAGGGCACTGACGCGATTTGACCATTGTATGTTAATAAAGTGAATGCAAAAAACACAATCCTCAAATTTCAGTCTGAAGCTTTTCCGTTAGGACAGATCACCATGAAGGAGAAAAACCTGGAATCAGCCATTTTGCCTGTTTTAACAAAACATCTTAGGTAAGACATTTTTTTAAATGATCTTTCTTTATGCTGTGTGAATAGGATCACATAACACACATATTGAGGGGCCTTAAATTTGACTGCAAAAGTGTAAATACACTTTTTAAGGTTTTTTTTTTACAGATGCACAGGAGCACTAGCGCTGTTTTGTTATACTCCAATAACCCTGATTTGGTTTCCATTCTTAATCTTTTCATTGGCACACTCAAACTCACCAAATGTTGCCTGTCTACCATCATTAGACTTCAATTATTTATTGCATCCTTAATCACATAGGAGTTAATCACCTAAGTGAGATGTTGCACTCTTATGTGATTAGGCATGCAATATGGTCTGTTAGTGACTGTTGACAAGTTTGAGTGGAATGAGACAGTGAAGTTATATAGTACATGCAGTGTTGGGCATCTTGTTGATTGTTCACGGAACGAGGCACAACTTGAGCCTACATATAAACCCTAACCTAAATATAGGCCAATCTGAGAAGTCATATCTGCCAATTCTCAGATAAAACCTCAAGGTGTATCTAACCACCCCCCCAAAAAATGAAATATATTGCAGCTTACCAGTAGGGATGAGTGAACGGGGCAAAGTTTAGTTTGCAGGAGGTTTGGTGAATCCAGGAAAAAATACACTAAATCTAAACATAGTGCCAAACCCCACTGAAGTCTAATGGAGCCAGATGTTGGGGATTTTGGGCCTTTTTAAAGGCCATGTAGCAAGCTTTTGTTAAAAAAGACATCAGTATCTGGGAACTGCCGTGGAGGACATGTACCAATGCAAAACAAAATATAATTTAGCGGGGAGAGAATCTTTTAACCACTTGAAGACGAGGTATTTACAGGCCATTTTTCAGTATTTAGCGCTGCAGTACTTTGACTGGCATTTATTCCGTCATGCAACGCTGTACTTAAATTAATTTTATACCATTTTTTTGGGGACAGCTAGAGCTTTCTTTTGGGGGTATTTATTCACCACTGGGGTTTTTATTTTATACTATAGTAAGGAAAAATTACTGAAAACTTTGAAAAAAATTTTTTTTTTTTACATTATGTTATAAAACATTTATTATGACCCAATTTTTTGGTAAAATATAAAAGACGGGGTCACGTCGGTTAAATAGACACCAAACATGTCAAGCTTTAAAATTGCGCGCACCTGCAGAATTGCAGAAAACTACCTCACCCAAAATTGACCATAGGCAACGCTTTAAAAGCTTTTGCCGCTCATCAGTTTAGTGTTATCAGTGATTGATGGCCCTGTAATTATTGCTCTCACTGCGACATGTAACATGTGGCATAATGGGTGCAATCGTAATTTTCGCACTTATGCGCACCCGGCGCATGTTCGGTGTATGTATGGGTGGGGCTAAGGAACCCCCCTATGTGATAGCGAAGAGGATGTAATCGGTCCTCTTTATCGTCTTTATCATCAGCTTCTGAAGATGGAAAGTGACACAAGAATGCGCCTCATTCTGACAGCGGAGCGGGGACCGAAGGGAGATTGTGTACCGATTTCTCTCTGATCCCCTGTCAAAGAGCCACCATGCTGGTCCCGGGCTTACACCGGGCACAGCGGAGCCCGGGCCCAGCGGGAGGGGGCGCACATACAGGCACCTCTTACAAGCGATCCGCCAATTCAATAGCCGGTGGAGCGCTTGTATGTAAAAAAGGCATCGCTGCCTGTTTTTAAATCTTGGCACTTTCCCGCTCGCGCCAAGAGGTGGTTAAAGAGCAACATTAAAATACGCAAATTCTTAAAACAACATCCTTGAGCCAATGCCTTAAAATTGTTTTACAAGGTCCTCATCCCCACATCCTGTCCCAGGGATGTGGTGGTCTGTGGGGGTGGGGTGGAGTTCAAAATCTTTAAGCCCACTTTAGGTTAAGGTGGCCCCCAGATATCCTCCCCCAAGTGCAGGCTACAAGGTACATGAGTATCCTTTCTTAGTCATTATAAAAAGTAATTAAAGACACCCACACCATGAAGTCTTCCTGGGATGCAGATCCAGGATTAAACATTGTAATCCGCCACCACTACTACTAATGGCCCAACAATGACGTCCTGCCACCATGTTGATCTGGCACCGCCTTCCCTTGTAAATCACCTTGACTTCGTGTTGATGGGTACAAAGGTCTCATGCCCATAGTCTGTCCTCCAAAAGAGATATGGGGGTCTTTTGGGGGGACTTTCTGGAATGTTAAAGTCCCCTTTAGAATAAATGCCCCTTGTTACTCATTTACAAAAAAGAGCTAATAGCAAATAAAAACACTCACACCATTGAAAAAGTCTTTTATTTGAAATATAAATAAATTAACATTGTCCCCCAATGTAAATCTAATGTGAATCACGTCAACCAGCAAAGTGGATCCACATCAATCACAATGAGTGATGCCTGACAACGTTGATACACTATCACAATGACTTACCACCATGACAATGATGCCCCACTACTACTATAATTTCAAATGACAGCTTACCAGCAATGCTGGAATGTAAACACAGTGTCAGGGATCCCATGTAATATAATTTACCAAATATAGTCATGAACATATGTGGTCAATGGTATCACCCAGGATTACCGGTGTGATTGTTTACAATCCAGCAGCATTAGGGATCTGCCGTTCAGCAGTGGCATTTCTTCAACTACTAAATAATTCCAGTTGATATTTGTTAACAAATATGGTCAGTACGTTCACCCATCTGCTGAATTGTGGACAGGCTGGGTTCAGGTCAAACTCATGTACAACCTAAATCCAAATATCCCTACTTACCAGTTATTAAATGTGGTGGCTATATTAGTTTACTTCTGACTGTTTTCCTTTGTTTTCACTGGCAAACCTGTAAATAACACACTTCTTTTAACGGGATGGCTACACTCACTCACTGCAACTTATGGAGAAAGCCATGGTTGTAACCCTAGGACAGAACTACAAACACATCTTCCTCTTTTTATCTCTATTACATGGGCTGGTGGGGGGCGGGGGGATACGTAGTTGACAGAAGATAGCTTGAAAGGAAGATAGCATTGCTTGATCCATCAGTTCAATTCAGAGAATTTTACAAGTACACCACATATCTGGCAACATCAACACACATTGCATCATATTAAATTTTTCTTTGTCAGTTTAGTTAAGTCTCATATGCCTGGGTAGGAGACACTAATAATCAGTATTTTAAAGGGAGCATGGTAGGCATGAGGCATAGGTGAAAAGGGTTATCTGGAGGATTTGTGACAATAAATGTGCACCGCAGTATATAGTATGCTTTAAGCCACAAACATTCTTAAAGCAAAACAAGCTTCAGCAACATAATTTTCTAGTACGTTTATGTTTTGGAATTTCTTACCTTAGTATAATTATCCTGCAACAAGTACTAATGAAAAAGCAAAGATCTTGAGAACATGCTGAACACCCCATTCTGTTGATAATGTGAACAAAGTTCTGACCTTTGGCTAAGGTCCAAGATCATTCTAAAGAGCTATTGGTGAGAAAAAAGGAATCCTCTCTGGGTGATCAATGTACATTGCAAGGATTTTAATGAACTGTGTTGCAGTTTCCTACCTGTTTCTATTCTAACAAAAAATAGCTGGTTGTTACAGCATGTCCTTTCCAAACTGATTCCTGAATGGGAGGGTCTGGGTTTTGTATAATTAACTGGTTGGTTTCCTGTGTTGTAATAAGGAAAGGTGCAGTGTTTGCATCTCTGTAGTGGCAATTAAACATTTGGTTAATTGCCAATATGGTCACAAAAAATGAAATTCCTATTGCAAGGGATGCCAAAAATGATACTTGTGCAGAATTCGTGGGAAAATCAGTTAGCCAATCACAGCAGCAGAAAGTGGCATTTCTGGGGGAGAAAAACTGTGTATGGAACGCCTCCAGGTTGCCATATTGCATTGAATTGAGAACTGAATTTTATTAATTTAAATGGTAATAGTGACACAGGCACTTTTTCTCACCAGCATATAACTTGAATGCCCACATGCAAGTCAGTGCTTAGCATTTAAAATGTAAAATCCTTCCAGTTCTCTGCCTGGTTTTCCTGAGAACAAAAAGTGAGTATCCACCAGAGAATAATTTGCCAAATGCACTTCACAAGCTGCTGGAAAGTAAAAGATTGCTTGCAATCTGCATGCAGCGTAAACTCAGTACATGGCAGCATGCTGTACAATGTAATGAAAGCTGATATATACTTTGATTAGTCATTCTCTGTAGTAGTTCTTCCTAATAATGTGTGCAATGCACAGCAAATGCTCACCTTCTCTCCATCAGCAGCACATTCGCTTAAAGCTTGGAACTGCAGCCTTAGGGTTCATGTCGACGGGCATTCCAGTTAAATTATGCATTTTCCATTTGAACGTATGCAGCTGCAAAAAAAAAGCTTAATCAAAAGCACTTTAATAGGAGATCCTGTGTGCAAAGAAATGCAACGAAATGCAAAAAAGGTTGAACGCAACCTCTGAACTGCCATGTGAACTTCTCAATTAAAGTAGATGGGATTTCGGTGACTTGCATTTCCTAGGTCTCCCATCAAGGATACAATCGGCATGCAGTTTATATGTTTCCCCCATGTATTCACTGATTTATGCCAAATGCTCTGTGGTATCTTTCAACAATCTGAAAGTATTTTGCTAATGTATTCTCTTCTGCCCAGTTCAGCCCCCATACTGCGCCTATGTGTTATGTTTGTTAGATTGTAATCTAAATTTTGGTTAGTGACAGGCATAGGTTTTCCAATAATCAATGTAAAGAGTTGCACCATTGTTGAAAAATAGGAGGCATCCATGTCCAGCACAGAGGGCCTAATGTGAAGTCAAGGGACCTAATGTGAAGTGGGGCAATAATTAGGGATGCACTGATACCGGTATCGGTATCAGTGGGGATACTGAGCATTTTCATGAGTGCTCATACTAGTGAAAATGCCCACACAACGGCACTTTAAATTTTTAAACTGAAGCTGGCACTGTAAACAGATGCAGCGTTTAACAGGAAGGCTGCTGAGGTCCCTAGAAGGGTCCAGGCTGCCTTCTTGTGAATCACAGTGTCTGTTTACAGTGCCCGCCGAAAATCTGCTCCTTCTTCCTGTGCCGCAAATCTCCTCCTCCATGCTGCCTGCGAAAACCAACTGGGACTCTTGGTGAGACTGCACATCCCAGCATAGACCCCGCACAGCCACCTGGAACACAACAGAGCCCACCATAGACCCTGCAAAGCTCACCATAGACCCTGCACAGCCACTTGAGACCCCACAGAGCCCACCATAGACCCTGCACAGCCCACCATAGACCCTGCACAGCCCACCATAGACCTTGTACAGCCAAGCATAGACCCCACACAGCCACCTGAGACATTGCACAGCCCACCATAGACCCTGCACAGCCCACCATAGACCCAGCACAGCCCATGGTATACCCTGCACAGTCCACCATGGAACCTGCACAGCCCACCA
This sequence comes from Nanorana parkeri, assembly GCF_000935625.1. NCBI lineage: Eukaryota > Metazoa > Chordata > Amphibia > Anura > Dicroglossidae > Nanorana > Nanorana parkeri. The sequence continues at coordinate 542,717 of NW_017306509.1, read as the reverse complement.
TAGACCTTGTACAGCCAAGCATAGACCCCCACAGCCACCTGAGACATGGCACAGCCCACCATATACCCAGCACAGCCCACCATAGACCCTGCACAGGCCTCCTGACACCCTTCACAGCCACCTAAGACCCTGCACAGCCACCTCTGCTGGAAACATCAGGCCAGCACTCCGAAGCAGCACAGAGTATGTAGTTTCATATTATTCTGCATTGTTGTGTAATGCATTGCTGTGAGGTGTAGTCCTCTAAAGATGGTTGCCATTCAGCATTGCTGTATAATGTATCACTGGGATTTGTGTTCCTCTCTAACTGATGGTATTATTCTGCATTGCTGTATAATATAGAGCTGAGATTTGTAGTCCTCTCTAGCTGGTGGTATTCCTCATTGTTGTATAATGTATTGCTGAGATTTGTAATACCTCTACAGCTTGGAGTCAGTGGCAGAACTACTAGGGACGCAGCGCTTGCAGCAGGGACTGGGCCCTGATGCTCCACCACAGTCCTAAAATCATTAGTTTATATTGTATTATTAAAAACTGTCACATGACACACAAAAAAGTATTGGTAATTGGTATTGGCGAGTACTTGAGGAAAAGTATATTTACTCATACTCTGTCTTGAAAAAATTGTATTGGTGCATCCCTAGTAATTATCACATCTTTACTTTAACACAATAGTACATCTTCTGAGACAACATAAAGGGCTACACATTAAGCCAGACTCTAGTTTTCAGTTTTTACTGATTTGTTTTATTGCTCATTACTGTGGGCCTCCTACCTTCTTCTTCAGGAGTCCACTCTATTGTGGATACCCAGAGTTGGAAGCTGCCCCATTGTCCTGATTCTGTTTGACTTTTATACGCTGCACTTTTTGCCCACCTCCATCACCCAGCCAACAACCATTTCACTTCCCAAAGCACATATTTTTAAATAGCACTGTTATATACAAGGTGCAAACATACTCCACAAACGTTAGATTAGGCATTTTTTTGCTGCATGTATAACTGTATAGCAGTCTTTTCCTCCAAGAGTTTCTCAGCATCTTTATAAGAGGGAATCCTCTATGTTTTCCTGCTTGGATAGGGGAATTATATTGAATAATCATATGACAGATCTGGATTTTTCTAATACAAAGAAAAAAGTGATTCTCCTTGATTTGCTCTTCTGATAGCCCTTGAACACCAAGCAACTGGTACCTTTGCTCCTGATTGGGGGCGGTTTTCCATCATAAAACAGTACCTCTGTTGCGCTACTACAGTGGGATAATTGGGGACAAACTATGTAAGTATATACTAGTGTTATCAAATGCTTTACATAAGTGAGGAAGCTCTGTTCTGCCATGACTGGAAAATGTACAAACTGGAAATATCCAGGAAAAATCATGCTTTTTGTTATAATCCAGGGATTGAAATCAGTGAACTTTTAAAGATTTCCCCCAGTTGTATGCAAAGCATGTCAATTTGCATGTTCTCCCTGTGCATGCCAGGGTTTCCACCCACACCCCAAAGACATGCTGGTATGTAAACTGGCTCCTGTCTAAATTGAGTCTAGAGTGTGTATGTGTGCATGTGAACTAGGGACCTTAGTTTGGAAGCTCCTTGAAGGCAGGGACTGATGTGGATGTATAGTGTGTACATTGATGGCCTTATATAAATACCTATAATTAGTAGACATGTGCACTGGCAAAAAATTTGTTTAGTTTCGTTTTAATTCGGATTTTGTGTTCGTTTTTCAGATTCGGGTGTGAAAGTCAATTCGGATTCGGAATTTGGATTCGGGCGAAATTCGTTAGCGGTAGTTCGTTCGAACGTTTGTTTCGTTTTCGTTTCTTATTCGTTTCGTTCATTCATTCGTTTGTTGCAGCAAAGTGATATTTGAGGGGGAATTTTTTTATTTTCTCCTTTTCTAATGTCACTTTGCTGCAACGAACGAAACGAATAAGAAACTAAAACGAAATGAATGTTCGAACGAACTACCGCTAACGAATTTCGGAAATGGAAATTCGGATTCGTTTGCATTTGTTATATCTGTAATTTGGAATTCGGATACATCCAAATGTCTGAATTTCAGAAAATTCTTCCGAATTTCGGAACGAAACGAATCGCACATGTCTAATAATTAGTAAATCATGATTAATCAAATCCAGTTCTCTTGTCTCATAGTGTACTTTTACATAGGCTGATTATGAACAGGACCATGTTTGATATAATTAATGTCAGTCATCTTGTGTCTAATCTATATTTATTCCAATATCTTACTAGCAGGACATCTTGCCGTGTAAGAAGTCATAATACAACTATGCCTAATGTTACACATGTTTGGTTTTGTCATATGTGTATATTGACTTGTCTGGCTAAAATTCTGTATTGTGACATTGTTTATGGGTACAAAAACTAACCATGTTTATAGATAGTATACATATATATGAATATATTTTCTCCTGGTGTACTTAACAGCTCACCCTAGCAACCTGATTGACAAATAGGTGGTTAGCCGCTGGTCCAGCTAGCACAATTAACACAGCAATGTTGGATGCCTGTGCCTGCATATTGTAAAGGCAAAATTGGATTTAAACCTAACAAATGTATCTTAATGGGTGGATAGAAGTCTCTTTAAAGCAATAGCCTACAGCAAAAACGACTAAAGTTCTAGTGTGTTAATGAGCACTTAAATTGCACAGCCCCTGGACTCGTGGGAAATAAGAAAGTAAAGACAGAGGAAGGAATTGAGTGACCTCTTTTTTCATAGATAGACAGAGGGAAGTTAGTCCCTGTGCCTAAGTGGTGACGTTAATGAATGACTGATGTACTGCAAGAGAAGAATCAATCACTATGTGTAGGCCTGTTGCTTCTCAATTTAATTCAGATATCTGCTTTGTGCTTTTCCCAAAAGCTTGTAATTGGTAATGTATTTATCACATCATTTACTGTAAGCAAATACTGTAATATTAAAAAAGTCATTAGAACTCTACTGTAAATGGTGCATAAAGACCATTAGTTGACATGCAGAAATAGCACACTCACACTTGATTAGACGCCAGTGCTATGCTGTATGTTCTTGGTGAGAATGAGCAATCTTGTTTTGTTTAGTAGATCCTAGAACAATACGTTCATGCCTAGAATGGGAAGCACCAGTGTTTATGCTCGATATAATGAAGCCGCAATTATAATAATAATACAAAAGATGCTTGTTTTAGAAATGTCCAGAATAAAAAAATAAAATTACAGTTACATGTTCTAGAGAAAATATTATCGATAATTACGCAACTGACACGGCCAATATTGTATCTGGCCTTGATGTATTAGTGTAATCATTGGCGGAGGTCCATAATAACCTGCCCCAAGATAATGTGCTACAGTCACACAAATGGAAGACAAATCATGAGAAACATCTGACCACTCTACTGCTAGGTAGAGAGGGGAGTCTTTTGATGAAATTCAGTTTACTTTTGTTCTATTCTTTAGTGGAGTAAAATTTATATGAGAGTTTATATAAACCCTAATAATTAACTTATTTTCTCCTTTTTGGCCTTATAACTATACCATTGGAAGCATTTTTTATATCTGTTAGCTAAGAGTAAAAAATACTCATAGATCCTGCCAGAAATCTTGTGAGCTGATAACTTTCTTTGCTGCACAGTTAACTTGGTTCCCAGTTATATCTGTTGACTACAAAAAACCTCTGCGCTATGTTATGAAATGAGGAGGAATGTTCTGTAGTGCTAACAAACTTCCTGTTCTAGGGTAGCAATGCTGCTCATACTTAGATACAGTGCAGTAAGTAATCGTTGTCACCCTAAGGCAGGAAGTGCTACTGGCAGGATGACTGTGTGAACATGAAGGAAAAAAAGCCTGAAAAAGAAAACTAATTCAACGATCACATCTTAGGACCAGTAGGCTTCAATTAAATACATTTTTGTTCTTGGGTTTATATGCGTTTGAAAACAAGGAGAGCATAGTAATCTCTATGATGTCTTCTTATTCCATAACCACTCCAGAGTTTACATAGATGGAAGTTGGCATGTCCTGCTTTGCTCTATCCTTGCTAGAGTTCTCTATGATTAAGCCTATTATTGTGTGAAGCATGGTAGAGTGCAGAGCATCCATGGTGGGAACCGTTGTGCTACAATAAATGCTTCAGCAAAGTTTCCTGTGTGTTCCTGGACTTTTTTCTGTGAATTACTATAGATGTTAACTGGTTTGGACAGTGTGCACCCATAATTCTCTCTAGTGCTGCTGTAAAGGAGTGGTGATACTGAGGTATGGAAGTTACTTGTTCTTTAACGTGTTTACATGTTCCTTCAATGATCAGTCAGTGCTGTGTATATATAAGAACTTTTCTTGCTCTGATCGGTAAATAATGGTGTTTAGAAATACATGTAAAGTACCTATTCAGTTAAATGAAAGATTGCAAATCCTTGTTACCCTGACTTAAGTCTCTCTTTGAAGCTACTGAAAATCTTGAAAAATATACCATTCACAGATATCTACTATTGAAACTTAATTTTTAAGGGTCTGAATTTCTTTCCTTGGTCTTTGTTATTCATACAGTAAAAAGGTTTTTGTCCATTTAGTCGATATCGCAATGAAACAGCAATCTTTTTTTATGCCATATTTGCATACATATGTTTTTCTTGCCTTTTAGTAAATATGAAAGTCCAACATTTAAATAAGCAATGCAAATGGCACCAGTGCAAAGCACACTCGATTTGCATGCAAATGCAATTTTTAGTATATAAATCTCATAACATTAAAGTCCGTGGCTGTAAGCAAACTGTATAACGAAGTCCTAATCTACATGTGAAATATTTGTTTTGCATTATAGCTCTGCACAGCCCATTCATCCTAACACATAGAAATGGCCTATCTTTATATTCCTGTTGCTATTTTGATGAATGCTCTGCATTTGTGTAAATGTATCTAAATGAAAAACGCCTTTCCAATCTGGGCTATTAAGACTGTACTGCTGGACAGTGCTGCAGAATTCTGTGACCTGCCAAATATAAAAATAACCAACTTTTCTTTTTATCTACTGAGTAGAAACCAAAATCGAGTTCTTATTGATGCCTTCTCTTAAATTATTTCTTGAGTGCTTCTGCGATCAATAAAAGACACCTACAGCACTGTGCTGTGGCATCTTACACTTTTCATATAAGTTTTATGTTTTTATCTTTTCTGGATACAGGACACAAGAATCATTTTAAACGTAAGAATTAACAACCATATAATTTTTACTACAGATAACGACCAAGCCTAGTGCAGCCATCTTTTTCAAACTGAATGTATCCCTTCGGCTAAAACTTTTCTATTAAAAAGTACATCCTGTGTTTCTTTCTGGTTTTCAACTGTTAGAAATGTAATAACCAATATTCACTGTCATGATGATTGGGTTAGCCAGATCAAATCATAGAACTTTGCCTAAAGGGTCAACATGATTAGTTTGTGTTAAAAGGAAAACATTTTTAAAGGCTCATACAGATTGGAGACTAGTGCCTATTATAAAAAAAAAGTTATGTAAGGTGCAAAATGTCACTGCTCTGCAACATCTCTGCAATTCTCAAACTGTAGTACTCATAGTTAAAGGTAGACAAATCTTAGAGATATATTCACAAAGCTGCCGAACCTCTGGCAGGCTACTCGCTGCTGTTCAGCCTTTTCTCATAGGGGCCGAACAGCAGTGAGTGAATAGCCGAATGCCGCCCACACTGGATCAAACACTCCTCATTCTCTTCAGGTTGCATACTATCACTCTTTCTTCTCTACATCTCAGCAGAAACAGCTACTACTTAGGATTACAACATTAAACCAAAGTTATAATTTTTGAACATATCAAATTATAGCAACTGAAATCACATTGCTGATCCATCATATAATAATCATAATAATAAAAGACACATTCAAAAATGAATGGCTAGAAATAGATATTTCATGCTGGTTGTTAGTGTTTCTTGTTATTATTCATCAGTTCATAGAATAGCTCACATGTACTGTATCTAAAAATCTGCATACCCTACTTCAAGGTGTATTTCCACTTGTGCAGACAAATTGAACCTGTGAAGGTCCTCATTCATCCAGGTCATGGTATATCTGTAGGGAATAAATCAAGGCAACTGTACTTGCTGTATTGTTCTTGAAGACATTTCACTGGTCATCCCACTAGCCTTCTCAATTCAGAATGACTTATACAAAAATTATTTGGGAATAAATATGGTGAATGTTACTCTAATCAACATAATCTGTTAAACATAACCAGCATGGGGTCAGAGACCTCATGGAGGTGAGGTGTTGATTGCATTTGCATAATTAGAGCTAGTTGGTGTTATTAAGCAGCCCAGAGAGAGGTATTAAAACAGCATTGTCTGTGGCAGAAAATAGATGCCTCAACCCCCCCCCCCCCCCCCTATTCAAGCTTGGCTTCGTCATTTTTACATAAATGGCCTCTTTCACGCCTCTTTTAAACTAGTCCTACTTTATATATGTTACATTTTTTCCATGTACATAACATAACTTAAAAAAAATGGATTCCATGTTTAAGTGTGTTTTATTAGTTTAAAAATTCAATATAGCTTCCCCTTTATGTAATGTTAAGGAGAGGGCTGTGGGACGTTAGGTTTACTCTAATTAACCCTTTCTGTATTGTACTGGCAGATCTTCATTATCAATTGTAAACTAGATTTGAAAACTATGGGGGTTATTCACAAAGCTAGCCGTAGCTTCGGCTGATCCTTCGGCTAGCTTAGGCCCCAGGACCCCTTCGGTTCAGGGCTGCTGTACGGGCTATTCACTGTAGCCCATACAGCTCTCGAAGTTGGCCGAGGGGCTCAGCTTAGCCGAAGGCATATGCTCAACCCAGGTGAAATTTATCACAGCCTGCTTCTGACAGCTGGGTGGAGCCAGCAGTAATGTTACAGCTGGCTCCGGCCACTTGCAGAGACAGATCAGCGTCCCTGGTTACCAGGTAACCAGGGACGCTGTTCTGTAATTACACTGAGAACCCAGTTCTCAGTGTAATGACAGATATAATCTCTCTGCGGTCTGGGATGTGTGCAATGAGAGTCAGCTTCGGATTACATGGCCAGTTATGACCAGCGCTTCTGCAAGACACACATACATGGATTAACGTTTTCCTCAGATCATTTTCTTTACTCAATATCCAGCACATGTGCATAATTTTTTATTATAGTCTTGATAACTTACTTTTTAGTGATATAGGGCAGCCGACAGACTGACGGCATCGAGACGGCATCTAAGACATCCGTTCCCATTTGGTTCATGACTCTCATACTGGCAACAACGTAGGGTGACCCGAAGCCACTCGAAGCAAGCCGATGTATGGCTGATTTCAGCCGATGTACGGCTGAAATCAGCCTTACCAGCCTGAAGTGAATAGCCGAACAGTGTTCGGCTCACTTCACTTCAGATCGGTCATTCACTCGGCTGCCCTCGGCAGCTTGGTGAATAGACCCCATAGTTTATTAAACTGCTGAGCATACTCAGCCGACCTGAAGCCACCCGATGTACGGCTGATTTCAGCCGATATATGGTTGAAATCAGCCGTACAAGCCTGGAGTGAATAGCCGAACAGCGTTCGGCTCACTTCGCTTCGGGTTGGTTATTCACTCCGCTACCTACTGCAGCTTTGTGAATAACCACCTATATGTCCTAACAAAGGGTTAAAGACTTAGAAGCATTGTATGTTAATAAGAAGAGGCGCTTTCACTTTTAAGCTGTACAGAGGAGCCTGAAATCTGCAGAAAGACCTTCACCAAAAAAGTCCAAAAGGTAAGAACTATATTTTAAAACATTTGTTTTCATTATGCTGTGTGAATGGGAGCACATATCAAGCATACAGTGAGGTTTTAACAAGTTTTACTGCAAAAGTGGAAATACACTTTAAATACACTGCCAGAAAGTATAAAAAAAGATTACCTGTGGGTTATTGTAAAACATACTGGTTTTCTGTGCAATGGGTAGTATATATAGTCCAATTAATACAATTTCCAATTAAATTAGGCTAATTTTCCTGAAAGAGTACCAATTCAGCAAATTTCAACAGAACAATCAATTTGGCTCATTAAGCTGCTTAGGTGAAATGTGCATGGAAAAAAATAAATAATATTTAGAATGTTCACTGCTCTTTACATTTTTTTATTCTTCCCTATTTTTATGTACATATCAGTTTGTGTACGGTTGCTTTATTTTTTTTATTTAAGTCTTTTCCACTATTTTCTTTTTGTAAAAGACCAATAAGGTGACCATTGTCTGGTGCAAGAGCAGCTCCAGGATTGTTCTCCGGCCTCTGTAAACCTCAGGAACCATTTAAAGTCCATTGAATATTTTAGTGGATTAATAATCCCTGATCTAGTTTGCCATGGGGAGAGCATGCACTCACCCCAAGGTAATACCAGCCCAATATGAGAAGCATACTGTACAGCCTGGCAACAACATTGCTAGGAACTCCTGATCTACTGATTACACTCTCATTCACCGGCTAGCAATCATTATTAGAGGAACATCAAATAAAAACATGACTTCTTCTCCTAAAGGACAACAGACTCGTGCTGTTTTCATTTACAGGAGGTGGAGGTAGAAAATGACCTGCCATTGGAGGCAGATACATTTTACAAAAGGCACCTACCAGCAGATACCTCATAAAGGTGTATGTCAATTCAAAGCTGAATCGTTTTTGTTTTTTTCTTTAACTGTTGGCAAATTTAGTTAACGTAATCACTTAAAAATCTAACTCTAAAACCTGGTCATTAATGAATTAATTGAATCTTTTATGATAATGCTGAATAGACAATGCATTGAACATAAAAATGCAACTGAATTGGCTTCTAAAGTTATTACATTCATTCCCTTGGTCTTAAAATCTTTGGATATCAACAGAAGAAATGTGTTATGGGAATCATTTATGGATCTTCGGTGGATCATTTAAAACAATGTGTTTTTTCCTTTTACTACATCATGAATCACATTTTGTTTCTGTCCCTGGAGCTGCACAGTTGCTTGAATATTTCTAAATTAATTACCAGGTTTCAGACTCCATGCTCAGGTTACCGGTATTACATTTAAAATAAAGTTTGTCCTTTAGCTATTCTTTACATTTATAGTAGCATGTCTGTTGGGGCCTGTTAGGTTATATTCTGTTATCTTCTGCAAGGGATATGAATTGTGTGTTGTGCCCATATTATTTTGAAGGCACATAAAAAAAGGTTTAATGCTAAACTGCAAATAAAAAAGGTATTTATAAACTAAACTGGAAAACCTGTCACAAATCCAGGAAATTCAGACTAAGCATATGATGAAAAAATGCATTTAGAGTGTTTACCTTTATCCTTCTAGTCAAAACATTACGAGGACCCAGATTGGAGAATAGTGATCAAACTTAGTAAATTCACCATCAATCAAGATACCTATAGGCAGATGCTCATGGATAGTGAGTAATCCACATCACTCCTATTTGCAGCATTTTGCAACCACATGTGTGTTTATTGTGACAATGGTAAATTGGCCCATAATCTCCCCAACAGAGGAAAAGTTTGTTAATTTCATAAGAATGGTTGTGTGACAATTGCTAGGTAGTGTAACTTTTGCTTAATAGTGTGACTGTTTTTAGGTAGGCAGCATGGGAAAGTCTTTTATTTGGCAGTAAAGCAGACAATCTATAACTCTGAAGCAGATAACAAAACAACATTATTGTTTTATAAAATGGTTCCAGGCTCTATTAGCACATCACAATTGGTTTAATACCTAGTTCCCGTTTTCATCCATTCAGTTGCTGCATGTTTAGGCATGTTGCAAAATACCTAGCCAGGAAAAGTATACTGTTATTTCCTAGACTTTAATTGTGGCAAACTTGCTTAGAAGTAGTTTTAGATCCCTCATTTTTGTTTGTTTATTTAATATTTACCATTGCTACATTTTAATACATTAAAATTAGGACTACATTAAAAAAAGTTGGTAAAAGAGAGGGTTTAGATTTTTTTCTAGCATTTGGGAAGGATTTGTCAGTCTTTTTAAAAAATTGAACCTGTAAGAAAAGAGACATTAAACCCAATGCAGGAGAGTCTTTTATTGTCAACATAGTATGAAGTCAACTAGAGCTATGAAATGAAGGGAGAGGAAATCCCACTTTTGAGAAATATCACAAAAACAGGTGATCCTATAGGATGATACCTCCTTCACTTATAGCCTGGTGACACCTGTAGTTTTTTGGTTGCATCCCACTTCCTGTCACAGTGACAGTGGTCACCTGAAAAAATAGTAGCGGTGAATCTTCCTTGAAGGGACAAAGACCACAATTAAACAAGGTTTTCCCTTTAATTTTAAAACAAAGTAAATACATACTGTATAAATAAATACATATTTGGTGTACAGAAGAAACTGAGGTTCAGTTCAAGTGAATATCGTTTTTTGCCAGTTAATCTGGGAACTATATTTTCACTTATGCTGCAAAACCTTTACTGTCTACGCAAATGACACCATAAGTTAGTCCATGAAAAAGCAATTGAATTGATCTACAAAAAAAAAGTAATAACTGAGCTTTTGCAGTCTCATCTCCTTTCAGCGATCTGAGGGATTAGTTGAGGGTAATGTATGAGGGCAAGCAATTTAATATCCCTTCCTGATTTAAATGGTACATTTGTATTCTGAAGGCTTCAACAAACTGGCCACAACTTTCAAAGTTACAGATGTGATTGAAAATTTCATTGAAATAAAAAAAATACAATTACCCCTTGACTATGAGATTTGCAATTCTGAGTGCTTGTAAAAGCAAGATAATGTGCTAACTTATGATTTCAAATAACAGAATAAAAACCAACTTCACAAAGTGCACTTATAAGGAGGAACATTCTGCCGTAGTCGGCAGTGTACACACATCAAGAGAAACTTCCTCCAAAAACCTACAGGCTGTGCTTATCCTCAAGGACACTGGGCTGTCTTTAGATTTGTTTTGATCCATCCGGGACCTGCAGGCAGACTGTCAGGTGCCGGACAAATGTAAACAGTTGGGCGGAACTAGTAGTGATGTCAGAATGTCATTCTGCAGCAGGAGTTTGTCGGAGTTTGTTCATTGATTCTTTTAATTTTTTTTTATTTCGCGGAGTCGTCGTCATCGTGGACAACCCTGGACGTCATGATTAACCTTAGGATTACGTCGGTGGATCCATCTTTTTTTATTTTTAAATAAAAGACTTTGTTTTTATTTCAATTCAAGGATTTTTGATTAAAGTCTAGTCATTTTATTTAACTTTTATTTAACCTTTTTGTGAATGGGTAGGGGTACAAGTACCCCTCACTCATTCAGAAGGGGGGCTGCATCTGGGTGGCACTTTAATAAAGGGGTACTCTGATGTGAATAAGCCCCCTGCCTGCACCCCCACAACCAACGCCCCAGGTCTTGTGGGGAAGAGGCCCTTGTCCCCATCAGCACGGGGACAAGGTGCTTTTTTTAGGGGGAACCCCGGAAAAGCACCCTCCCAGTGCCTGTGGCTCACCCCCCCTTGACTGCCCTGCCCTGAGCTTGAAACAAGGGTTTGGTTGGGAATTTTGGGGGGCCCTATGTTTTTCCCCCATATTTGGGGGTGGGGTTCCTCAAAATTCCTACCAGACCTAAAGGGCCTGGTATGATTTTTTGGGGGAACCCCACTTTTTTTAAAATGTGGTCCCTCCTAACGTTCCTACCAGACCTTAAGGGACTGGTATGATTTGGAAGGGTGACCTTTTATTATTATTTCCTTAACTTTTTTCAAAATTTTTATTTTTTTTACATATATTTAAAAACAATTTAAACAGTTATTCTAGCATTGGATGCAGTTAACCCTTTCGCTGCCAAGCCCTCCGGAACATTTTTCAAATCAGCTGGCCAAGCCATTTTTGAATTTTCTGCAATTTTTTCCTATTGATTTGATTTTCAACTGCTGCGTTGCTAGCGTTTGTAAAAGACCCCCCAAGCCATATATTTTCTGAAAGCGCAGGCCCGGTAGAATAAAAAGATGGTGATACTAAATTTGTAGGCCCTGCGATAATTGCGCAAATGTTTCTCAAATTAATATTAAACCGATAAAAATACACAATTCAATTGTTAAAACACACCAAAATCAGTATCCGTGCACAAAAAAAAATATTTTTTGACTAAATCTAAAAGATAAAACTGTATTGAGTTAATAAATAACAAATATTAGCAAATTTGTAATTGCGCCTTTTTGCGAAAAGGTAAAAAAATGAAGGTATGCAAAACTGTAAATAATCGACTTATGTAAAAAATTGTTTTGGTGTTTGTGTTGTGATAAAATGATACAGGTGTATATTTAATTGCAA
>NW_017306509.1:519190-530124 GCF_000935625.1 Nanorana parkeri | reverse complement strand
CTGAGATGTAGATCGCAGCCTGTTCATTCATAACTGGGGACACATAGTACTATGTGTCCCCAGTTATTTACAAACACCGGAGTGATCAGACGATCACTCCGGTGTTTGCTCTGCACAGAGGGATCGTTAAATATCATTGATATTTAACGATCCCCCGCTCGGCCACGCTACACAGAGCCGCTGTCATCCAAAAACTGACAGGATGACAGCGGCTCAGAACAGAAGACGCTCAGCCATCCTGAAATGCGGCCAGCCGCCGCTCGTTCCCGGGACCCCCCCGACCCCCCCGCCGGTGATTTTTGTACGGATCCCCGCTGCCACAGACCCTACAAGCAGTGGGGATCCATGGAGTCCCTCATCCCTCCCTGGGATGGCTCCAGGGAGGGATGAGAGACTCCAGATGCCGGCGGCCGGCAGCTTATAGTAGAACTGTAAATGCCAGGTCCATATGGCATACTGACCTGGCCAGCTGGAAGCACTTTTGTAGGTCCGTATGCCATACGTCCTTGGCAGCGAAAGGGTTAAGGCATTCAATAGAGTGGAATGGCCATACTTATGGTTGGTGTTAGAAGCCTTTGGTTTGGGCCCCTCCTTTATTAAGTGGGTTAAATTATTGTATGTTTTACCCAAGGCATGTATTTGCCTTAATAACTGTATTTCTGGGTCATTTACTCTAAGTAGGGGAACTCGGCAGGGATGTCCACTGTCACCATTGCTTTTTGCTTTAGCAATAGAGCCCATGGCAATTGCAATAAGACAAAATAGAGACATAGTGGGATTTAGAAGAGGAGTTAGGGAAGAAAAAATCAGTCTTTATGCAGACGATGTACTCTTCTTTTTGGGAGATTCAGGAAAGTCATTATCAGCTTTAATGTCTTTAAATATATATTATGGTAGGTTTTCAGGGCTTAGAATTAACTGGGATAAGTGTCTAATCTTGCCATTAGATCCCATTTTGGAGCCTATACCATCCTCTGCATCTCAAATAGATAGTAGATACTTTTAAATATTTGGGAGTGGAGATCTCGGCAAGAATTACAGATTATCCAATTCTTAATAGTAAGCCCCTGCTGTTAAGGTTTAAGCAAAAAAGGACAAGTTGGTGTAAACTTCCCCTTACTGTTATAGTTACAGGGAGGGCAAATTTGATCAAAATGGTGTGGGCGCCACAATTATTTTGCATAACTCTTTGAAATGGTTTGCTAAAATAGATACTCTCTTTAGGGAACTAATTTGGAAGAAAAAACAATCTCGAATAAAACTGAATACGTTGCAGAAGGCCAAGGAGAATGGGGGTATAGCTATACCTCACCCAAGACTATACTTTGTTGTATCACAGCTACAACAGATGTTAGGATGGGGTACTATTAGCGGGGAAGACCCAGTTCAAGCAATTTTGTTGTTTCTATCATCTAAACACCCTCTTCTCTCTCAGTTATAAGCAGGTATTATCTCGTCTCATTCAGAATATCCTACATTGTCTATGATGGCTAAAGTCTGGCAATTGATGAAATCAATAATGAACTATGAAGGTATTACCTCGGTTACTCCGATATGGTTTAATTCTTTTCTGCCAGCATTGCAGAAATTGGTAGACTTTGAGAGTTGGAGGTATAGAGGATTGCAATTTGTATACCAGTTATTTGAAGAGGGTAATTTGAAATCATTTGAAAGGTTGAGGGAAGATTTTCAATTACCCAATGCTCATTTTTTTAAAATACTTACAACTAAGGCATGCTCTGGAATTTCAGAGACGTTCACGAAATGTTGATGTTATTAATACTCCATTAGTGAATATGGTTGCAAAATCCAATCATAAGAAGGGTGCAATATCCAGATTGTATAAAGGCTTATTAAGTTCATGGTCGAATGATAGGACTTTGACATGTAGGAAAGGTTGGGAAGAGGACATGGAGCATTTACAGCGGAGGCTTGGTCAACTATTTTGGTAAACACCTTTAAATCCTCCCTCTCCTCTAGTCAATGTCTGATTCAATTATTTATTTTGCACCATACCTACTATACTCCCTTGAAGATGTTTAGATGGGGTAGACAGGAGACTGGGAATTGTCCTAGATGTAGGAGTGAGGAAGCTAATTTGATCCATATGCTTTGGAGATGCCCCAAACTGTTTAGATATTGGGAAGGCATCATTTCTTAATCAAGTATTTAGAGTTAAGTTACCCCTGGATCCTAGAATTTCTCTCCTAAATTATGTTGAAGAAGAACAACAGATCTCAAGATTCATGGATATTATTATAAGACTTTTGTTTTTAGCAAGAACATTGATTGCCTTTAAATGGACATCCCCCAATCCACCTACAGTAGAGGAGTGGCGTAAGCAAGTTGATTTGGTACTATTAAATTGAAACTGCTTTTTAAACATAGAGGGTGCCCCCAGAAATGTAATAAGATATGGGAACCATGGTTGTCAATACCGGGTTTGGCCTCATCTATGGTGTAAAATTTTAATTACCTAAAAAGTAAAAGAGAAAGAGAGGTTTAGAGGGATTAAACAACAAGGAGTAAAGTCAGGAGGTACTATGTGTGTATGTTTGGTGGGGATACTTGTTTTTGATTGTATTTGTATTGCTTTAAATTTTGTCTTTGCAAAACTACAATAAAGTTTTTGTTAAAAAAAACAAAACATTTTTTTTCATTTGTTTACATTTTTTCTATTCTGCTCGCTACTTCGGAGCATTTAGCTTGGCTACTCTGCTCGCTACCTCCGACTGAGAATAGGGGTGAACGGCAGCATAAGAACTGCCGGAGCTTCGGCTCAGCTGATCCAGATGTTGGTTGCATCCCACTTTCTGTCCCACTTCCTGTGCAGAAGGAGTTAAACTCCTTCTGCACTTCGACTCACCCGAACATGCAGAGCATGTTCGGCTGACCAAAGGCAGCCGGAGGCAGACAATGTTTGGCTGATTTTAGCTGATGTATGACGTCGTTCGGCTCTGTTCACTTCGGCACGGTTATTCTCTGAGTGAATAATCCTCTATATTTTCATTTAGGGCTTTACAAAACAAATTATGCTTTCAAGATCTACTTTACTCTGGGTAAAGAGATTGAGATACATTTGAATACGTATATGGGAGCTGATTCCCATGCTAAAAGATTTGTATGTCTGCCCACCCACTCATGGGGTTTACTTAGCCCTGCCAGACAGTGCAGCCAGGAGTCCTGATTTTTCTCTACATCAGTTGAGTATTACAGCTAGGATTTGACTCTGCCCCAGCTTTTGATTGGACAGCGACAGAGAAGCAGCAGACGTATAAGTCCTTGTAGCACAAATTATTAGCTTCTTGGGCTGCCTCTACCGCTTTCAGTTTGAGCTCTGCTATACAGGGGTTTTCAGGAGGGTGGTATCAACTCAAATGTAGGTGCTTACGCTGAAGTATTTTACAGGTGAAACTCGAATAATTAGAATATTGTGCAAAAGTAATTGCAGTAAGTGCTGCAAAAGGGGCCCAAACCAAGTACTGAGTACATATGCATGCTTGTACTTTTCAGAGGTCCGATATTGTTCTATGTACAATCCTTGTTTTATTGATTGCATGTAATAATCTACTTTTTTGAGGTTGTGGATTTGGGGTTCTTGGGGTTTTCATGAGCTGTAAGCCATAATCATCACAATTATGACAAATCACGGCTTGAATTATCTTACTTTGCATGTAATGAGTCTCTGTCATATATTAGTTTCACCTTTTAAGTTGCATTAGTGAAATAAATGAACTTTGCACGATATTCTAATTATTCGAGTTTCACCTGTACATACACATATTTTTATTGAACACATACCTGCAAGAAAATGCTTTTTCTTAACATCTGTCTGGTGTTAAAGAAACCCTGTTACCAAATTTAAAACTGTAAATAAAAGTACAGATATAATCAAGTGCTTACTTGAAGTGTTTTACCTTTCTAGAGCTGATTTTTATTGACTTGCAATGTGCCTTGAAACTTACTGGCAAATCTGAGTACTTCAGAAGAGTTAAAATTACACTAAACTCAGCAGTTAAATCTTAAAAATGCATTCAAGTACCTTAACTATTAACAATACTGGACCTTATTCTATTCTTCTATATTCTAATTCTATTGCCAATTACACATATCTCTAAACTGATGACCCGTAGGGGCTTTTAAAGCATCGCCTATGGACTTTTTGGGGTACTGAATTTATGTTGCAGGTTTACGGACGCACACAATTTTTAACCTGGGCATGTTGGGTATCTATTTACTCGTTGGAACCTCATCTTTTATATTATATAAGAAAAGGGTTTTATATAGGGGTCTATTCACTAAGCTGCCGAGACCAGCCGAGTGAATGACCGATCTGAAGTGAAGTGAGCCGAACACTGTTCGGCTATTCACTTCAGACTGGTACGGCTGAGTTCGACTCAGCCGTGCCAGTTAATTAAAAAAAATCACCATAGGAATGCATAGCTAGATTCCTATTGGCTATTTCAATTTGCAATAGCCAATAGCAAACTAGCTATCGCACCCGCCCACTGCTGCTGTCAATCAGCAGAGGGGACCTGATGGAGAACTTCAGGTCCCCTCTGCTGATTGACAGCAGCAGTGGGCGGGTGCAAAAGCTAGTTTGATATTGGCTATTGCAAATTGAAATACCCAATAGGAATCTAGCCATGCATTCCTATGGTGATTATTTTATTTTTTTATTCTGAAGGCATCAGAACGGCTCCGATGGCAGAATAAAAAAAAAGAAAACAGAGCAGGGAAAGGTTTCATCTCGGCGCAGTCTAGCCGAAGCATAGGCCTTCGGCTCAACTGAGCCGCTCGGCTGACTTCGGGAGTGGTACGGGCTATAGTGAATAGCCCATTCAGCAGCCCTTCGGTTCTACTGAACCGAAGGGGTCCTGGGGACAAAGCTAGCCGCAGGATCAGCCGAAGCTATGGCTAGATCCTTCGGCAGCTTAGTGAATAGACCCCTAAATGTTCGAAGATTCTTCTGCACTTGCAACAAGCCAGTCTATCAGACGTGATCAGCCAAACGTTAGTCGATCACCATGTACAGGTGGATATTATGAAAAAGCTGAAATGTGTATTGTAATTAGATTTAAGATTATTAAATTATGATTCATAAATGAATGTGTCTGAAAGCACACTAAATAAAATACTTACTGTTATCTAAAAAAGGTATTTTGCAGGATCTTTCAAAAAAGTGCACAAGAGATGCAGAAAAAAGGATTTTTCAGTTAGGCTCCTTCACATGGGCTTTTCAATCAGGTCCACCTATCAGTTTTTCAGACAGATCTGATGTCACAGCAATAACCTCAATTCCAATCAGCAGGGAATCTGTGCGGATCCCCTCCTGATCGTACTGTGTGAGAGGGGCCTTACACTGCACTGTACTTTAACACAAGGCACTGATGTGAAGAGCTTCACAGACCAAAATGGAATTTATTTTCTCTGTTCTTTTTGGCATCTCTGAACATGCTTGTTAGCACAGTTACAATGCAATGGTGTGAATGACGTCTTCTGTTTCATGGCTAGAATGTCTTCTGCAACCCACAGACGCCAAAGAATATTGAAGACAGGCTTAGATTCCTGCATCAGGTCCACATTATTTTGGAATCTTAGCTTTACTGCAAAACATTTAATCAAAAACAAAAAGCATTTGTAAATAAGAGAAGTCAGAAGACTTGATTATCAAGTGTCAACATTTAGTATGAATCACTGGAGTTGATTTATGAAAGGCAATTAGAATGTTTACATTGCAAAGGAATTTGCACTTTGCAGGGGAAATTTACCTTAGCTTAGTAAACGGGGTGAAGCTCTCCTGGCTTCCACCATCCAATCATGTGCAAGCAAATATACTTTTTTTTAGGGATGTTCAGATGTTTAGGGAAGTCCAGTGCCAATACTTGGCATTTTTAGGAGAACTACCAGGGTTGCAGCGGTTGCAGCTGGGACCTAGCTCTGGCGCTCCATCACTGAATGTGATTGGGTATTCATTGCAAAGTTACATTTCACCACATTCATTAAGCTAAGGGGAAACTTTCCCTGCAAAGTACAGTTTCCCTTTGGTAAATCAACCTCAATGAGCATATTCTGGACATTCAGTGGTCAGACTAAATCATCGCCATTATCTCTGACAAAGGAGGTATGTTTACTGAGACAACTGCCAGCTTAAAGTGGAAACTTCAGCCAACCCTTTTTTTCTTCTGCTTTAGATAATGTGAAAAGGATTATAATATCTGGCAGGGTTTTAAGACTACAAAAAAGCAATAAAAACAACCTTTTTTTACCAACGCTTCAAGAAGTGTTTTTATCAATGTTCCCCCCATTTAATCCAATTCCTTATCACTGTAAATAAGGGACATTCTCCCCAACAGTGAAGCAGGCAATAATAAAAGGCTTAGAGAAGTTCTAACTATTCCCAACTACCAAAAGTTAGACTTTAGGCAGGTGAGTCCCAAAGGTGAGCAAATGTTGCTACCGCTGATTTGCTTGACTTTTAAGTTATCTGATCTTTAAAGTTTAAATTCCTTTGTGCAATCTCAATGTGCTTTATTCTATTTAATATTATAAATCAAACCTATTGCATTTACTGATAATACAACAGGTCACACATGTTAATATAATCTTTAACTGTGATTTTCTACAGGTGCCTAAAGGTGCCCACACACCTTACAATTTATCTGCAGATTTTCTGTGGTCAGATGGAGAAGGTGCAACAGATTGGCCCAGGTGGAGATTACTCCATCCACACAGTTAAGTGTAGATGGAGGAATCTGTTATACCTTTTCCATCTGACCACAGAAAATCTGCAGATAAATTGTAAGGTGTGTGGGCAGCTTGATGCGGTACATCCATCCACTTTGCCTTGATGTTATAGGCATGATGATATATCATGATGATATATTACCTCCATGTAAAGCCATACCTTCATTTTATATTATACTTTGTGTTCTAGAATGCTTCAGTGCCCCATTTACTCAGACGCATATTTTCAATTCTCATACAATTTGAAGTTTACATCTAAATATAATAGAAAGAAAATGTCATGCCCTAGTTAGATGAGGCTCTCATTTTGAAGTGACATGCTGATTCATACTCTACATACATATTTTTCTTTTTTTTGCGTGTGTGTTTACGCTTCAAGAAGTGTTTTTATCAATGTTCCCCCCATTTAATCCAATTCCTTATCACTGTAAATAAGGGACATTCTCCCCAACAGTGAAGCAGGCAATAATAAAAGGCTTAGAGAAGTTCTAACTATTCCCAACTACCAAAAGTTAGACTTTAGGCAGGTGAGTCCCAAAGGTGAGCAAATGTTGCTACCGCTGATTTGCTTGACTTTTAAGTTATCTGATCTTTAAAGTTTAAATTCCTTTGTGCAATCTCAATGTGCTTTATTCTATTTAATATTATAAATCAAACCTATTGCATTTACTGATAATACAACAGGTCACACATGTTAATATAATCTTTAACTGTGATTTTCTACAGGTGCCTAAAGGTGCCCACACACCTTACAATTTATCTGCAGATTTTCTGTGGTCAGATGGAGAAGGTGCAACAGATTGGCCCAGGTGGAGATTACTCCATCCACACAGTTAAGTGTAGATGGAGGAATCTGTTATACCTTTTCCATCTGACCACAGAAAATCTGCAGATAAATTGTAAGGTGTGTGGGCAGCTTGATGCGGTACATCCATCCACTTTGCCTTGATGTTATAGGCATGATGATATATCATGATGATATATTACCTCCATGTAAAGCCATACCTTCATTTTATATTATACTTTGTGTTCTAGAATGCTTCAGTGCCCCATTTACTCAGACGCATATTTTCAATTCTCATACAATTTGAAGTTTACATCTAAATATAATAGAAAGAAAATGTCATGCCCTAGTTAGATGAGGCTCTCATTTTGAAGTGACATGCTGATTCATACTCTACATACATATTTTTCTTTTTTTTGCGTGTGTGTTTCGGTGTCCATTCCAATGCATTAATAGTCAAAGAGGGCCAGATAAGACCCTTTATGGAATCTTTATGGGAAATTACACAACTTTGTTCTGATATAACTACTCAGTTTAATTACTCCCTGCTGAACATAGAAAGCCAGATGACAACTTGGTGTTGAATTTCGATGTGGCAGAGGAAAATGATGCCTTTCATCTCTCACGCCTGCCTGGAGAAGTCCCATCTGTTCTAGGTCACTTTTTTCCTTGGCTTAGAAATTAACATATTCCTTGCCTTCAAAGAATGCAATATATCACCATCTGCTATAGCTGTTGATATACCACATGGATTTACTATTTTTCATTATAATGCTGCTGTTACCTTTTTTTAAAGAACAATATAAACACATGATGACATTTTATAACTTCTTCCCTGCATAGTCATTGCTAGGGTTCCAATGACCTGGGACATCCAAGGGTACACCTAAAAGCAAAATTGTGTTATGCTTAGATGACTATAGTCATCAGTACATGAGGTCAAAATGGGTGCACCTAAAGCGAATGTATGGCTAAGACTTTTTTCAGTTTTGGATGGAGTGGTTACAATCCTTGTCAATTTTTCTGTCACCTTTGTCCCCTCAGGGGGAGAAACATTCTCTCTGTAGTCCTCGTTTAAAAAAATAAGACTGCTGGCACACAGGCTAGTGCATAAATTAAGTGTTTTAAAAATGCACAGAATATTTAGCATGGCATGTAACGATGAACAGCAAGTTTTACATACAACATTGGTATCACAGTAGTGACACCGGCAACTACAATATAACATTTTGGGGGTTATTCACATAGGGGCCGAAGGATTCAGCCACAGCTTCGGCTGATCCTTCGGCTAGCTTCGGTTGCAGGAGCCCTTCGGTTCAGTCGAACCGAGGGGCTGCTGTACGGGCTATTCACTATAGCTCGTACAGCAGCCGAAGGCGGCCGAGCGGCTCAGTCGAGCCAAAGGCATATGCTTTGGCTCGACTGAGCCGATGTGACACCCATAGTGGGGCGAATGGACTGCCAAAGGCCGGCCTTTCGCCCCACAAATGACAACAGGTGGGTGGAGCCAGCCGCGATCTCACGGCTGGCTCTGCCCAGTTGTAATGACAGATCAGCATCCCCAAATGACCTAGCAGGTCCCTAGGTCTCTAGCCAATAGGAAACAGTTGGGTGGAACTAGCTGTCACTGCTAGCTCCGCCCAGTTTTTTTTTCTCATTTTTAAAAATCTTAATTTTTTAAAATGTAATATTAATTTACATTTGAATTTTTTTTCTTTTTTTAAAACTCTTTTTATTGATCTGCTATTCTGCTCAGTACCACGGAGGTACCGAGCAGAGTAGCTGAGCCGAATGCTGCTCTGCGGCATTCGGCTATTCACTCACTGCTGTTCGGCCCCTATGTGAATAGGGGCGAACGTCAGTGAGTAAGCTGCCGGAGCTGCGGCTCAGCCGATCCAGATGTTGAATCAGCTTGAGTCAAAGTCCTTCTGTAAATATTTCTGTGTGAAAACTAGTGACAACTAAGTGACAACTAAGAGGGGAATTCTTTTTACTTCAGACATATTTCCTCTCACTTTCCATCTCCTCTAAAAGAACAAAACAATTAAAAACTGACGGGTTCTATGCATTCCTCACTCTATCCAAATTTAAGAAAAAGTTTTTGATTTTAGATATACTTTAAAAATGCATAGTTATGTCAGAACTTCCAAGCCAATATTCTGTAGCGACAGTACTCATACACTGCAGACACTTTACCCACATGATATTCCATAATGTTTGCAATGCACAATGTTCCACTACCCCACATCCTAAAATTCACATGCACACTTAAAGCCTAACTTCAGCCTTTTTTTTAGTCTTGGATACAGTGAGGAAAAATGTCAGGTTTTTAGAGTCTATGATCCTGTTAAGGAGTTTTTTTTTCTCACTTCCTGTTCCTCTGATTCCCGTACAATAAAAGGGAATGCACAAGCAGCAATGAAAACATAGTTCTAATCCTTCCTAACTCTACTAAAATTGTGTTTTAATTTGTGCAAATGTCCTGCCCTGAAAGTAAGTGAGAAGAAATCTCCCCAATAGGACACATGATAACAAAAACCAGGCAGTGGTGTTGATTCTTACCTGCACTATATAAAACAAAAAAATAACTAGAGTTGGTCCATATAGACAAATATGCAGATTAAAAAATTAAATATCTGTAATATACACTTGTTTACTTAAGGGTCTATTCACGAAGCTGCCGAAGGATCTAGCCATAGCTTCGGCCGATCCTTCGGCTAGCTTCGGCCCCAGGACCCCTTCGGTTCAGTAGAACCAAAGGGGTGCTGTACGGGCTATTCACTATAGCCCGTACAGCTCCTGAATGTGGCCGAGCGGCTCAGTCGAGCCGAACACATATGCATAGGCTCGGCTGAGCCATGCTGAAAGCCAAAGCTGGCCGAGCGGCTGGCCATTGGCCAGCCGACAGCCTGCTTCTGACAGCTAACATTACGGCTGGCTCCGGCCACTTGCAGAGAGATCAGCGTCCCTGGTTACCTGCTAACCAGGGACACTGATCTCCAAACAGCTAACTCTCCCTGGTGCCCCGGGAGTCTCCTGCTCCCGGCCGCCAAGGAGAGAAACACTGCTGTTTCTTTTTTTTTATTTATTCTGAAACAGAGCGATGTCAGAATATTAAAAAAAAAAAGAATTTCCCATTGAAATGCATTGCTACATTACTATTGGCTATTTCAATTTGCAATAGCCAATAGTAAACTAGCATTGTACCCGCCCTCTGCTGCAGTTCTCCATCAGGTCCATCAGCAGAGGGCGGGTACAATGCTGTTTTACTATTGGCTATTGCAATTTGAAATAGCCAATAGTAATATAGCAATGCATTTCAATGGGAACATTTTTTTTTTACCTCTGAGGGACCGAGCAGAACAGCCGAGCCGAATGCCGCTTAGCGGCATTCGGCTATTCA
>NW_017306509.1:516411-518780 GCF_000935625.1 Nanorana parkeri | reverse complement strand
GCAGAGCATGTTCGGCCGACCCGAAGCCATGTGAAGCAAGCCGATGTACGGCTGATTTGGCTCACGTCACTTCAGGTCGCTCATTCACTCGGCTGCCTACGGCAGCTTAGTGAGTAGACCCCTTAGACACATACATACACACAACATTAATATAGACCTAAATTAACTATGGATTACATAAATACTGTAAGTGGCAATTTATTGCAATCATACACGAGATCTGCAGCACTTGTAATGAATTATAAAGCATTTTTTTTACTCTTTGCTGTTTGCTTCAAGTGGGTTTTGCATTCCTATACCCATCAATTGGTATGCAAAACCTGCTTGAAGCAAGTCAAATGCAATTCAGAAGGAGGTCAGCTGCAGGTTAAAGGCACTGTCAATGATTCTCAGCAGTCTCAGAAGTGTCCCAAACGGATGTCAACTCATGTCAAACTGTCAACACAGGTCCTAAAACAGATGTGTCACGGGTTGTGTTGTCTGTGGAAAATGTAGGCTCTTCCCAGGGTACAGAAATTCAGAATACTTGGTTTCCATTATTAGCCAGGGAAAAAGGAACGTGACTATATGCCTAACAGGTAATTACCCTCAGGACTGACCCACTGGTGACAGCTGAAAGGAGCAGGCATCAGGTGAGCAGCAGAGTTACCAAATTGTAGGGTAAAGGTGTAAATTGCAATTCAATTGCAAATTGAAATAGCCAATAGGAATCTAGCAATGCATTCCTATGGGCAAATTTATTAAATTTTCTATTATGACACGGCTCTGTGTCAGAATAAAGAAAAAAAAAGAAAAAGCGGTGTTTCTCTCCTGGGCGGCCAGGAGCAGGAGACTCCCAGAGCGCCCTGGAGAGTTTGCTGTCTGGAGATCAGTGTCCCTGGTTAGCTGGTAACCAGGGACGTTGATCTCTCTGCAAGTGGCCAGAGCCAGCCGTAACATCACTGCTGGCTCCACCCAGCTGTCAGAAGCAGGCTGTTGACCAGCCAATGGCCGGCCGCTCGGCCAGCTTCGGCTTTCAGCACGGCTCAGCCGAGCCGAGGCATATGCGTTCGGCTCGATTTAGCTGCTCGGCCAAGTTCGGGAGCTGTACGGGCTATAGTGAACAGCCGAAGGATCTAGCCGAAGGATTAGCCAAAGCTACGGCTAGATCCTTCGGCTGCTTCATGAATAGACCCCATTGTTACACATTATTACATTCACAAATGTGTACTTGAGGGCCAGACAGGTTTTACTGAAGAAATCACAATTAGAGTACATAATTTAGAGAAAAACCATAGCCAGAAATATTTCTGATTGCCAAAGCAGTGGAATAGCTCAAAGAATAGGTTATACAGAGCGTGATTTGCCCTGCAGAAAACACTATAACTTTTGCAACCGAGGACCAGCTGTGAAAACCTTATGTGTGGTGCCTTGACAGTGCCTGATCACCAAAATACACTGGAAACTTTGAGTCACAATGCAGAATTGACCATGCAGAAAAATTACATATTTTGCAGCTGAGGCCTAGCTGCAAAAAAACACATTTGCTAAAACACGCAAAGATAGATCTAAAAAGGACTGATGGGTCTATTAACTGCGAAAACAAAGGGTGGTATACGAACCACACTATGTAGCCCACCACACTGCAATGTACTGTAGCATAATGTAGCACTAGCACTATATGCAGCATTGTATAGCTCCGTATATATAGCAATGTATGGAAGTAACTATCTTTCCCTGAAACACTCAGCTGTCCCTATCTACTCCATGTTTCCACATACACTGACAAAAGGCTACTAGGAACCTTGACTTTTATATGGATAGGGCTGGCAAATAAGAACCCTACATTATTGGCCCTTCTATTTCACCTGATCACAGTTCAAAGGCCAGGAAGTGCATGAATGGTAACTGGTTGCTATGGCAGCTAACTTATTGCATTAATTTGTGTTTTTTTTCTTTTTTTTTCGTATATAAAATTTTTAGTATGTAAAAAGAAATATATAAAGTATGAGATAGAGACAACAAGTCAGATGTACAAACACAGGTGTATAACGCCAATAGAAGTAAGGTTCCAATCAGGAGCGTAAACAGTGTAGATACCCGGATCTGTATCAGGGCTGTATGGCATGAATAATAAAAAAAATTCCAGAGGAAGTTAAGTCACAAGATCAAATAGACAGCATCATAAATTATTATATGTAGTGACAGCATGGTAAACATGTACACCTAGGTGGTACGACAATAGAGGAGTGATAGAAAGAGGAAAAATAATAGAGAAACTGGAACAGCCAGAGTCTCGGGATCCAACCAGAAGGGGAGGGAGTTCAGGGTGGTAAAAAAATATATGAAGATCAAATTGAGAGCAAACGGAGGTCAAAGTGTGTGTGGGG
>NW_017306509.1:502265-516346 GCF_000935625.1 Nanorana parkeri | reverse complement strand
AAGGTGGTATCCAAGGGGACCAAATATTTTTAAATTTAGACAGTGTTGAAAAGTTTAGCAGATCTCTTTTCATTAGTCATGACCCATGTGACCTGTCCCTTCACATTATGAATACTAAGGCCACATTCACACTGAGCGACATGGGTACTGCACGTTTTTCCGCGCTGAACGGCTTTGAGCTACATTATGCGATATTGAGCGACAATGCACATTTTATCGCGCTACATAGCGCATTCTTTGGGCGGGACTTTGTTGCTGCTACATTGGGCTGTAACCATTCAACAGCGATCTTGATGTGACATCTTTCTTTCCTTCCATTTTGCAGTGCAAAAGTGACCCTTCTGTAGCGCTATATCACCGGTAATGCGCGATTCTACGCGACACCATAGAGTCTATTGGAGCTGAATCGTGCGACATCCGCACAAAAAAGGGTCATGTACGAGAGACAAGCTACAGCCGACATTGAACTGTGAGATGTGAACAGCTCCATTGAAATGCATTGGACAAGCTATATAGGGCGATAGCGCGTGAAAATATGCGCAATTTTGCGGCAGAAATCACGCAATAAAGCGCTCAGTGTGAATGGTGTGTAAGGGAAGAGGATTTACACGATTTAGCAATTTCTCATTTTGCAGCTGTAAAAACATGAAGGAAGAGTTTAAACAATTTGGTAGGAAGAGTATCAGTTTACCAATTAGGTAGAGTTAGAGTCAGATCTTTAGCAATTAGTCTACCTGTCAAAACAGAAAGAATGCAGAATATGCAATACCAAAATCGGGAAGCAATCGGGGCAAAACCACCACATATGAGCGTGGGAACTGAGTTACCACATTATGGAGAATAACAAGGGGCATAAGCAGCTATTCTTGTCGGGACTATGTACCACTGCATTCATACTTTGTAGTTTATCTTCAAGGCATTAACACTCCTAGAACATGATTTAGTGGTTGGCCATATCTGAGCCCATGCCTCTTCCCCTAGTGAAACACCCAGCTCTTACTCCAATTTGGACACATACTGTAGGTAAGATGTGGTGTAGAGGAGGGGGCCACAAAGTTTGAGTAAAGAAGGGAGATTAGACCTCAGCTATGTGGAAAGTCCCTACAAATGCATTCGAAAGAGGTTAGCGAGCTACGATATATATATAAGGTCCAAACGTTTTAGAGATAAAGGCCATGATTTGTAGATAACAGAAAAGATCCCTATTGGGTAAATGGTAATGGTCTCTGAGATATTGAAAAGACTTTAGCTCCGCGTCAGATTGAAGTTTCCCAAAACTGGTAAGTTCATGCTCCAGCCAAAGAGCGAAAGCTGCGGGGAATTATATCACTGGTAAAAATGGTTTGCGTAAGAAACAGAGCATGGGCAAATTGGAAAAGATTAAACCTGCCAAACACTTATGATAATCCCACAGCCGAAGGGAATGGGTAATAACTGGATCAAGGGAGGCAGCTTTATACCGGTGGGAGAGCCGCAATACATTATCAGGTGAATTGGGTATAGGAGGGGAGCCTCGAGTTCAATCCAATGGGGAGAGTTAGAAGTCGAATGGCACTTGGCAAGCTGACTAATTTGAGCTGCCTAATAATATTTAGAGAAATTGGGAACACCTGACCCCCCTGACAGTCTAGGCAGATATAAAGAACCCTGATGGACCCATGGTTGATGGTTAGAGCAGATAAAGTTATTAACCTGTGAATGTAGAGTTTTAAGAACAGAAGGTGCTTGGGAGAGTACGAAAACGATATAAAAATTTAGGTAAGAGCATCATTTTTACAACTGCTATTTTGCCAAGCCTGGACCGGATGTAACGGGACCAAAGGGAGAGCAAAGACCTAAGTTTGGTAACCATAGAAGTATAATAGGCCTCATAAAGCCTGTAGTACGAAGCTGTTAAATGGACCCCTAAATAAGGAAGAGATGAAGATCGCCATTGAAAGTGAAACTTCTCTTACACGATGGAAAGCGTGTCCGAGGTAAGGGATAGGGATGTGAAATCGGTAAGAATGTGCATAAGGTTGAGCAACGAGATAGATGATTAGTTATAAAGAGTAGGACATTGTCAGCAAAAAGACAGATCTTATGTGAAGTACTAGCATAAGTCAGGCTGGTCACGTCAACATTATTTCGAATTAACTGGGCTCATTTGGGTTTTTTTAACCGCTATTGACTTGGGTTTGGTTCAAACTTATGATCAACTGGAAGCTCATCCCTTGTAATTAGCATCAGTAACCAATATTGATGTTAACTAAATCTGATACCCCCAGCTTACCAATTGATAATTATCTTTGACAGTTTCATGCCATACCCTGATAAAGAAGGCAGCATGGGGTAAATACTTGTCATTCTCTTAAAGGTTTCTTATATATTTTCCTACTACAGTGGACATTGTAGTGTTTTGAAATTGTATTGATGGAGAAAAACACTGAACAGTAATTCAACCTTTGCTATTAGCAGGCACAAACCATAATGAAACTGTAATGAAGACTAGGCAACCATGTTTTGAGGACAAATGTATTTCAAATGAAGAAAACAAATTTCCTGCCTTATGCAAAGATGCTGAAATGAATTCCAAACAATGATTCAGTGCTATACTGAGACAACAGCGTCAGCCACTCATAAGCCTATGACATTTAAATGATTACTACTAAATTTCTTGTGAAGGATAAAGGTGTATGACACAGCTTGGCAAATCTGATCTTGCTGGTGTCTTGGCAATGTTCTCTCAGCACCTACCGCACAATCAATTGGATTTTAAAGTCTCTATGACAACTTAATCCATCTGTCACACCTCAAGCACTTCTCATGATCCACACCCTTGTGTTTGTGTTCTCACCTTAATGGGTGGACCTAGCATTAAACTAGGTCAGTAGTGCTTGTTACGCTCTTAATGGGTAAATGCCGGTCATCAGCCTTCTGTTGTTAATGGAACATCCAGGACAAACAGAAATATACATAGTGCTAAAACTATGTACACTCACATTTACTGTACTGGTGCGTATCCACCCACACACTCAGTATCACTTATTAGCTGAGGGTATGGATTATGTTCTGGCATCTCTCCTAACTCTCTGCCTGCCTGTAATTCATACACATTGTATAGACTTCTTCAGGGGCTCCCGATGCAACACATGGGGTTGAGCTTTTGACTGCAGTTATCATTTTTCATGCTAAAAACATTTTTAGCAAGTATACAAAATACCTGTTGATCTTGCCAGAAATGCAGGCATGCTGGAAGGCGAGCCTGGGAGGCAACGATGCTTTCCTCCATAGATAAAAAGGAGGAGTGAAGTAGCTACCCAAGGACAGGAAGCATGTTATTCACAGAATCACTAGAATAAATAAAGGAAAAGAGTCTGAAAAAGGAAAATTAATGTAGACACCTCTTCCAAGGACCGGTAAGCTCTAATATTTTGTTTTTCTGGTTGTAGATATACTTTAAAAATGTAAGTTGTTTTCCAGGCCTGACCCTACAACTATTTCAAATATAAACTTTTTTTGGTCAATATATATAACGCTAAACATAGTAAGCAATATAAGCATATTTTTACCTATACCTATGGCAACAGAAAAATCAGGTTTTCACCATATATTTTAGCAGATACAAAACTTTATTGAAACTCTTTTAGTGACTCTCCCAAAGAGTATAAGATAAGATTGAAATTGTCTCAAAGCAAACTTTTACATGTTGTCACACATTTTGCAAAATAAAATAATACAATTTGAACTTGACAGATAAGGAAAATTACAAATATTTCTCCCAAAGTATGTCTGTGAAACCGTTAAGAACATGATAGCTTTGGGAAATAACTGCGTTGCATTTTCCCTTGGTTTTTACCACATGCATATTTTGCTTAATTATCATTCAAGGGCTGTACTCCTAGCTTATTATAGTGTTTAACGTGTTATATATTCATCTTCTAAAGCTTGCAGAAGTCAGTGAGAGGAAAGTAGAAAAGCTGACTTCACTCTCGTTACAACATATCCAATAATTGATAATCTGGTCACAAACCAACTTCTAGATAAAGAATCCCGCATTAAGATGACCAAAGACATTAAAGTGTGTGGAATGTATGTTTTGTAGAAAGAATAGAATAGAAAGAACAGATAAGAAGTATTGTTTAATACTTGCTTAATATGAAAGACAATCAGATAAACACACTAACTGAATCACTACTCTAAACTACTTGTAAATTTCATTGTTCTATTACAGTTATGAAAAAATTAACTTAAAGCTTAATTCCAGCCTTATCCTCAGTCTTGTACAGGATCCTCTCATGTACTAAAGTTGCTTACTCTGATTTAATTGCACATTGTGACCTTCACAAAACATGGATTAAAAGTTGCAGGAAATCAGATAGAGCGTGCCTCATTTTCTGGCTGGATCCTAGCATCTGCCCGGTCGAAATGTCCCTGGCCCACCCCTGTCATTGACTAGATTTCAGTTATTTTCATTATGGAGGCTCAGAATCACATGTGGGCATTACCTTTGGTGGGTCGCATTCAAATGCATGTCTGCCTAGGAATGCCTACTCCAGCAGACTGACAACTACCAATTTTGATACTTGAATCACTTCTCCCAAGTGCCATTCCACTGCTTGCATCTGGGCTTTTATGAGACGTAGTGAGGCAGAGTGCTGTCATGTTTTTAAGGAAGCTGTGTACAGAACCCTGCTGGCCCATCCCACCAACCATGATATGTCTGCATTGCATTGAGAAGCACAGATAATAAATAAGGTAAGTAATGAAAACATAAAGCTTTTATTAAAAATGTAATTAACAGGTTGATGAGGGGGAAGGTAAGAATCAGGAAGGCAAAATATAAGCAGATTAAACTTCAGCTTTAATCAATACACATATTTACCTAATGTTTCTGAAGAGTAGAACATTAACTAGATACCGTTAATGACTTTGTTTTTTAGGTGATTGAAAAATATTGATTTTTAATACAGCTATATCCAGTATGTGCAGAACTGAAACTCCTAATTAATAAAATCTTAACGCACATCTCATGAGAGTTTGACATTTCCCAAGTGTCAGTCTCCTGATGACCAAAAGAGTGACGTTTGTCACTTTCTCCTAATTACAATGAGAACATAACCAGTCTGTGGCATTATCAGTTCTGCATTACTGACCTCTGGGATCACAGGACATACATTTATTCAATGACAGGTCTTAGATAATAACCTAATTAAAATAAATAATGCAATCAACAAAGCACAATAAACATCTCTAGTGAAACTGATTTGGGTGCATTATCACGACACAGACATTTTTTAGATAAAAAGCTGTCCATATACCTGCAGATCAGACCACCTGACATGTGGTCTGTGGTGGAGGACAGCCCTACCTGTGACAGATTTGGCTATCAACATTGAATATAAATTCTTACAGAAATTGGAAAGCCAAGCAGCACCAACTTCCAATAAATTGGTAAAGTCAATAACAGCCCACATATACCCACTGAATCATCTGTAGAGAATGTGTAAAACAAGCCTTCTTTGCAGATACTGTGCACATCTGAGGGCACCTTAAAGCAGACCCCCAGGCAAACTGCTGATTAGACAACTAAAATAAAATGACATTTGAACTGTGTTAGGGGCCAAATGATATGAAATTCTGTTTAACCAGACACCCCTATTTCCTGGCTTCACTGTGCAGGTTCCTGTGTCACATTTCAGGCTCCAGCTTAATCAATGAACACGTACAAATAAAGCTGACCAAGCACTACTCAAGAAAACACATAAAAAGCATTTTCATTGATTATAATTTGCTGTAGCAAGAATTCACGGTATGTAATTCATCATAATATTTTCACCAAACAGAAGCACTAATGAAGAATGTTTGCATTTCAGCACATATTAAATATGATGCCCTCTTTGTGTCAGTCTATGTCCCTGTGTTCTTTTATAGCATGTAACTGTTAATTACTTTTCATGTGCTAACAACAGCAACTGTCTATACAATATTGCAGAAAATACACAAATCCACTTAAAATGTATGTCTTCTTCTATAACTTTTTTCTATTTTTATAACTTTGTATTGTACATGACCTTCCTACGCCTCTATTCTGGAAATTAAAGTGGTACTCTGCTGTTAATGGTATACAATTACAGAAAGATATCATTGCTCCATCCAACATTTAGTCTCCAACAACCGTGTGCATGCAGGTGCAGGCCAGGAGCTGTCCACACTCAACTACAACATACCCAAGGAAGAAGCCACACACTGCTGT
Organism: Nanorana parkeri; assembly: GCF_000935625.1. Classification (NCBI taxonomy): domain Eukaryota; kingdom Metazoa; phylum Chordata; class Amphibia; order Anura; family Dicroglossidae; genus Nanorana; species Nanorana parkeri. The sequence continues at coordinate 510,111 of NW_017306509.1, read as the reverse complement.
ACACCATATCACAAACATTAATCCAGAGAGCCACCATCATACTTCCAGCACAATGGGATTCCCCGCCTAGGGGCCTCCCACTCTTACACGTTTCACCTGTAAGGGCTTAATCATAGAGTTGTATCTCTATGTAATCTCTATGATTAAGCTCTAGGCATGAAATCCCATTATGCTGGAAGTTGGTAGCCCTGTGGATTAAAATTTGTGATTTGGTGGACAGTGGTGTGCAGCTTCTTTCTTGGCTCTGCTGTTTATATTACACAAAGGCTTTTACGTGACCATTCAATTGCTGTGATGTCCACATACAATATGATTGGCTGGGTTACCATAACAGATTTCTATTAAGAATTTGGGTGACATTCAGTAGATGTGAAATAGAGAGCTTTCCAGCAGCTTTTCAAATAGCAAGCTTTCCAGGAACACGGCCCCCTTAGAAACTCCTGTCTACTTCTATTCATCAACAGAAGTACCAGGTTTCCCCCGCCATGGGGCTCTCAGCCTCACACAGACACAAAGGGGTCTATTCACAAAGCTGCCGAAGGATCTGGCCGTAGCTTCGGCCGATCCTTCGGCTAGCTTCGGCCCCAGGACCCCTTCGGTTCAGGAGAACCGAGGGGGTGCTGTACGGGCTATTCACAATACAAAACCTGTCTGGCCCTCAAGTACACATTTGTGAATGTAATAGTGTGTAACAATGTGGTCTATTCATGAAGCAGCCGTCAAATTGAAATAGCCAATAGTAAACTCCCAATGCTTTTGAATGGGAATTCGTCTTTTTTTTTCTCTATTCTTACATCGCTCGTGCCAGAATAAAGAAAAAAAAAGACACAGTTTCACTTCTGATTGGTCATTCACTCGGCTGCCCTCGGCAGCTTTGTGAATAGACCCCAAAGTCTGTTTCAGCACAGAATTAACTTTTCACTCAAGCATCAACCTGGTCAGAGTGCCTATCTGTAAGGCTAGAAAGACCTAGACACATGCTCCTTGCATGTCCTTTAACCCTTTCGCTGCCAAGGCCTCCGGAACACTTTGAAAGCGCAGCTGGCCACACCATTTTTGCAATTTTTCCTATTGTTTTGATTTTCTACTCCTGCATTGCTTGAGTTTGTAAAAGACCCCCCAAACCATATATTTTCTAAAAGCACAGGCCCAGTAGAATAAAAATATGGTGCAACTAATTTTGTAGGTCCTGTGATAATTGTGCAAATGTTTGCTAAATCAATATTAAACCGATCAAAATACACAATTAAATGAATGAAAGCACACTAAAACTACGCTTTGCCATGCCCTGCCACACAGTGAAATTAATGTTATTTTAAAAAGTATTGCGATGCTTTCTAACAGGGCACCGCAGCGCATGTGCATGGCATGCACCACAATATGATGCACATGTATGTTACATGTGTGGGGGGGGGAGGGGTTTGTGTTCTATTTTTTTATTTATTTATTTTATTTTTTATTTTTATTTTTTTTACTGTTGGGAGGGCTTTGGGGAAATATCAGGGTCTAAACAGACCCCTGACATTTCCTTTTTGAAATAGAAAAAGAAATTGAGGACACAATCTCTTTTTCTGCAGCCTTAGCACTAAATGAATGGAAAGCATTTAGTACAGAGGCTTCCCATTCATTCAGACACTGGTGATAGTAAATTATTTACCATCATGCAGTTTATTAATCATTAGAAGCCTCTATAGTAAGTGCTACTACCCATTTAGAAATTCATGAATGAACAGAAAGTGATGTAGAGCACTTCCTGTTCATTCATAACTGGGGACACATAGTACTGTGTGCCCCCAGTTGTTTACAAACACTGGAGTAATCAGCTGATCACTCCAGTATTTGCTCTGCATACAGGGGATCGGTATATATCATAGATATATACCGATCCTCCCGCTCTGCCATCCAGAACGCTTGGCCATGCACAGATGAGAGAGCCGCCGGTCAAAGTGAAAGTGACAGCCGGCGGCCCTGTTCTTCTCACCGCTCGAGCGGCTCCCTCCTCCACCCTCCCACAAGCCATTTCTCATCAGATCCCCACTGCCTCAGCCCATACAAGCGGGGCGAGAGCAGGTGAAATAGATCCTAGTCTGGAGCGTCTCCAGGCAGGGGGAGGAGAGGCTGCCGATTTCGGTGGCCGGCAGCGGCAGAGGGGGGTTTCCGGAAATTTTTGAATAGCTCTTTTTAATAGGCTTTTCAGCTGCTGATGACAGCTATTATTTTACAGTGGAACGTTGGGGGAACTGTTCTGGTATAAGTTCATGGTCACTAAAGCAACCATGAGTTTATAGCAGAACAGTAAATGCCACCGACGTAAGGCTTACTGACGCGGCCAGCTGGAAGCAGTTGTGTGCCACCGTAAGCCTTACGTTGGTGGCAGCGAAAGGGTTAATATACGCTCTCCTCCTGCAGTAATTTGTCAAATGGGAGGGAGCCCCGACTAAAAGAAGAATACTTTTTTTTTGTGGTCAACACCCACCCATCTGAAATCAGCTTCACAACTTTCAGGGGTCTTTTCACTGCAAAAAAAAGTACTATTTGCATCTTCACGCAATGACAGACCACACTGTAATAACAATTGAACAATAGACAAGGAGCTTGATAACATTTAAAGGGAGGTCTCTGTGTTAATACATAAAGGGTATATAAACAGCAGATTTTTGTTTGACTATGAATTCCCTTTAAATTTTGGTTTTGGAGACAGAAATGCAAATACAGTATGTTGTAGTTCAGCTACTTGGAATGTGCATAGTTACTTGTATTCCTACCATAAGAGTTAAGAGTCTTCACATAAAATTTCTCCATAGACATTAGAAAACAGACATGCAGGTATGACTCTACCAGCCTACGAGTTTTATCTTGACTGTTGGGTCTTTAAGGAGAAACACAAATGGCAATTTATCAAAATAATTTAAAACTATATTTCAAAGTAGGGTGCACATGGACTGGCTTTTCACAGAATAAACACAATACCAAAACTTTCCCAGCACACTTACCAGCTAGCTAGCAAAAAAATTACACTTTTTAAAATGTTTTTTATGTTAAAAACAGAAGTTTTAGTTGAACGTATTTGCAATTATATGTAAAAGCCTCTTCAAGGCCCCTCTGTGAAGTGTGGTCCCTAACTCTAGTCTATGAGAGCCCCCATGTAAGTGCATATATAGCAATGAATGAATTAAAGACAGGTATGCCTGGAGGTAGCCTATTCATCCTTAAATGTTCAAGGACACCAAGAAGCCAAGCACAGCACAAAGACAGCTGTGTCCCGGTGACAAATCCAGCAAGCTAAACAGAAAAAGCTAGTTATAGCTTTTTCAAACTAGGTTTTTAATGCTAAAATTTAAAAAGCTAGTTGGCTTTTCTGTTTAGCTTGCTGGATTTGTCACCAGGACACACTAGAGATGTGCTTTGGAGACTCTCATAGACTACAGTCAGGGTTTTTAAAGTGTATTTCCACTTTTGCAGCAACTCCTGTCTGAACTGTACTGGCAGATCTCATTATAAATTGTAAACTAGATTTGAACCATGTCTGCCCTAACAAAGGGTTAAAGATCTAGAAGCACTGTATGGTAATAAGCGGCAGCTCACATTGTCCTAAGTCTTTCTATGACGACAGCAAGCGTTTTCTACCACTTTGAGATTGAGAGAGAAGCTAGCAAAGGCCTGCTACACCATCACACCTAAAAAAGTAAGTTTTATTTTTTAATTATTGTTAGATATGCTGTGTCAATTGGAACACATAAACATATAGTTGGGCTTTCTCAAATCAGAAGGAAAAACTTTGGTTGCTTAACCCTTTCTTTGTCAATGGTGTGAGGCATATGGTGGAACAAAAATGTTTCCAGCTGGCCAGGTCAGTATGCCTTACATCACTGGGTTTCACCCTTCTGCTATAAACTCATGGTTGCTTCAGCGACCACAAGCTTATAGCAGAAGGCTTCCCCTGCCTGTGTTCTGTAAATTTATAACTGCCATCAGTGGCTGACAAGCCATTGATGACAGTTATTCATTTAGAAAGAGCCCCCCACTACTGCTGCTGCTGCTCCTGCCACTTTGAAGCTCTTTTCACCCTGCTGGGAGCTGGCTGCATGCTGTGGTCTGTGTCCCTTCCGATCCCTGCTGCTCTACCCTGCCTGTATCGGCAGATGCAGTCAAGATCAGAGTGGATACAGACCACTGCAGCTGGTTCCCAGTGGGGAGTAGAGATTGGCTGTGATCAGCTATCAGGATATTGAGTGGGTGGTGTGGTGTGGAGTGGTTCAAGATGCCGAGTGGATGATCAGCAAATATGTCAAATATTTGACCGATCCTTCCCCGTACTGATCAAACACTGGAGTGATCAGTACTGATCACTCTGATATTTGTAAATAACTGAGTAGATAGTAAGTGATTACTATGTCCTCAGTTATGAATGAACAGGAAGTGCTATACATTATTTCCGGTTTGTTCATAACTGGGAACCTAGTAATCACTTCCTATCTCCTCAGTATATGAATGGACAGGATCACTCAGTACAGAGGCTTCCTTATTCTTCTGGTCCCGTGATTTCAGAAAATTTATGATTGGGGAATGGGGGGGGGGGGGGTCTTTTAAAAATTCTAAAAGCTGCAGTTTAAAATTAAAAATGGTGAAACATTGCAAAAATGATCTGGCCAGCTCAGGACAAAAGTGTTAGGCAGGGCCTGATAACAAAAGGGTTAAATGATAAAATGATATTGATATGTGGAGGGATGATGGAGGAAGATCTGCTTACTTATCAAGAGGAATAAAATAGCAATTGCTCCAACAGAAAATATATCTAATTTCCTTGAGATCTGTAAGCCAGGGGTCCTCGCGAGGAGAAGAGGCCTTCAAACAATCCAGATAAAAGCACGTATATTTTGCTAATCTTATCTAATTTTAAAAGGTATCTATCACCTGTCCCCAGCTTGCATAAAGAATGAACAGTTTCCTAAGATCAATGGAAATTAGTATGTCTTACTATTAGGGATGCACCGATATATCGGCCGCCGAAACATATCGGCCGAAAATGGCACTTTTGGCTAAATGCAGAAAGTGCCATTTTCCTGCCGATACATCAGCGCATCCCTGCTTTCTTTCCTCCCTGCTGGGACATAGAGCAGCGCCCAGCGGGGAGGAAAGAAAGCAGGGATGCGCTGATGCGAGAAAGTGACAGCCGGCTGAGCGCTGCGGGAGGAGAGCGCTGTGAGCGGTCGGTGTCTCTCCTCCCACACCGCTCAGCCACCTATCACAGTCCAGCAGAGCGGTGTGGGGGCGGAGACAGCCCGCACTGTCACAGGAGGCAGGGCTCTCCTCCCTGCTCTGCTCGCTGAGCCTCCTGTGACAGCTGTCAGAAAGGAGAGCGGGTGCAAACACTTAGCGATCAGTGATCGCTGAGTGTACATAATTGAGGACATGGTATGTGTACTATATCCTCAATTATGAATGAATGAGAAGTGATCTACATCACCTCCTGTTCATTCATGATTGTGGTTATAGTAAACATATAATGTTCTCAAGTTATCAATGAACAGGTACACTCATAGAGGACTCCTGTTCATTGATAACAGGGGATACAGAAAAAGAGATTGAGGACTCAGTGTCCTCAATCTCTTTTTCTATTTTACAAGGGGAATATCAGGGGTCTGTTTAGACCCCTAATATTTCCCCGAAGCCCCTAAATGTAAAGTAAAAAGTAAAAATATTTAATAAAAAATGAATTAATAAATATAAAAGCAATTAAAAAGTTTATAAAAAATAAATAAAAATAAAATATTTAAAAGAATTTAAAAAAAACATTTTCGGTCTGACAATTTTTTTAATTTTGGTTCCGTTTCGGTTTTTAAATTTCTATTTCAGTGCACCTCTACTAACTATTTCTTATTCCTATCTTTGCAGGTATAAGTTGGCCACAGGCATCAAATTATTGTCTTCCAATATAGCCAATTTTTACCAGATCAGCTGATAATCTCTATTGCTGGCTTCCATGTCTGACTGAACTTGTGAGGAGATAATAATCAGGGATTTTGAGAACCTTTTAAACTGTCATGAATTTCTCAAACAGGGATTCTAGTTGCAAAGGAAGAGCGTGATGATATATACCCTTCCTCTGATCAAACAAGCGGCGGGGACACTGGAATTGAGGAGAACGGAAGACCTAATCTACTTGTATTAATGTTTTCTTTATAGAATACTGTGCTTTCCACTCCTCAAAAACATCAGAAAATACCTCTGCATCAGTCAATGCCTTCCTGTCCCCCCAGCACCACCTCAATTAATTAATTACACGTTATTAATTTTGAACATTTGCCCGTAACCAGAAAGGCTGGGAATCATAATTAAAAGCACCTACTTAGCTTAAAGCCAACATTTTTCCTCATGTGTGACCATGATTCATGTTGCACACATATTAAGGGTGTAGAATGAAACATGGCCACATTTCCCAGGCCGCCACCCTCAAACCACTCCTCACTTACCTAATTCACAGGCTTTTTTCTCTCTACAGATTTCTGTTTGGATCTGAATTCGATGTGACCATGCATGGATCTAATGAAGGTGCATTTATTAAATTTTTTCAAAAGGTGAAATATGCCTTCAGGTTTTGGACAGAGAACAACAGTGGTAGAACCCCTGTAAGGCTTCAACTTATGGCTGTGACTGCCTTAGACTCCCTTTACTATCTGATGATGAAGGAAGTGATGGGAAATTTCTCAGCAGGGACACAGACTGCAGCAAAACACTTATTTTTCAGGAAAATGGGGAAGGGTTATAGCCTAATTTTACAATAACATTTGTGATGTATGCATAAAATAAAACTCAAACTGTTAAACAAAACTACTGTTAGACGAATATAATCCATAAAGGCAATGTTTCCTTATTTGATGTATAGTAAGAAGGACATACAGTATATACTGCAGGAAATCTTTTCTACTACAAAAGCCAGCTCCTGTATGGTTATTTCAAGCTGTACCATTTTGTTATATCACCTGGAATTTGTAGTGCTGAAAGCTAGGCTGTAAATAACTTCACCTCAAAGCAGCTCCCTCTCTGTAAGTAAGCTACAAGTAGCAGCCAGGTTTTAGCGGGTCAATGGGGGCAGCACAATGTATCAATGCAAGGACAAAAAGTAAATTGTGCTTGTCACACCTGTGCCAGGCATCCAGCCACTATCAGAAAGCAGCAAGAGTGTTTGTATGATGGATGGCTGCCTTTTTAAATTTGTTTTGAAGCAGAACTAAGGGCACACACCTAAATGTACATTTAAAATACATATATAGAAGCTGTTTTACCTGCAAAGGCTTTATCATTTTTTTATCTAATCCTGAGATTAGCGATGAGTGAATCTTGCAAAATTTGGTTCAACCCCTAATTGGCTAATTAAAAAAATAATTTCAAACTTAAATTGCATTACATTCACCTGTTCACCTTTTGCCTTTTGTGTGCTGCTAGGCAAGCTATTGTCACCCAAATGGCATTGAAGTGTGTTGTGTTAGACTATAGCTGACAAAACGATGTTAAAATAACACCTTGTAAATGTATAGGGAATGTATAAGGAAATTAATTATTGCATTTATTTATATTTAAAAAAAAAACATTTTGACCTATGCATCTTTCAGGAATCATTTGTTTACATGCCAACGTATTCAACTATGTTAACCTGTCCAAAAAAGTTCAGTGAGTCATCACAGTGATCTCTAATGGCCATGCCTAGCTTGATTATATCATGTTTATATAAAAACAATTAAAGCATTTTTTTATTAACCCTAGCAGTGGGACTACCCCACACACTGCAAGTGTTGACTGCTCATTTTGGTCTAGGAAGAAAAATAAAAAAGTTATACTCACGAGA
>NW_017306509.1:497457-502230 GCF_000935625.1 Nanorana parkeri | reverse complement strand
CGCTGCAGCAGTCTAAGGTCCCTGAGTCATCGCATTTTATGCACAGTGCATAGGATGTGGGGGCCGGCTCCGGGGATCGGGTGAGTATAACTTTGTTATTTTCTTCATCAGACCAAAATGGTCAATTAACTTTGGCAGTGTGGGGGTAGTCCCACTGCAAGGGTTGTTAGAAATTCTGCCCAGAGTTCTTCTTTAATTGATTAATGACATGATTAAGGAGTTGTATTTTATTTATCAGAATTTTCAGTTCATTAAAGTTCATTGCAATGAACTTTAATCAAGTTCAGATTTTAAAGAATAAAATGCTTTTTATGAACTGGCTTGTGTATAAAAACCTGAACCCAATGAATGGTCGGGATCCTTAGAGTTCACTGTGATGGTGACTGTCACATAATTATTTTGATAGCTCAGCATAATGGAATTAATTTGCATGTAAGCAAATGCATTCTTAAAGTGACATTAAAGTCATATTCCCCATGCTGCTTTAAGAACTTACCTTAAGTGATGCCTCTTGATCCAATCATCTTCTTTGCAGTAGTTTTCGGGAGTTCCTCCAGTGCTGGTGATGGTCTCTGATCCAGTACAGACTCCTCGTGTCCCACGGTGTCTGTCAGGGATGCATGCATTCACCGCCATTGTGTCTTTCCCCGCCGATGATCTGCTCTGCACATTTGCCCGCACTCCTCCTCCTGCACTCATCCTCCTGCACTGCCGCTTCGGAAGCTGTATTTTACAGCCAGGAGCGAGTGGTGGAGACAGAGGTAAATTTTTACCTATCTGGTAACTGTTTAATTTTTTTAAATGTTTTTGCATATACAGTATCTACTGCTTGCTAGCAGCAGATATATGTGAAACAAAAGTGACTTTAATTCTACTTAAAAGTGCCAGGGAGCTGCAGTCAGCATTGAAATGTGTCATCTAGCATCATACACAGACAAAGCATTGTCATTCTCAAACAATTGTCATTGACAATGTCTTTGCGTTATCTTTATGAAAATGTCAATGCATAGAGTGATCTGCCTATGGTTACTGAGGTTAGATTTAGATCACAGCCTGTAGGGCATTATGGGTCGATTAATGAATTTGACCACCCTAAATTTAAAATGAATTTGAAAATTCAAAGTTAGTTTGAATTCCTAAAAAAATCCTTGTTGTACAGTAAACCTGGATGGCAACCTGAAGTTTCCTAACTGCAGTCAAACAGTACAGTTAACTCACCTCCTTGTCCCCAGTATATGATTGGGCAATGAAGGAGCATGACCTGTGTCATTGTAACATGTATGCAAAACTCCTCATTGTCTCATAATGCCATTCCTCCCCCTTTAAGTCTTAGTGCTGCTTATTACGGATTATAAAGGAATTTAGGGCTGCAACCAATGAATCGATTAATCAATAATAATCAATTATGATAGAAGTTTTAACCTATTCTCATTATCAATTGGTTGGTCGGATCCCGTAGCTCTCTCCTCCATGCTGGGAGGAGGGCACAGCAAGCAGCAGGTGGCCGCAATAGCCAGCCTGCCAATGGCCAATAGCAGGCTGGCTATTGCACCAGCCCACTACCTGCTGTATTTACATTCAGCTGCCGTCTGCGGAATTTTGCCACTGGCAGCTGTCATTCCCTGGCTGAAGCTATTCAAGCTCCATGTGCTTACAATACAATTATTTTTAAAAAATGATAAAAGGTGGGAAAAAAGTAATTTTCGTTTTCGGCCTGACAAATTCTGAAAATTAATTTCAAAGGCACCCCAAACGCGCCTCCCACCCATAGTGTGATTGCCCGCACTGGAACGCATGGCACCAAAATGCCGTGCATTCCAGTGCAGTGCAATTGCAAAAAATTGTGCATGCAGTTTTATTCTGAAGTAAACTTTATGTTTGTAACACCGCATTTGTGTATTTTAAATTAAGGATGGTGTTTATTTAATTTTTTATATTGGATTAATCGAAAAAATAATCGGTCAACCAATCAATTATGAAAATTAGTTGCAGCTCTGAAAGGATGATCCCATGTCAAATCCAGGTACTTACACAATTTTTTTAAATTAATGTATTTATCGTAGAATGAAGACATAACTGCATTGATTTGTATTTCTATATCTTCATGTAGCACGGCTTTTTTCCCTCACACTATTGAAAACTATGCCCTTTGGAGCAATAGTATCTACATGGGATGCTATGCCTCTAGCTACGCCTTTACCCATATGTAATTATCTGGAGGTTACATCAATATTACATAGTCCTTTTCTAAGAGGAAAAGCTAGTTTGGCATTTTATTATATAATATGATGTTGGTTTACTAACATTTCGAAGCCAATAAAAAATGTGAGATGTGCTACAACATGGCTATCATCCATACCAAAACCAACGTATCATATACATTAGGATATAAACCAATGCCCATCTCAGCTGTTAGATATTTTGGCTAGTGATTGCTTAATACAAATTTTTCCTTCTACACTGCAAATTGCCTCAGCGACTTAAGGCTCCTGTAAAACACTGGTGATTGAACGGGAGGACAGCTTAATCTGGCTGAGGTAGTTAGTGACAGAGTTCTCAAAAATTATAAAAGCTCAGTCTTCTAGGGAAGTGACATATATTAACAACAAGCTAGTGCATACTGTAACACCAGATGGACTTTTATTTCTTATGAGGAGAGTGAAAATGAAGGCAAACATCTAAAATCACAGCTAAACAATTTAAGTGAAATATGTCTTACCTGCCAAAAAAATTTAATTTTGTTCAGCCAGTTTCAAATTGAGACATCTCTGTCAGGCAGCATAACTAGATTAGACTGCACTATTTTCTCCATTATATTTAAATCAATACTGCTTGGTCAAGGACTGCCCCAGCCTGTAATAATTAGTACATCAGGAGTGTTGCACTATAAAAACCTTGTTATAGACTCTTCGTTGTGCTCTGATGAAGACCAAGGTTTGGCCCAAATGCATTGTAATATTTTACTTCTAAGCATGAGTAAAAAGATGGTTTTATGATGCAATCCTCCCAATCACTGTAACTTGACACTGGATAGTATGAATGGATTTCATGCAGGAACTCATTTGTTGTAAAAAGTAAGGGGAAACCATTATAAACTCATTCACCCCTAAATGTCATCTACATATTGCAATACATATTATACATTTTTTTAAATTTATTAATGAGCTGTTTTAATTAGAACATCTGCATTGTCTTAGAATAAGTACAAACACAAACCTTCATGTTGCAATTGTATTCCTGTACAAGACTGACCTTGACTGGTTGCTGTGAAGCCATAAGGACAGGTCTCATGAAAGACCCTTTAGCATATATGGCAACATATGTATTTATTTTTAGTGCTTTCCTTACAGCTTAAAATACTGATGCTAGATTAAAAAGATAATTCACTCAAAATGGCAAGCATTTTGCTGTGACTGTTTGAATTGTGTTAGCTGGAGTTAGGCCTTAACTTGTCAGTCATTTAAAGTCTATCTAAATCTAGTCCACCTAACACTACCCTCTCCATAGGTTGACAATGTTGCTGCCCAGTGGTGGCTACACTGCTCCTCTACAGATACAGTGATGGAGTGAGCATAGCCACCCTATGACAGAAGTGTATTACTGGCCACCAGGTGAAAAATAAAGAAAAAAAAGTCTGAAGAAATACAACAACTGTAGTTACTATATTTAAAGGTAAGTAGCAATATATAATTGTTTTTGTTCTTGAGTTTAGATATACTTTAAGTTATATTTAATTGCATATTGGCCATACTGTGCACACTTCACACGGCTATGCTTTCTATTCACACAGAAACGGTCATATTTTTCTGTTTAATAAAATGTGATGTGGCAAATTTTGCAGACAGATCTGATTTCATAAATTTCATTTCTCTCTACATTCATCTTACTGTCAGACTGTACATTCTTCTTGTCCTGACCAGATGAATATATAGCAAGAAACCTTTTCTAGAAAACCCAGGCAATTATCATTCCTGCATCAAATCTTTGTAAAAGATCAAATAGGGACAGACAATCTGCAAGTAGAGTTCTGATGTAAAGGAAGATGAGAAAATGAGATGATACTTCAACATGCTAAGCCCAATCATAAGTACAGTGGAAGAGGGAAGTGTTATAACATTTATTAGAAGATCCAACTCATAACTTTTAAGATGCTCTCTGTAAGTACATCAAATTTGTGCTGCTATTCCCTTTGATTATGGATGTTTGATTTCCTTGTCATTTAATTGCAGCACGCTGGGATTTTCATATTTAAAGTTGCCAGTCTTACTCAGCAAGGGTGACATCTTGCACTGGTTACTCTTTTATTTTACATTCTAGACTTGTAACAATCAAAACACAACTGAAGACTCTAGACTTAAAGTAAAACTAAACCATCCTACTAAAATTAATAATTTTGTATTGCATGCCCCCAGTAGCTGCATCACTAGCCTCTTTTATGCAATATCCTCTTACAAAAGTGATTGTGTAATCATTAAAAACATGTGTACATTTGTTAGGCTACTTCTGTTTATGTGCCTGCATGTTCCAGACGTGGATTCATGGCTACTTGTCATGTGACAGTGGCAATAGGACTACTATTCTCAGCATGCAAAGCACATTAGCTGAATTGTGTATGATTGACAGGAGTGAGAGGAGGCATGCTTGAGAAGAGTCCATGGAGGAGAAGAAGTTGCTTTAACGTGTCCCGCTGTGCACTCATAGGCAGGATGTGCCAGCAAGGCAAGTGTAGGCACATACAATTGAAGTTTGATGTAGGAAGGAGCACCACCCACC
>NW_017306509.1:492906-497286 GCF_000935625.1 Nanorana parkeri | reverse complement strand
CACAGCTGCCCTTTTTAATGGTCAGGTGTCAACCAGCAACAGGAAGCAGGGATAGGCTTTCTTCTGTACAAAGAGAGAAAAGGTGGTATTTCTGCAGAGAGCACCACTGAAAGTTTCCAGGAGTGCAACAAGTCTGAAGACATCATGGTAGGCAACAATTTCTTGAATTAAAAATAGTAAATCTAATCTGCCCACCTCTGAAAAGACCACAAAGGATACATTAACTGATACATGCACTAGGACACATGGTAATCACAGATGAATGGAATAGAGCCTCTGACTTCACTCGATTACTTCAAGTAAAATTTAGCAATGTCATTTATGTAATGTTACAGGAAGTTGTCCTGTAACATTACATAGAATGTGTCAGGAAATATCCAAACAATGTTGGATATGTGGGGGGAAGAAGGGAATATGCTACATATATGGTGGTCATGTGAACAGATTAGACCCCTCTGGGAAGTTTTATTTAAGACAGGGAATCGACTTACTGGAGTAAAATGGCCAGAGTTGGGCTTGTTATCAATTTTACCGGGCTCGCTAAAGAATGTTAGGGAGTTATTTCTCCGGTTTCTATTACACATGGCTAGGGCACTGATACCTAGATACTAAAAGTCTACAGTAGCACTGCAGATACGAGAATGGATATGCAAACTCAACTCTATTATAAGTATGGAAGAGCTTACATTATGTTTACAGGAGCAAAATAAGGAATTTCTGGATGTTTGGAGCCCTTGGATAGAGTATATAACCTTTGAGGAAATGCAGGCATTGGTATACCCAAGGGTAACATGAGGTAGGAATATTGGTATTGATGTAAGATAGAAGTCCTCCACCAGTTGGCCTTTTTTTTCTATTTATTATGGGGAGGGTGTGAAATGTGGGGGGAGCGTTGAATTAGTGTGTGAGTGAATTTGGTTCGTTAATTAGCAAAAAAAAGCTGGGGATGGATTGGGTGGAGATCCAATCCATGTAAAAAGCATCACTTTTTTATAACAAATATTTGCAAAATACCCCATGGTGTAAGTAATTTCTCATGCACCTCCTGAAGTGTGTACATGTTCAAATACACCTTTTTTTCCAACTGACCTTATATGCTTGCCAAGTATGCAAAAGTAGCTGTATACAATTTTCTACTCCCCAATTTGCAAACTCATATGCTGTGTTTAGAGCCCATCAATAGGTTGCTTCCACCACCCCCATCCATTTCCTGCCCCTTCTACCTTGAAGCACCACTACCACCGTGTCACCTTTCCATTTAAAACATTTTTGCATTCATAGCTTATTTTCTTTTTTCTTTGGTCCAGTCACATGACATTATGGGCCCTCTTCCCCCTCTTATTTCTGCAGTGGTGAGTGGCCCTAAATTCTGAAGACAGCATCACTCTGTGGAGCTGTTACCTGAGGCATTCTGCTGTAGCCCATGGCTTCAGGATGTACACCCAGAGGGTGGGGACTTGGTGACCCAGCCTTATGTCAGGTGAAATCAGCCGTACATCGGGTGGCTTCAGCTGGCTTTGGGTTGGCCGAACATGCTCAGCATGTACGGGCTATAGTGAATAGCCCGTACAGCAGCCCTTCGATTGTACTGAACCGAAGGGGTCCTGGGGCCGAAGCTAGCCGAAGGATCAGCCAAAGCTACTGCTAGATCCTTCGGCAGCTTTTTTCAGTGAGTGCATATTCTGAATGATTGTTGCAGCATTTACCACTAAGTGCTTTTTGAATGTGACTTTCAAATGCATACATTCATATTCAGTTTTTGTATTAAATGTAGACATTTATAGATTACCCACAAGAGGCAGGGAGGGTTAGCCTCTACGATGACTCTGCCTGTTTAACTTGCTGTTGCCATGTACAGTATATACATATTTACACGTTATACAAAGAAAAGATTTAAAAGAAACAAAAACTTTATGACACATTGATAATATTATGTACATCAAGCTGATTGCTGTAACAAAGAAATCAATAATAATGCTATACATTCCTTTTAATTTGACAGGAATTATTGGCAGGAATAATGGTTACACCTATTAGACATAACTTGGGGTAAACACCCACTACACAATGAGAACCGCTGCCCTGAACAGCCTATAGTTAACTATCAACAGCACTAATACTTCTTCAATGTGTTATATCACAAGAAAAATGAGCAGGGTGTGGCCAGCTTTACAGAAAATATATTTTCTGTTAGAAAAGTGCCAAAACCCAAACATTGCTGAAGGGTGGACATATATCTACTTCAAGAGGCCTTTTGGTCGAAAACATAATTTGTCATATATCGAGCAGCAAATGCTTTTGTATATAGAGAGAGCGTATAAAAATCAATTTTTCTATACAATAAAAACTTGCTTCCTTCTTTTTAGATCACATACGCCAGACATAAGTTGAATGTTCTATTGCACGGAAGTGACAGCTGACAGCTGTAGATTCAGCCTAAAACCAAATCTGGCAGGTTTTGTAATGCCTTTAGCCATTTGATAATATGATCCCCTTCAAGACTCTCAAAGCATTTCCAAATGAATATCTAACAAATATGAAAAGGAAGAAGATGAAGGACAAATGTTGAAAGCCCCTATAATGCAACAGCAAGGGCCTCTACAGCTGATCAGAGAATCTCCTACATGTGGCTGTAAGCAAAAAGGATAATGGTTACCTCTAGAAAATGGAGATAATGAGATAAAGACATTATTGTTAGCGTACTTACACTGCCAAATGCACTCACACATACGGGTCCATGTTAATCCAGCATACTTAAGAACAATCCTTCCCCTTTCTTTTTTATCTTTTTTTTTTCTGTCAGGCACATGGAGTGTTTCAGTGAAAGACACAATACAGGAAAGAGAGGAATCCTTTCTCATTTGTACTCTGTTCAACAGTAGATGCACAACTGCACTAAAGGTCTTCCGTTCATAAAACATATTGCATCCTTCAGGCTGGGTCTTGGAGCACTTCATAACATTATGACCACCCACCTAATTAAGCCACCAACCCCTTTTGCCACCAAAACAGCCCATGAAGACATGGACTCCAATAGACCTTTGAAGCTATGATGTGGTAAGTGATACCAAGCCATCAGTAGCAGATCCTTAAACCGCTGTCAGTTACGAGGTGGGGCCTCCATGGATTGGACTTGTTTTTCCAGCACATCCCACATATGCTTGATTGGATTGAGATCTGGAGAATTTGGAGGCCACGTCAGCACCTCAAACTCATTGTTTTGTTCCTCAAACCATTCTTGAACCATTTTTGCAGTGTGGCAGGATGTGTCATCCTGCTGAAAGAGGCCACTGCCATCAGGAAATACCAGTTCCATGAAGGTATGTACTTAGTCAGCAACAATGCTTAGGTAGGTGGTTTATGTCAAAGTAAGATCCATATAGCTTGCAGGACCCAAGGTTTCCCAGCAGAACAGCACAGTGCACTGCAATTTACTTCACCTCTCAGTGGTCATAATGTCATGGTTGATTGGTGTATGCACATGGGACTAGTCCCTGCTGCTTCTCTCCTCCTTTGCTCTGGTGATGGAATGTCCCTCTGCATCCTCAGGTTCAACTCACTGTATTGCATGTGATGGCCCTCAGGAGCAGAGGGGGCGGGTGGGGCTGCAGGGACCAGTCTAGCAGCCAGCCATCTCTGAGGATCAGGTGAGTACATATTTTTGTATTTTACACCCTAGATGAAGACAGGCACTTAACCTTTGAAATGCAGGGGTAGCCTCATTGAATGATTTAACATTATTTGCACCCAAATAATGTCTTATTTAATGCATAGCACTGACCAGCTTCTCCTAGCACATATAACTATTACATTTTTAGGTAAGAGATAGACCTTGACCAGCTTCTAACAATACATGTAAGTTTTCAATCCAATACAATGCAACTTCCACTTTCATGGTAGAAGGAAGCTGCCTCCAAGAGTGAAAGTCACGGAAAAACAAATGTGCTGGCTTTTAGATCTAAACCATTTGCATGGTTTTGCAATGCAGCTCTGTCCTCTGTCAGCTGTCACTTTCCTCTTCCTTTCCCAAATTGCTACATATGTCTCTTCTCTGCTTCTTCTATCCCTGGTAGGGGATAAACTCCCATTTACCTCCCCCCTTCAGTACCCAATCAGCTTATTGAGTGTTTTGCAGTCCTCAAAGCATCACCCCTATCATTACAGACTCCTGCTTTACTCTACCAATGGTATGCAATTAGCTGTTGTTCCTTCCTTTGCTCCATCCCTCAAGAACAATCAGTTCCCTCTTTGCTACTTTCTCCCATTGCACTGTGGTCTTCCCTACCCCAAGACAATGACCACATCATACTCTTTCTTTTTGCCAATTGCCCCATGATCAGACTCTGACTGCTCTCTTTTCTTCCAGCCTCCTGATTAGAC
>NW_017306509.1:486871-492870 GCF_000935625.1 Nanorana parkeri | reverse complement strand
CCCCCTAGTCTCCCCCCCCCCCCCTTTCTCTTCTCTCTGTTTTACATTTCCCCATATTATGTGGTCAGCTTTGGTCTCAGAGTACCATGCTTAACAATCTTAATGCCTACTACTGTATGTCTTGCCCCTGGACCACTATCATCTGCCATTCTGCTCCCTCTATCTTTCCCCCCATGGTCCAAAATCATACCCTGCTCCTCTTCATAGCCTAATCAGCTAATTGAATCTTGTTTGGAGATTTGTAAATAATGTTAAATTCCATTATCATTTATAGTGCTACAGTAAAATTCAGTCTGTTTGTTATTATGCTCTGATCATACTGAAGCTTTTTTTGGAGAGCTTTTTGAATATGTGTCCTGCTAAAATAATGTTTCCTTGGACGTATGCAGTACTTTTTATTGAAAAGAATAGCATTCTCTCTATTTTACTTCCATTTAATCTGTGACTGGAAGATAAATGTTTCATATGATATAGAGAATGGCATAGGGGCCAGTCTAGAAGTCTGCATATAGATTAAGTGCTAGCTTGAATCTTGCTTGGAGATTTGTAAATGATTTTCAATTTCCTTATAATTTATAGAGCTACAGTAAATTTTTGTCTACTTTATACGATGTTCTGATCACCCTGAAGCTTTTGGCAAAGAGGCAGAGCTTATTGTAGATTCTAGGGATAAACTCAATACTCACCTCAACAATAAAGGAGTTTCTTGCAGGCATTGATAGACCAGAGTAAGGAGGCTTGACCGGATAACAATATTAAAGCTGACATTGTTGACTTGCTTTGGAAAGTGCAAACTCCAGAGTTTTCATCCTTATCCTTGCTTCACTACCAAGTGAGTCACCGAATTGGAACCAGAATTTGAATACCTTGTATTGGGACACATGATTGCACATTTATGTTCCAGCACACTGACTCAGTAAGTAGTGAAGGAAAGATGAGAATGACAGTCACACAGCCTGCACATTCAAAGATAATTTAGCAATGACGGCTCCATTATTTCTCCTGACAGGTTTTCTTATATTGGTGACCATAGCAGGGTATTGGATGATATTTTGCAAATAATTAAAACATAATTCAGGCACTGATTTCCCCTACAATGTCTGTTCCAGCAACCCAACTGGTCTTACTAAGGAGACATCAATAAAGTAATACATGATATTAATCATATGAATTGTATGTGAGCATTGATTCTTTAGTTGCAGCAGACAAATTATCTTCCTGAAATTGGGTTTAAAAAGGTTAATTTGAAAGACAAAAAAGGTCCTTGGTGGTTAATCAGGTCTTGTACACCTAAGCGTTCTGAAAACATTAAGCACTATTTGCTCCAGGACCAGTGCTGTGAAAATGTCAAAGGTACCGTGTAATACTGAGCAGCAAAAAGTAGTCATTACCACTATGCACTTTAAAATATAACTAATATAAAATTGTCACTAATACATGTTGCCCAAGAATATTTCACATCCAGTTCACTAGTGTTCTAGAGCTGTGTTTTTCCCACTGGGTACATTCTCTGTATGGGCAGACATAGGACATGGTATACTAAACTCCTCACTGGTGCCAAAAAACATGACATATCAGATATAACTCAAGATTGCTCAGAAAGCACAACTACACAACACAACACAGAACAAGCAAGAAGCAGATACAAGGAAAATAACGCCTAATAATGTCATAGCAGATATTGCTTGTCATTGGGCAAAACAAAAAAACATGAAGCATGAGAAACACATGCAGATGCACATGTGTAAATGGAGACTTAGGCAGAAGGTGGTTGTGATGCAAGTTTGCTCACAATCCCATTCCTTTTTTGACTGCTCAATAAAAATATTTGGCACTCTGAAGAATTTGTTATCACCCTCCTAGGGAATCCCTACATAGCTTAAAATCTCATATGAACTCATCTAGATTAGTCCTCATCCACCTGTTGCAACCAATGCTTGAAGAGCATCACCTGCAAGATAAACCTGTGCATAGGCATTTAAGTTCCATCAAATCCCTCCATCAGTGTTTCCTGGATGTCATCCTGGATGTCATACGTTATTAGGGGCAGCAATGGCTTAGTGGCTAGCACTTCTGCCTTGCAGCACTGAAGGTCCCTGGTTTTGTCCCAGTCTGGACACTATCTGCAAGGAGTTTGCATGTTCTCCCTGTGCTTGCGTGGGTTACCTCCAGGTACTCAATTTCCTCCCACACTCCAAAGACATGCTGGAAGGTTAATGCCTAAATTGTCCCTGTATGTGTGTAGGGACCTTAGATTGCAAGCTTCTTGAGGGCAGGGATGGATGTAAATGTGCACTATGTAAAGTAATGGGGAAATTGTTAGTGCTATATAAATACATGTAATAAAAAAATTAGGATGGTTATCTGCGAGTGCAGATCTGTTCTATATAACATTCCCGCAGATTCCTAGCTGGTATCTTCGGCTTTTGGTCCAGACCTGTGGGTTATCTACACATATCAATTTTCCTTTTCATTATTCGAACACATAATACCAGTCAGGATTATTGGCTGCCACACAAGACTGGCACCAGTGTCCACGTGACTGTTCAATGGAATTTAGATTTCAGTCTTCATTTGGGGCAAGGACAGATATGACTTTTATTTTGCTGTCTGCCATATCAGTAGAATAAATCATTTTAGAAAATCTAAATCACAACCAGCACTGCTTCAGGTAGCCATGCACTCTACAACTACACTCCACATAGTTTGATGAACACACTTTGTCGGGTCGCTTCTGTTCACCTTGCAGCAACTGAAATTGACCATGAAGAGACCCATATTGGTTAAATATGATAAAGATATTAAATACTTAAAAGCAACCAATTGACAAACAGCTTTAATTGTTTGCATGTCTGAACATATAAAAGGTTAAATCTTATTAGTTGCTATGAATTATTGCATTGCGCATATCATTACTGCTAGCTGCTCTTATTAAATAAGTCTGATAATGAAGCCTAAACTGAGATTATACTGCATTTTCTTCTAAAGCCTGCATAACATGCCTCTGACCTTATAGACACTCCACCTACCGAATAGAATACAGTTAATGGCTGTACTTGAGGTTATTTATAGGTAAGCTTTAGAGTAAGAGCTGAATACTACACAGTCACCTAGTCTACTTTGGCACAGAAGCAGAACAGAGGAACACTTAAGCTAGGCTTTTGTGACCTTAGGAAATTTAGGAAGTGTACTGAACTCAGTAATGAGGTATTTTGTGTGCAAGAGTTGATAAAGTAAAAAAGAAAGAAAGTAATAAAGGTGATGGAGGAGTTAGAAGCAATCGTAAGGATTGAAGTGTAAAACTGCAGGGAAAAATGTAACATGATAAAGAGGGTTTACTATGTTGTTCTTATTGAAATCCTCAAGAATACAATTAGCTGCCCTGTATCCTGCATCCTTCTATTACGTGATAGATTTTACTTTTATGTTTTTGGTCTTTGCAGTTCTCTTAGAAATATTATTAATAATTTGTCTGTAGAAATCTCAAGTTCATAAAATAGAGATGGGCTTGGAACAAAAGGCAGACGGAGCAAAAAAGGGCAAGAATAGTTTATTTATGTAATAAAAACAAGCTAGTGGGCTTGATACTGTATAACACAGAATAAAAAGTATAAACAAGAGCATGCTGTAAACAGTTAGTGGTGGTTTTATTGACACATTCTTTCCATATGCAAGATCGTGTCAAGGCCCTGTGTTAATCTAGAGCAGTTCAAATCGCATGGTTTTGCAATGCACAGCGGTAGTAAAAGTGTGAAAGGCACCTTCATAAGTTCAGTGCTCCTGCTAGTGTGTTAGTGCTGAGCTGGTGAAATGTGAAGTTTCCTTTTCTCATGTCAGGTGTGAAAACCTTGAGATATAAATTAAGTAAGGGAGGAACTCCGTAAAAATTATTGCGGTGGAAGCAGAATTTGATAAGCAAAAAAAACAGTGATGTTCCAAAAATTCAGATAAATACTATGTTAGGAACTTCTGGCAGCTATAGGTGAAGTAAAGCTGATATAAAGCAAAACAATTACAGTGTATGTGGCCCAAACATACACAACATAATATCAGGGCAAGACTGGGCTGGAGTGCATTTGTATTCAAAATATATTTTGGGCTGGTGGCCTTTTGTGGAAATACATTTCCATTCAGACATCAATCAGAGCAGGAGCTGCAGTTAGTGGCATATGGTGGGTGTTATGTAAATAACTGCTACCCTGTGACCACAGCGTCAGCAAAGGATAGTCTTCCAGTACTGACATTCTTTGTGACTCTGATGAGTGTGAGAGCTGCAAAGGAAGCTGTTGCTGAAAGATGAGAAAAGGTGTGGTATGATAAACTACATCCCTTAGAAACACCCAGTGTTCACCATGCCCACCACTCAACGTGGCACCATGGCACACTTAGCATGTTATAGTTCTTTAGCCCACAGAAATCAGCCCTTACCATGAGACCACACGGTTCCAAGCCCTCCCACATACTTCCAGTAATGACTGTGCATCATATACAGTATATGCTGGTGGTGGTAGTAGGGCAAGCTGACCCAGATACATAGCTAATGATGTCCCTGTCTTCCATGTCAGTTTTATAGGAGCCAGAAACTCTGCAATAATTGCTGTGTGACTGGGTAAGTTTGGATCCACAGCGGTAACACTGATACAACAACATGCAGGCAATTAATTTTCAGAATGTAGCCAGACAATGGATGATAAAGTCTTTATGTATATCAGGAGTGCTTACATTTCTTTGGCCTGTAGTTCAGTACATTTTAAAACCTGACAGTTGTTTTATTTGTGTGAAGGTATAATGGGGCCTTCATTTATAAAATTGGCAGGTTGTGCAATTTTCATGAAGCAGAAAGCCAGCTGACAATATTAATGAAGTATCAGATGACACTTTATTTATTTCAGTGACTGTTTGCTCCTGTTGCTGTTGTGGTGTTAACCCTACCCAACATATCTAACATTCTGTCTGAAGATATTCCAACTGTGTGCCTGCCTTTTGCCAATGTCTCACAACAGATATAGAAAGTTGCCCTTCTGCCATATTCGTCAAGCGTTTGTGCACAAGCTGGCATTCCAATAGGCACTACCAGTACCTCTATTTGCCCTAAAATTGTCTCTTTCTTTGAGAGGACCGCTGCCAAACTTACATGAAAGAAAAAACTAAATTACAACAAATAGATCTTTTTATGACATTTGGTATGTTTAGCTGTTGAATACAGTAGGTGACCCTATTGGTAAGCTTGTACAGCAATAATTGCATCATTAAGTCTAAACTCTTGGCAGATATGAAAATACAAATTAACGAAGTCCCATATTCAATAATTCATCATTAAATGTATTAGCTTAACCACTTGCCGTCCGCCCGTTGCAAAAAAATGGACGGACGGCATACTCACATGGGTGGGTTGCCGTAATTAGACAGCATTTTTTCTCTGCTTGCACGCCCCTAGCACACGCGCACGGGCAGAAAAAACCCGCCCGTTCTTTACAGCCGTTACCGGCTGTTTGACATAGAACAGATCAGCGGCTATATAGCCACCAATCGGTTGTATTTTGCTCACCCCCGAGTGCCGCCGCTAGGAGTGCCGCCCCCTCCTGACCCCTCACCTTCAATCCCGGGATCCGCTAGCCCATCTGCGGCTCAGGACCAGTTCGAGAGTGCATCAGGAGGTAAGATGGGAGGGAGATCAGCATCTTCCTCCTTGCTGATCTCCCTCCGTAGTGTGAATGCGGAAGTGATGTGTAATACACCACTTCCGCATTCACCTGTCATCTGGCTGCTATAGCCAGAGAAAAGAAGCTGATGAAGCAGATCTGCCATTGACTTTAATGCACCGCCACGCCCCCTCCCCCCCCAGAACGCAGTGAGCTGGCCGGAATGCACTCCAGTGTGTTCCAGCACTAAATCGGCCCGAACACACAGGAGCTGGTGTGTACTAGCCGTGAAAGTTATAACATAAATACTGTTTATTTAATAGAAGAAAAAAAAGGTATCAAAATCATGTTTTTTTT
>NW_017306509.1:474695-486676 GCF_000935625.1 Nanorana parkeri | reverse complement strand
TTTGGGGGGGGGGGCCTTAATGGTTTCTTGCACCGGGGCCCTGAGGTTTCTAGTTACGCCTCTGCCCCCACCCCTACGTTTACGCACATATAAATGTAAATACACGTTTGATGCGCCAGCGCACGAAAATGACAACTGCACTACACATTTTACATATTGCTGCGAATGTCGGAGTGACAGCAATAATTCTAGGGCCATCAATCACTGATAACACTAAACTGATGATCAAATGATCGATAAAAGCTTTTAAAGCGTTGTCTATGGCCAATTTTGGGTATCATAGTTTTTTGAGGTTTCGGGTGTGCACTTTTAAGGATTTACATGTTTGGTGTCTTTTTAACCGACGTGACCCCGCCTTTTATATTTTACCAAAAAATTGGGTAATGATAAATGTTTTATAATTTATTATATAGGGGAAACAGTTTTTTAAAAAAACAATTCGGTAATTTATCCTTAATATAGTAAAAAATAAAACCCCCAGTGGTGATTAAATACCAGCAAAAGAAATCTCTATCTGTCCCCACAAAATGGTATAAAATTCATTTCAGTACAGCATTGCATGACGGAATAAATGTCAGTCAAAGTACCGCAGCGCTGAATACTCAAAAATGGCCAGGACAGGAAGGGGGTTTAAAACCGCAGAGTTCAAGTGGTTAAATGTAAGCAGTGTAAGTACCTAAAGTTGGTTTGACAATTTGATAGGAGGAGAGAACAGAATGACAGAGGGATGAGCTTATTAGTGTGCTGCTTCTAATTTCACTGTCCCATCACAGGGTGCGGAGAAAACCTGTAACTGAAACTAAAACTGCAGCTGAGGCTAGGTTGCAATATTGCGCAAAACACAGATTCTTATTGAAGTCTATGGGGCCTGTTCATACCTTTGCGTTGCTCAACCGAAATTGCTCATCGCGCAAAAAGGTGCAGGAGCTATTTTTGGGTGGTTATTGCGCGGCTGTGGTCCCGTAGACTTCTCTATGCATTGAGAACTGCATAATTTTCAAGCGGTTTTCTAAGCAAAATTGCGCCAAAAAAACGCATGAAAACCTAGCCTGAGAAAGATCAGGTCCCATCCCCTGCCAGACAGGACAAAACTGTGCAAATCTCAGGACTAGATGGACAGAGATACAAACCCTTTGGCAGGTAAAACAGTTCCTTTATATGCATTTCATCTGTGAACTATCACTATTTAGTTGTTTGCCTAGAGGTTATTGTTAACTGAGCAGCAAAAACACAAAATAATTAAAATTAAGATTGTCCTGTTAGCATACATGCTGTTCACATGCTTACCAATGCGCCTAAATATTTACAACTGATAAACAAATAGCTACGTTCATCTAGCCATATAGAATGGTAAACTTAGATGAAACTACACATGGCTGAAGCACATTGAAATTGTACTTTAACTGAACTAGCATCTTTATTCAGGCATCATTCAGGTTCAGCATCAATTTCCTGAACTAAAATGGATGTTGCAGTCATGCAAATCCAGGTGCTTGTGCAGTACTCTATATATTCCTAGCTATGGAGGTTGTTTGACACTGATTTAATGGTGATTGTTGGTGATTGGAAATGCTTCCTCCATGCAAAGTTACTGATTGGTCCACTATGTTATCTTTTTAGATATGTGGTTCTTACATTGCGTGCTCTTTAAATTTTAAAAGTGCTAAAATGGATTACTCCCCAGCACTCAGTAAATAAAAAACTGTTTGACATGTAGGAAAGGTTGGGAAGAGGACATAGGAGCATTTACAGAGGAGGCCTGGTCAACTGTTCTGGTAAACACCTTTAAATCATCACTCTCCTCTAGTCAATGTCTGACTAAATTATTTATCCTGCACCATACTTACTATACTCCCTTGAAGATGTTTAGATGAGGTAGAAAGGAGACTGGGAACTGTCCCAGATGTAGGAGTGAGGAAGCTAATTTGATCCATATGCTTTGGAGATGCCCCAAACTGTTTAGATATTGGGAAGGTATAATTTCTTTTATTAATCAAGTACTCAGAGTTAAGTTACCCCTGGAGCCCAGAATTTGTCTCCTAAACTATGTTGAAGAAGAACAACAGATCCCGGGACTCATGGATATTATGATAAGACTGTTGTTCCTAGCAAGAAAAATGATTGCTTTTAAATGGACATCCCCCAACCCACCTACAGTAGAGGAGTGGCGTAAGCAAGTCGACCTGGTACTATTAAGAGAGAAATTGCTTTTTAAACATAGATGATGCCCCCAGAAATTTAATAAGATATGGAATCCATGGTTGTCAATACCAGGTTTGGCCCCATCTATGTGGTGAAATCTAAATTACCTAAAAATAAAAGAGAAAGAGAGGTTTAGAGGGATTAAACAACAAGGAGCAAAGTCAGGAGGTACTATGTGTATATGTTTGATGGGGGGGTGTTGTTGTTACATTTTTATTTTATTTTTATTTATTTTTATTTTTATTTTATTTTATTTTTTTTATTTTTTTTAGGGAGGAGAGAAGCATATTGGTATAAAAAAATTAGGTTTAACATTTAATCTGATCTGTACTTTAAATTAATTAAACGATTGCTTAAAAGCAAATCTCACTGGTTTAATAATTATAGCACATACACAAGGTTGAATATAACAACAGTTATTTATGAATTTTACATAGGCTTATAGCTATTAAATATGCACATTAGTAGGAAATAAGCCATGGTTGGGACTACATATAGGTATTTATTTATGTGTATGTGTGTTTGTTTATATAAGTGTATGAATGTGTGTATGGGTGGGTATATATCTAAACACCTTTTTTATAAACTACTAGAGATGGTAAACTAATTTTAGGGAAGAGGATAGCTACACATGATTGGGGTAACCTGGATGAAGTACAGAATAGTTTAAATAGCCGGGTTGGTAAATAGGTTTGAAGGGAAGAGGGAATAATCCGCACTCAAAATATGTGGTAATGGGTGGGGAATGGACTCTGGTTGTGCGATTGGTAATTATTAGCAGAGATAAAGGGGGAGAAAAAGAACAAACCCCACATACAGTGTCTTAGCTAGTGGATAAAGTTCAGTTACTCATTTAAGATTACAATGATGTGTCCGGTAACAGGTATGGAAGGTTAGAGTGTTGGGGAGCGGGAGGCTCCGTGCTATTCTGTTGGTTGCCTGGGCGAGCTGCGGAGCCGCCTCAGAAGGCGACCT
Organism: Nanorana parkeri; assembly: GCF_000935625.1. Lineage (NCBI taxonomy): Eukaryota > Metazoa > Chordata > Amphibia > Anura > Dicroglossidae > Nanorana > Nanorana parkeri. The sequence continues at coordinate 483,499 of NW_017306509.1, read as the reverse complement.
CCATCGGCGGCTTCGCGCATGCGCTCCATGTAACTGTATTTTTAAACGTATTGTTTTGTCAAGAAGGAAAAAAAATTGTTAATAAAAAGTATTAAATTAAAAAAAAAGTGACACATGTCTGGCCACTGTCTGTAAAACAATTTCACTAAAGGTGCACATCATACTGCTCTGGAACTTAATGTGCAGTTTTAAGGCCTCCCCAAAGCATGTTATTTAAAGGTTTTGTGCATTTTTTATTTGCTCTTTAATGTGCATTAAAAGACCCTCTCCCCACTGAAGGATATTTTGGTCAATACATGCTGGAGTTCCACTTTAACAGCTTGCAATTCATAGTTTGTTTTTGTGCAGAAAGCCAACTATGTACATATTACGCACTCTGATGATGCATTCTTCTAGTAAAGGCAGTAGGAGATCACATCTCCTGGAATTAGACACAACGGTGGTTTCCACAAACACAAGCTATAAAACAGCTGGCAGGAAATAAGACACTGTGAAGCAGAGAAACACTCCAGAAGTAAAAAGAATACCTAGGGGTTTATTCATGTAACATTTATGATTATAAGTATATGTTTGCCTGAAAAATCAGAGTTACATTTTTTTAAAGTATATTGGTCTGCACTCAAAGCCAGAGCAAAAACAGCTTGATCAAGTCTTGTGTCAGTATTTTCATACATATTTTTGTGGCTTATATCCAGTGTTTTTTTTTTAGTAATTGTTTGTATGCTGTTTTGGTCACATATTACAAACTTTAACTCATTAAATGCATAGGACATTGCCAAGCAGTTCACTCTGGAGCAGCAATTTGTCAAGTTCTGCTGCTCTCAAGGTGTTAAGAAAATGGTGACCGTTGGTTCTGTCTGAAAAGCTAATTGGTATGAGGGTCCTGCCAGGAAGAGAAACCAATTCATCTTCGCCTAGCAGTTTATCCTTGGGAGTGTAAATCAGGTTCATAAAGAGTTGCAATCTTTGAACACCATCTGAAGATAACACCTTTCTGATGTTTCTTAGAACTGTTTGATTGCTGCGGTATGGGGTAAACATACAATTTATAAAAACTGTTTCTCTGCAAAAGATTGGTTCTGCTTTTCCTACTGTGAACTACATATAGACAAAGGGGAATTTTCAGTTCCCTTTTGTGTCAGTTAGAGCTGCTCCTGAGTATAAGGTAATTTTTGAAGCAGAAAATATTGTGTTACAGATTCACAAATTCATAAGTTATTTTCCCTTCTTTATCATTCAGCCATCAGACTATCTATCTATCTATCTATCTATCTATCTATCTATCTATCTATCTATCTATCTATCTATCTATCTATCTATCTATCTATCTCTCATAGTAGAACTGTTGTGCGTCTCCCTCTTTCTCCCTGTCTCTTGCTCTCACTGCCTGTAAGAAGAACTCATTGGAGTATTTTACGCACAAAAGCAATTTACGTATCCTGGAACTTTGCCAGTCTGGAGGCTAAGCTATTGAATGGAATTACTTCAGTACAGCTTGATGATTTTACCCAACTAGATAGCTGCTATTGTTTCCTAAGTGTCTGACAAATAACTTTAGCTGGTACCATGGGGAAGGCAGCTTACGCATATTGGCTTACCACTTGTTCAGTGTTGTATTGATGTAATCCAATGAACCTTGCACTACGATTAAACAGCACCATGTACACAGAAAATTTAGATTTCCTTTGTTATGGTAATCCCAAAAGAACCCTTTTTAGGTTATAACCAAATACTGATTTTTTTTCTATAGCAAGAAAGTCCCTTCTAACATTCTTCTCGTCTCATTCAGATCAAATTTTAAGGTGAGCTACAAATAAAACAATCCATTATAATTATAATGGTCTTTTAAAAGCATTGGCTTCTCTTAAGACTGATATTTCATGTTCATTTTGCGGATACCGGTTAAATCACCAACTGCATGTTCATAATGTCGGAACTATTGAGTGCTAAAAGGAAGAAACTATAAGCCCTATAGTACATAATAGAATATTGGCATCCTGGAAGCCATCTATGTTCTTTATATTTTATCAGTATATAAGGTGAATTTGAGTTCATAGTTTCTGGACAAAGACTATAACATCAGCAATTCTCAGAGCCTTACCACATACATTCCCAGGTTGTAAATTATGTGGGTACCAAAAAACAATGACAAGATAAGGACTGACAATGGTACCAGACTGCGTTAGACTGAGTTCGATGGAGTTGTCATGTCTCAAGATTCACAAAGAACAAAAGAAACCCCCATGATATTTTTTTTTCTTTTCTCATCATAGGAAAAAGAGCTCACCATAAAAGTTACTCTGTACATGTAATTTGATGTTGAGTAGCTCCCTCCTTGCCTAAAAAACATACTCGGCTAAAGAGGAGAGCTACAATCTGATACCCGTCCTTTAAGGAAATATCCTTAACCGCAGCTGCGGTCCTGGGAACAGTCAACCCCCGGGGTGGTTGTTACATAATAGTGGGACCTAATAAAAAATTTTTTTTAAAAACCATGGACCCAGCGGAATTGGCGCAACACATCCTAAATCTCACGGAACAGATGGAGGCCCTTAGCATAAACGTAGGGGACCTCCGCACGGAGAATCTGTCCTTACGTGAGAGCATCTCCCAGAGGGCGCCTGAAGGGGCCGCTGCTAGTAATGCCCCGGAACCTATGGCGGAACGATACGTTCTCGGGAGACCGTAGACAATACCAGAACTTCCTAAATGCATGCAAACTTTTATTTGAATTAAGACCCAGGTCCTACCCCACGGATCGGGTAAAGGTGCGCACCATGATCTCCTACCTCCGGGGGGAGCCCAGGGCTTGGGCGAATACTTACCTAGAGACCGATGAACCCATATTAGAGTCTTACGAAGGGTTCATAGCCGAAATGTCGTTACTCTATGATGACCCGGGAAAACAGTTAACTGCAGAACATGCTATTAGGAACCTTAAACAGGGGAAAAGACATGTGGAGGACTGCATTGCAGAATTCAAACGGTGGGCACACCAGACCGAGTGGAACAACATTAGTCTGAGGAACCAGTTCCGTCTGGGACTCTCCGAAGGGCTAAAAGACGAACTTGCCCGCGTTGACATACCCCACAGTCTTGAGGGTCTCATGCAGCTCTCCGTTTCAATTGATCGTCGACTTCGAGAAAGAAGAGCTGAGAGACTCACTGGAATACCCTGGGTCCCCCGACGAACAGAACAGAACAGAAGAAGACAACTGAACCTCTGCATGTACTGTGCAGCCTCTGATCACCTCGTGAACGAGTGTCCTGCCGTCAGAAGGAAGGCCGCAGGTAAGAACCCTCGCATAGGTAAGATCTACTCACCGCAGTTGAAGTCAACGGCTTACATTTATTTGTCCTTATCTATCCAGTGGGATCAAAGAAGACTTCGGATTGAAGCCATGATTGATACTGGCGCCTGTGGGAACTTAATTGACGACCATTTAGTCAAACAACACAGCATTCCTACCAGCAAGAAGTTCCAACCTCTCAGTCAGCTTTATTGATGGAACCACTCCGGCCTCAGGGCCTATCCAATCACAAACTCATCCCCTACTTGTGGTCACCCAGGACAACCACAGGGATTATATGTCTTTTGATGTCATCCAGTCACCGATCTTTCCAGTCATATACCTCAAAACGACCAAGACTCTGTCCTCCCGCCATGTTCGCTGGAGCTATTTTTTCGACAGATTCAACTACGTCATCACGTATCGATCAGGATCCAAAAATGGAAAGGCGGACTCTCTCTCTCGGATCAGTGAAACCTCCAAGGGTAACACCATGACCTCTTCGGTCATTCCGCCTGAAAGAGTATTGGCAGTTACGGTTGACCTTAAGAACCAACTCAAACTGGCACTGAGGGGGACGCCTGACCATCCCCCGGATCTCATACAAGATAACATATCTGATACCCGTCCTTTAAGGAAATATCCTTAACCGCAGCTGCGGTCCTGGGAACAGTCAACCCCCGGGGTGGTTGTTACAGTACAACAATAATTTAAATTGTATTATTATTATTATTGTATGAAGCATCTATATATTTGCGTAATTGAGTCATTTTATATTTTTATATATACACAATATTCCACCTATATTCCTTATATATAATTTGGTTGTACTTATTCACATATATTAGTATAATTTATTATTATGGTGTTTTTTTCAAAAGTACAAATAATTACCGTAGGTATTTTGTTACTTTTGTAATTAGTGAAAACAAAAATGTGAGTAACCACTGACTTAATTCTCAATGTATTTAGAAAGAATAGTTTTATTTTCTTGATCAGACTTTCTCAAGCAATACTTCTCTTAAAGAGACAGTAAGTCTGACAGGTTATGCCAATTAACAGGCCATCCTGATAATTTTACGGTTTCATTCAAGGCTTCGGTCTAAGGTCATCTCATGGAATAATATTGAAATTTTAAGGAAAAATCCAAAATCATTCCTAGTCCAACGTTTCTCTCTTCAGGTAATTGTGGGGACAATTTAAGTAAAATGAAGACTCTCCTGACAGTATAACTAGGTTAAGATGAGATTTCTCCTCCCAAATTTTTGGAGGATAAAAGTTAGGAGAAAGTTAAGAGTAGGAGATTGGAAGAATAGAAGGAATATACAGGGCGGACGGATGCAGACAAAGAAAGGAGAGATCTGAAGCTGATGGACGGCTGCCAGGGGGGAACTGAACTAAAGAGAACCTGAACATCTCTTGTCGCTACAATGACACAAAGCTGATATCTCTAAGACAAAATAATTTTCACATTTTTGGTAAAGTATACATTTCCATTTATTTGTAGGCAATGGACTAGCCATATATATCTAATTAAACCATTTGGTCATTGTTAGCATCAGGATTGAATAGGAGTAAAATTGTGTCTGCAGTAAAAATTATCTCCCTTTCAATCTCGGGAGAAATATATTTGTCTCCTTGAAGCTGATTTTAGCTTCTAGTTGATGGTTTAGGTTGTGATATATACATAAAAATAAAATACCTTGTGGATGTTTGTCTTTACCTCAAATAGATTCTTAGCTGACTAGCCAGTCTTGTGCATAGTATTATGAGTTAGTTCATGCGCAGTAGAACTTTGAGCTTTTGAACATCTGTTTGGCTGAGAGAGGTCGTCACGTGTTGAATAAGCACATTATTTTGTCACTTTCTGCTGAGCTAATGAGAGTGTTACTAATTGAATTTCAAGAGATACTTAGTTTTGTTTTATTTATATTTGAAATAATATCCTGTGGTTTTATTTTTATTACTATTTTGCTGATCAAAATTATTGCAATTTTGTTCCATGTTCTTTATTGTCACCAGTTGTATTGTGATTATTATTTTGCACTGATTTTAGTTAATAAATATATATATTTTTGCACATTATTATTTTTATTTTGTCTTCAAATTAGAGCAAATAAAGTACTCAAATTATTAGTTGATTTGTGAAAATAGGTTGGGAATCTCTTTAATTCCAGATCCCAGCCTGTTTGCATAATTAAAAACAGTTTATTTTATCAGAGTAAACATACTGACAATAACCCTGAAGAACCGTATTGGCAAGATTGCTCTACAAGATTTTATTGATCAAAAGCCACATGATGGTATCCCCTTGGTTTTTCTACAGAGAGAGTATCTTTCCTAACAGGCCATGGTAGGTAGGTGGAGCGTATTATTCATGCACAGAGCCCCACGTGGTTTAAAAAGCTAGTGAAAAACTAAACTCACAGGCATCTACTGAAAACATGCATTGGGGCTGCCTAATACCCTAAGGAATTCAGGTTTCTAAGATATCTACTTAATCCAAGTAGAAAATAGTGTTAGTTTGAAGCTTGTAAAGCCTGTATGTCACTGATCATGTGTCTGGCACATCATACATGGAGGGTATCCCCATAACTGAAGACAGCCATCAGGCCAGATGCTGCTTTTAGCCTGTATGCCCCTCAGCAACAGGTGAGTGTTGTTGGTTACACTACGGAGACAGGGAAGTTGCTGACCTGTCCCCAGTGATTTGGACTCCTATACTATTCTCTATGGCACAGAAGTTAAAAAGCAAATAAATAAAGTCACACACATGGGTCAAAATTACTCAAAATAAAGCAAAACATCACTATCCTTCCTTAGCAGGGCTAAAAAATGTAAGCGTAACTCCAGGAATAATAGAGGGTGTGGCCTGGCATCGGGGAAAATGGCCGCACAGCAAATCTGAGGCATTATCTACAGCGACTAAGCTGTAGACACTCTAACTTCCTAACAGCTCCACTTTGCTCCCATTTCCCGATGGATACTATGGGAAAGAGGAGAAGGAAATATGGACCCCGTAAACTCACCGATTTCCACAGGATGGTCGGGTCCCCCTCCAGACAAGATGGCGCCAGAACATCATAGGACTCCCCACATGGCTCCTCCTCGACACTTTCACAAGCTGCTTCGCCCGATGAACAGTCTGCTGAGTACCTTAGGGGGAATACACCCCACAGCAACTCCTCTTCGACTACCAGCAACCCTTCTAAAGCAAAACACAAGAGAGATACACCGGCTTCCTCTACGCCTCAAGTAAATTTCTCTCTTGTAAATACAAGAGAGGTAGTAGATAACCCTATTGATAATGTCCCTACTGCTGATAAGCCTGCTGTGGATACGGCCCTTAAAGATATGCTGGTTTCATTGCTTAGCTCTTTGCATAGTGATATGGTTTCTATACTACATCAAATGAAGGGTGAAGTTAGAGAACTAGGAGAACAAATTAATCACGTGGAAGACAAAATGGGGAGTATGCAAAGGCACATAACGACCTTCTCAATCCTGATAAAGACACAATTAACGAGATTCAAGCCATTTCTTTGAAGTTAGTTTACTTAGAAGATAGATCGCAGGGGGAAACAACATAAAATTAAGAGGAATTCATTAAAATTTGCAACCGGCAGAGCTGCATGATTTCATGCAGAAATTAATTAAAGACTTGTTGCCTTCCCTGTCAAATTTTTGGCACTGACTACCTTACTTCCCTGTTAGTCCAAAATCACTGAAGGAATACTCTCACATGAGTCCTCTGAGCCCTCCTGTCATCCGGATGAGTAGTACAGTTTTATTTTTGAACACAAAAAGGTTAAACAGCCTTTTAAAGGGCCGGTGCACACCTGGGCGATCTGTGACCACGTGGCAATCATGCACGATACCGCGTGGATTGCAGTGTGGTCATGGAGTTGCCCATCAGAGACGATCTCGCTGTGGGTGCCATTATTTTCTAATGGCGCCCCAGTCGCTCCACGTGGATTGTGTGGTTTACCGCCACGATTACGCCGGTGCATCCGGACATGATCAAATAAACGCACGTTATGTATCCCAAAAAAGGTACATGTACCTTTTTTCTGCATTTGCTGCACGGATGTACTCCATTGAAACCAATGGGGCCACGTGGCAATCACTGTCTGCAATTCTGCACGACCACGTGATCCCGGGCATAAAAGATCCCGACTATGGAACAAGACTAAGATACACTATTGCAACATCTTGTGTGCATAAGAAACTCACTTTCATAAGGACAACCCGCCTATTTTTTAACACAAACGGTTTCCTCATATATTTTTTTCTAATGCCTCTTCCACAAAAAGTGGAGTCCTTATTACTATTGGACATTCAGTCTCTTTCAAACTACATGTCTGTTACACGCTGGCGAATGTATATGCTTACTGTTAATAACATGCTATTAACTAAAATTTGCTCTATTCAAAGAGACTACCTACTTCTGCATCGGGATTTAAATTTAATCTTTGATTTATCTTTAGATGTGTCTACTACTGCCCAACCATGTAGACCCTCTATAAGTAAATTCCTTTTGAAAGAGGAGCTGTACAATATCTGGCGCTGAACTCATCCTTCTGAACGAGATTACACTTTCCCCAACCACACAAGTCATACTCGAGGATAGATTTTTTTCTTGCCGATTGCTTTTACAAAATATTACAGAGGTATCCATCCCCAATATTACGAGGTCAGACCATGCCCCAATCACACTGACAATGGGCAAAGTTTCCACTTCTAGTCCTCTTTGGAGAAATAAGGTTTCTCTATTTACAAATCCCACTCATCAGAAGTACGTGACCTCCTGATTTGAAACTGTTTACTCTGTGGTGTGACCATAAGGCTTATAGAAGAGGTTTATTGATACAACATGCATCCAGGGACAAGAAACAAAGACAGCAATGTTATCTTTCTCTCCTAAAAAGTATGAATACCTTGAAACACTCCGCAAGGCCAACCCTACCATGAATACTCTTAAAAAACTTACATGAGCCCGACAGGAGCTCAAACTACTTCTTATTGCTAAACATGAGTTTAACCAGTTGACATCCGCGGTGTTAAACCCCCTTCCCATCCAGGCCATTTTTCAGTATTCAGCGCTGCGGTACTTTAACTGACATTTATTCCGTCATGCAGCGCTATACTGAAATGAATTTTATACCCTTTTTTGGGGACAGATAGAGCTTTCTTTTGGTGGTATTTATTCACCACTGGGGGTTTTATTTTTTTACTATATTAAGGAAAAATTACCGAAATTTAAAAAAAAAAAACAGTTTCCCCTATATTAAATGATAAAACATTTATTATTACCCAATTTTTTGGTAAAATATAAAAGATGGGGTCACGTCGGGTAAAAAGACACTAAACATGTCAAGCCTTAAAATTGCGTGCGCGCGCGAAACCTCAAAAAACGATAATACCCAAAATTGGCCCTAGGCGACGCTTTAAAAGCTGTTACCGCTCATCAGTTTAGTGTTATCAGTGATTGATGGCCCTAAAATGATTGCTCTC
>NW_017306509.1:463005-471588 GCF_000935625.1 Nanorana parkeri | reverse complement strand
GATCGGCGGGCTATGGACCCGCTGATCGCCTATATGTGTGACACCCGGTACCGGGTGTGTGCATTGTCGGGTCTTTTCTGCCCGTGCGTGCCCGCTAGGGGGCGCGTGCGAGCAGAATAAAATTGCCGTCTGGAGACGGCAACCCGCAGATGCAGCAGTGCCGTCCGTCCGTTTTTCTACTACGGGCGGACGGCAAGAGGTTAACATGTCTCGCTTAAAAGTAAACTGCTGACTAACCAAACTGCTGACTAACTACAAATCCTTTCAAGATCTTTTAACTCCTCATCTACTTCACATTTGTAATTCAGCTGCAGCCTCTGGTCCTTTCCTTCCTGAAATGCTTTCAGCCATCATAGTTGCTATACCGAAGCCAGGGAACAAACTGACATCTCCTAAGAACTTCTAACCAAATATTTTGATTAATACTGACATTAAAATATATGCCGAAATCCTTGCTAACAAGTTACTTCAGCTAGAGTATACATCTCAGGTATGCTTTCCAACCCCTTTCACATTTCAAATGGGACCCGACAGGGGTGCCCATTATACCCATCCATATTTGCTAAGATGATGATAGAACCTCTGGCTGTGGCGAATAGAAATAATCCTCTCATTTCGGGAATCTCAATGGGTAATGCGGTCCATACAATAGGTATTTTGCTGACGACATTATCCTTACATTGAATAACCCGGAAACCTCCCTGGCTGAAGTATCCCATTTGCTTTCTTTATTTGGAGAAGTTTCACATTATAAGGTAAACACAGATAAGTCCAACATCTTGAATGTTGGCACTGTCACTGAAGACAGGGAATGTTTACTAACTCTTTTTCCATTTACATGGACTTAAGAATGCATTACATACCTTGGGATAAAATTGACATCACCCCTTTCTTCTCTTTAGAAATATAATTATGAACCGGTCTTGAGCTCCCTAAAGGATATACAAAAACACAGAAAATCCCCATAGAAAACACAATGTTTAGAGCGCACTCCTGTAGGGCAGACACAACTCTGGAGATTAACTACTGGTGGTGTGCGAAGCTCCTCATAACAGGGGGAGGGACCCTGTGTACCAACATGAAACAAACTCTTTTTGGAGGAGCGCTACTACCTGGAATCATTTTTATGAACAATGCTTGTACAGTGATGTTGGATCATGTATGTATCAAATACAAGTATAGAAAACCAGTCTTGAATGAAATAGAATGGAAAGGATATAGACTTACACTTAGGATGTGGGAGAATCTGCCCAAAATCTCTCCTGATCTTCACTTGAGGATCTGTTGGTCAGGTCCTACTAGCTGGCAGGTGAGAGGTGAGTGGCAGGAAAGAGGCTAGGCTGAATAGCTGGTTCCCTCCAATTGTCAATGTTAAGCTGGTTTAGAGCATGTCTGCGATAGTGAAGCAGCCCACGTACTCGGCTGGCCAGGCCAGGCCGCGACGGCTGGGATAGGGAGAGTGTAAGGGAGAGAGCGAGGGGCCACGAACAGCGCTGAAGCGCCTGGTGCCGTATGTGTTGGCAATACAGTCAGGCTGCTGTCTCGAGGTGTCCGGTGGTCTCGCTAACAATGAAAGTCGCGGAGGCCTGAACTCTTTTAACTCCTCATCTACTTCACATTTGTAATTCAGCTGCAGCCTCTGGTCCTTTCCTTCCTGAAATGCTTTCAGCCATCATAGTTGCTATACCGAAGCCAGGGAACAAACTGACATCTCCTAAGAACTTCTAACCAAATATTTTGATTAATACTGACATTAAAATATATGCCGAAATCCTTGCTAACAAGTTACTTCAGCTAGAGTATACATCTCAGGTATGCTTTCCAACCCCTTTCACATTTCAAATGGGACCCGACAGGGGTGCCCATTATACCCATCCATATTTGCTAAGATGATGATAGAACCTCTGGCTGTGGCGAATAGAAATAATCCTCTCATTTCGGGAATCTCAATGGGTAATGCGGTCCATACAATAGGTATTTTGCTGACGACATTATCCTTACATTGAATAACCCGGAAACCTCCCTGGCTGAAGTATCCCATTTGCTTTCTTTATTTGGAGAAGTTTCACATTATAAGGTAAACACAGATAAGTCCAACATCTTGAATGTTGGCACTGTCACTGAAGACAGGGAATGTTTACTAACTCTTTTTCCATTTACATGGACTTAAGAATGCATTACATACCTTGGGATAAAATTGACATCACCCCTTTCTTCTCTTTAGAAATATAATTATGAACCGGTCTTGAGCTCCCTAAAGGATATACAAAAACACAGAAAATCCCCATAGAAAACACAATGTTTAGAGCGCACTCCTGTAGGGCAGACACAACTCTGGAGATTAACTACTGGTGGTGTGCGAAGCTCCTCATAACAGGGGGAGGGACCCTGTGTACCAACATGAAACAAACTCTTTTTGGAGGAGCGCTACTACCTGGAATCATTTTTATGAACAATGCTTGTATAGTGATGTTGGATCATGTATGTATCAAATACAAGTATAGAAAACCAGTCTTGAATGAAATAGAATGGAAAGGATATAGACTTACACTTAGGATGTGGGAGAATCTGCCCAAAATCTCTCCTGATCTTCACTTGAGGATCTGTTGGTCAGGTCCTACTAGCTGGCAGGTGAGAGGTGAGTGGCAGGAAAGAGGCTAGGCTGAATATACTAGCTTTTCCTTCATATGGGTACCAGAAGCGTTGAAATATTTACGGGTTTACATCCCAGCTGACTTGAGGAAGTTATACTTGTTAAACTATGCTCCTCTGCTGGAGTTCACACGGATACGTCTGGGCCGGTTGGGGGGTGAAACAACATTCTTGGCTTGGGAGGATGTCCATATTCAAAATGGACGTCCTCCCAAGATTCCTCTACATCTTTCAGACAGTGCCAGCGAGGATCCCCCGAATATTCTTTCGAAAACTGCAATCTATGCAGACACGCTATGTATGGAATAAAACAGGAGCTCGCCTAAGATATGACATACTGACTAAAAGAAAATTGGATGGTGGGGGAAGATTGCCTCATATGGAAATATATTACCAAGCGGTGGGCCTGAGTAGATTGCTAGATTGATTTACTAGGGGAAACCGGAAGTTGTGGGTGTCTGTGGAACAGGCAGAGGTGGATATACCCCCTGACGTCTGTCCCGTGGATACCCCCAATTAAACGAGATAAAAGCTGGACTAGATCTCTGGTAATTTTTTCAACATTAAAAATATGGGATGTATTGGTAAGGAAATGCGAACTGTCAACATACATTGGCCCACTAACACCCATACTAGGGAACCCAGATTTCCCATTCGGCCTGAAGAAGATTCTTGATTTGGGAGACTACCAGACACTCCCCAATTATAGAAGCTATAACAGAGAAAGGAATACGACCACTCTCGGAATTGCTCCCGATGAATCAATCAAATAAGGGTAGATGGTTGGAGTACCTCCAATTGAAACACTTCTATGATGGCTTCCCCACAGAAGATGGAGTGCTTAGAGATTTAACCGCTTTTGAAGAGATATGTTTAAATAAAGCAGGCGATAAACATTAGGGGGGTGATTTACTAACCTAAACACACGCACGCACCAGGTGTGTGTGATTTTCACACAGCAAAACGTATTTATCAACCAAAAAGTCTCTAAAAGCATATTTCCACTAATGCCATATATGGAAAAATCATGCACATGATGCATATATAATGCTGCTTCACAGTTTAGACAAAAATGGTTAGCTCATGCATTTACATTCCTGCATTCATCAACGCAAGCAACATAACATAGAGATAATTTACACCACATTACCTTGCAATTCATTGCAGGGCTTTGCACAACACACCTGCTGGGTGTGTACACACTACAAAGGTGTTTCGATTCCTCCCATAGATCATGCTGGGAGGGAACACACTACAGAGGTGTATACACGTTCGTGGTGTGTTTAAAAGGTTAGTAAATCAACCCCATGGTGTCTAAGTTGTATAATCTAATATTAAAACAGATGTTTCCAACATTGCCCTATTATACTAAAGTGTGGGAACAAGAGCTAGGTCATGTACTTACAGAGGAGGAGTGGAGGAAGATCTTTTCCCTAACTTTCAAATCAAGTATCTCTGCCCTAACACAGGAAAGAAACGTCAAAGTACTAACAAGATGGTATAGATGCCCATATTACCTATACAAGATGAACCCTAAAAATTCCAAATTGTGTTGGAGGTGTTTTGTAGAAGATGGGACGATGATGCATATCTGGTGGTCGTGCAAGATGATAAGATCTTACTGGAAATCAATCTTGGATATAGCACAAGAGCTAACGGGACTCCATGGTTTGGAGACACCTGAGGTGGCTCTGCTGTCTCTACACCATGGTTCGCCCGCTGTAAGGAAAAAAGGAAAAAAGGCCTATTGGGCCCGATCCTGGCAGCTGCAAGGGCAGTAATACCCAGACATTGGAAGTCAACCAGCTCTCCCCAGATATCGGAATGGATGGAAGAACTAAATAACGTAATGCGATCTCAAGAGCTCATAGCCCGCTTATATAATAGACACACGCTATTTGGGGAGAGGTGATTCTTAGATTTTTATAGGGGTAAATCCAGAATAAGCCTAACGTTGGATTATTTTATCCTGATTTAATACTTGTTTTGACTTGATGTTCCTTCTCTTCCTTTTGTCCTTTTTGCTTCCTCCTTAGCGATTAATTATACTTACAACACCCCTGATACCCTTGATTGTGTGGGAATGTCTGTTTTGGGGGTGGGGGGGGAGGAAGAAAGGTGTTAGGGTCTTAGTGTTATATGTCACTTAATTGTTTTATGGAAGTAGGAATACGGAGGGAACTACACAAAATAATTGAGATGATTCTTACTATAGGTGTTATGTCAAGTGTGCGGGAATGAATTATGTTTGTTATTTGTATTTTTATGATATGTGAAATTTGAAAATTCAATAAATAAATATTTGAAAGAAAAAAAAGCTAAATACCCCTCACAATCCGAGTTGTCCCCTATCTTGATGAATATATTAATACAAGGTTGGAGTCATGCCAACACCTTACAGTTTGGTATTGTAGTGCATTAAAACAGGAGTAGTCAAACTTCACCTATTAGCTGTTGTGGAACTACATATCCGATAAGGCATTAAAAGACTCTGACAACCACATGAATTCCAGAGGCTGATGTATCATGGGGTTTGCAGTTTCACTACAGCTGGAGAGCTGAGGTTTGGCTATCCCTACATTAAAAGATAACCTACAATCTTGCAGTGAAAAAAATGTTAACTTTACTGAAAGAAAACAACAGTCCCCAGGTAAATATATACATACCGGTAAACGGTGATTTGCTGACAACAGGTGGACTTTGATAAACAGCCTTCTATATATGGTAATTAAAAAGCTGTCATTAGATTCTTCTAGGTAAGTGGAGATATGGGGAGAAAAAGAGAAGCAAAATGAGTTTTCTGACACATTTCTAATGATCACTGGATGTAAGGATGCAAATGTGAGTAGTGGCTGATGTAAATAAGGAATATATTTGCCACTTCTTGAGATAAGAATGAAGCACATTGATCATTCTCAAAAAAAGTCTGCACATATAATTATACAACTGCTGGTGTCTATGCATTATTCATGCATGGGTATAAGAAATAACTGAAAATTAAGCATAATATAGGGTAAACCTGGGTGTTATAATGAGGAAGATCCACAAAAAGTGCAGAATGGCACACAACATAAAGCTAGATTTTCAACAATAAATGGGCCACTGATTCTGATATGAAGTTACAACTATTGGATTTTTGATCATTGCAGTTCAATTAGTGTGGGTAGTGTCTAATATTTATTAAAAGCACAATACAAAAAAGTTGTAATTTATAAATTGGCCAATATACAGTATGGAAACTGACAGACAATATATACATAGCACAAAATGTGACTATCGCTTCTACATAACAGTTTTAAAAATTTGCTAGGGATATCATAAATTAAAAATGTGAAAGGAAATAATTAAAACAAGATATAGATTATCTTGTTATATGTTGGCAACATTTTATATTTTATTTGTAGCTTAAATATGTTATAGTATATATAATATACAGTATTATACTGTATATTTTCAATATATTTTGTGAGTGGCCCTTTTCCGGAAGAATATATTAAGCTAATCAAGTACTAAGTTCAGATAATATACTTAAATACCCAATCATCAAAAAATGCAATCAAAGTGAACCTGTGTGATATCTCGCTGTTATTTTCCGTTGTACATGAGCCCTAACAGGGTTATTCACAAAAGGGTGAAGAGTTTGGAGAAGGCAGGAGAAGTGAACAATCTAGGCCAAAATAGCTGATTTGGAAAAATTCTGCAATTCAGCTCATTTACCAGTTCAGCTATGTTGTCCTAGATTATTCATTTCTCCTGCCTTCTCCAAACCCTTCACCCTTTTGTGAATAACCCTGTAAGTTTTAGTAGATGGATTGATTTGGAAAATTGCTGATTTTGTAAATGAAAATTACAGCATGTATTTTCCATTCTGAACCGAAGAAGACAGAATCTACTGGAGAACATTGTTCTGTCTGATAAGTATATACGAGGGTGATTTTATACACCTTCACAATTAACTTACATGATCTTCACCTATTAGGACAAACTCAGAAAATCAAGACAATATCAGACATTAGATATTAGATATAATGGTTTATTGTCAGTGGTAGTGAAGCAATTGGATGTCTTTTTAATTTCTAGCTTACTGTACATCCTTTTTATTCAACAGTGTGAAAGACAAAGACATCAAAATGTCAAAGGGAGGCGGTGTTACATTTTGTTTAGTCAACACACCTCCACACCTAACCTATTAGTGATGAACAAAATAATGCATTCACTGATTCTTCTGCAACCAAAGAAAGTAATGACAAAAACAGCTGTGTCCTTCATAATGTGAAAACCCTACCTAACAAAGTAATGACTTTTAGGCGATAACAGAAGGTAGCAGCAAAATTACAATGATGATATGACAGCAAAACTGAGCAAAACCTACTACTGAGTGTGCCACATCAGACAGCAAATGGGACTTAAAACCACACATCCCTCCCATGTGAATGTTAAGGGGCCATTTTGCAAGGATGGGCTATATTTGAAAGCGGTGAATGTGACATTCACCAAACATTCAGTATAAGTGAATCAATTATTATAATTTAAACACGTGCCCTAGACTGACAACACAATGTTTCTAAATTTCAGTTTATTAAAGAATAACTCCAAAACAGTATTTGCAACCATACTAACCACACAACATAATGAAGTTTTTAAAGAACAGTACGTGTTTGTTTAGATTAGCATTTGTTTTTCCAATGCCCACACGTGTTTATTTACAGAAATTTAAATTTTTGTACAAATGTGTGGCCATATTATGGCCAAGTAGGTCAGAATCAGGAAATAAAAATACATACATAATGCCATACCTCCCAAATTTCTAAGATGAGAAAGAGGGACACGTTCTACCGCAACGTATTTAGACAATAAACCCACCCCTGCCACGTCACCCAATTATGCCAACCATTTAGAATTTATGTGGCAAAAAATATTGATTAAAGCTAGAATTATTTTAATTTTTTACCATTACTTTTTCTTTCTGCTGGCTTTTAGAAATAACAAATAAGATAAATAGGAGATAATATGAAGGTTTAAGTGAATGATAACACTTTGGTATTTAAATTTCATTTTCATAGTTGTGTGTAGATCAGATCACAAAGAGGGAGAGCTTTAATTCTTTGCATGGGACATTAGATATCTCCACACATGCTTATTTCATCAGTGCAAAGCTCTTTCAGGAATAGCCTCACCCTGTTGGGTGGCTGGAATTGTGATTGGAACATTATGTTTCTCCTGCTGCTGTGTGTAACCTCTCTTAGAAGGTATGGGCCGGTTAGAGATTAAAGAGGTTAGCATCTGATATTTCCTCTCGTTGATTTAGTGTACAGCATGTGGGTGTTGGTTTGCACACTCACTGAAGAGGCTGTGTGGCTTGGAACAATTGGTCCCTGTGTCTGAAGGAAGGACTGGACCTGGAAGAATAGATCTTATGGTGTGTCTTTAAAAACTGAGGTTGGGGAATGGAAGCTGCCCCCTGAGCAGTGAAAGGTTGGGTGGCTAAGATTTACCTAGGAAGAGTTTAGCATCCAGCAACACATGAAGCTATCAGGGGCCCTGTGTGCCTGGGACACTTGTGGTGTACAAAAGGGACAAGTATATAGTAACAAACATTAGCTATCAAAGTCAATACAAACTGGAAGATGACTTACCAAAGGTGTAATTTGAACAATAGTGAACATGTGCTACTTTAAATGAATACAGGTTCACTTAACCAGTAGTATAATTTACATTTTTTGTAATGCGTATGAGCAGCGCTTGAAAAATCCACTCGTCCACTCGTCTGTGACGAGAGGACGGTGGAGCCCGACGAGCAGCTTCCCGGCCGGCCGTGTAATTACAGAGCTTAACACAGTCAAGCGATCGAGCGTCTCTATAGACGCTCGATCACTTGTATCAGCATCTGTCACTGCCGTGTTCGGTCCCGAGATCCGCTGTGCCCGATGC
>NW_017306509.1:449975-462914 GCF_000935625.1 Nanorana parkeri | reverse complement strand
CCGGCCGGGAGCTTTACATTCAAGCGATCGGGCGTCTCTAGGTACGCTCGATCGCTTGTATCAGCAGCTGTCACTGCCATTGCCGGTCCCGAGATCCACTGTGCCCGATGCGGCCGGGACCGGCACGGCTCTGTGACATGGGATCAAAAGGAGTTCAGTATACATACTCCCTTTGATCTCCTCTCAGTCCCCGAATGCAGGAAGTGATGTATATTACATCACTTCCTGCATTCAGTGTCACTCTCCAGCTACAGAAGCTGATGAAGCAGATCTCTGCTTCATCAGCTTCTCTGGGGGTCCCTAGGTGACATTAGGGGTCTTGGAGACCCCTGATGTCTCCATAAAGAGGACCTGTCATGTAAATTGGCTATTATATCAGGGGCTTCTTAGCCCCCGATGTAATAGCAATAAAGTTGTATGTCAAAAAAAAAAGTAATACAAAAATTAAAGAATCATAAAAAAAAGCATACATTTTTTTTAAAGAAAACAATTTTTTTAAGTCCCCGCCCACCACATACACACTCAGATATGCGTCGGGTGCGCCTACGTGCGAAAACGCCGATTGCGCCTATTGTGCCGCACATGTTACATATAGCCGCAAACATCGGAGTGAGAGCAATAATTTTAGGGTCATCAATCACCGCTAACACTAAACTGATGAGCAGTAAAAGCGTTTTAAGCGTCGCCTATGGGCGTTTTTTTGCGATTTCGCGGGCGCACGCAATTTTAAGGCTTGACATGTTTGGTGTCTATTTACCCAACGTGACCCTGACTTTTATGTTTTACCAAAAATATGGGTAATAATAAATGTTTTATAACATGGTGTAGGGAAACTTTTTTTTTCTTTTACTTTTTTCATTATATAGTAAAAAAAATAACCCCTGAGGTGATTATATACCTTCAAAAGAAAGCTCTATCTGTCCCCAAAAAATTTTAACGTAAATTGCAAGGCCGATTGTCCGGTCATGCTGACTGGTGACATTTTTGACTGACTGGTGAGACACCCTAAAATTTTTCAAGCCCTGCGTATGAGTATATACAGTATGCATATCATATTTAAAATTAATTCTAACTGTATAATCATGAATCATATATTTTTTACTGCTGAAGAAAATGCAGCATTTATTGCCACGAAATGCAGCTACATACCCGCTCATCAATATTTTAAATAGCATCTATTTTGTCATTACAGATGGATGTTGTATTTATTTTTATTTTTTTTATATCTCAATGAATAGATCTCTTTCTGCAATGCTCTATTTTCCAGAAGGAAGCAGTAGCATAATAAGCTTAATTAGCAATAAATTGTATTCATGAAATGAAAAGGCACAGACCTACAAGGAAAAGGCATATTTTCATTGTATCTAAGAAAATGACTTTTTAAGAGAAACATAATATCTTCTGGTTAGGAAGGCAGCACAGGGTGAACCACAAAAACAGGCAATGTTGATGGACTATGACATGAGTTCAGTCCATGTGTCTACTTCCCTGGCTGTCAGCATCTCTTGGAGTGGCACTGATGTTTGTGAATTATTTACTCTACAAGAAGAACCTCTTTGTACATAGGAGAACTGTCGAAAAAACACAAATGATACTTCCCTGAGCTTAAATTTAACTTGTCATAGTAGAAAGACAAATCAAACCAACCGAAGAATGTGAATCTCAGTATAAAAAAGTTTGCTTCTGGCCTTTATTGAATGACGCTCTTTAGTCCTATCTGGAAAGGAATAGTCATCATACACATACACCTCCAGTCACATGTTATAAATATCTTTCAACCTCACACTTTATTTGTTCAGGGCTCATGGCAGAAGCAAAGGAACACAAGATTTTGATTAATTGCTAAATGCTGAAGGGGCTTAAGAAAATCAATAAAGATTTCTTAAAGCATGTGTGGAGCACTGAAGAAATGGATATATTCTTCAGCAGTATCTCTGTATAGGCAGTAACTTAAAAAGATTTGTAATTTAGCTCTTATACAGAAGCCCTTATTTTAAGTGTATCTAAAGTCCAAACTTTTCTTCATCCTCAATACATTAGGGAAAGGTTACAGTCTTTGTCAAGTTTTTATTACTGTGTCACCAGTCATGTGGAGATTCATCCTGGTAACTATTGTTACTGGGACAAAAGATAATGAAAAATAAAAATTTTTACAGTTCTAAAAGAATGTGTCACTTTACACATTCAGGACAAAGTAACAAAGTCTCTCACCCGCAACCTACTATCACTCACTTTTCTGTTACACTGGTGTTACAAATACTCTGAGCTTCTGGATATGGGGAGCATGTGACCGCCTCCCAGAAAACAATGCCCGGCACGGGCGGTACAAACACTGTCACCTGATGAGGAGGACACCATAATCAGCCTTTTAAAAGCTTCAACACCATATGACACAGGGCTTAAACAGAGCTTGACCTCTGGAGCAATTAATTGGTGTGGGAGCATGGGGAATGTGGTAACAACTTGGTTAGGGAGTCAGCTTGTAAGAGACTCTGTCACTTTGTCCTGAATGGGCAAATGGGCAAAGTAACACAATATATTTAGGTAATGACTGTAAACAACATGCTGGTGCTCTTGTGTGGCCATAACTTCAACCTATCTCAAACTTAAAAGAGAACTATGGGATGAGTGAAATACACACATCCCCATAGTAAGAGCCGACATGTGACACTGCAGCTGTCACACATCGCATGCTCTATTGATCAAGATCTGAGAGATCATAAACCGCTGATCACTCAGATCATGATTTTCTCCCTGACAGTGGTGACTGTCAGACACAGCTCCCCGCAGGGATTCTCCCCTCTCCGTTCCAGCGCTGACTGGAGGGAAAGACCGGGCAGGTGGTGGGCACAGTTGGCTCTGACTCTCTAGAGGCTGTCAATCAGGCAGTGGGGTAGATCCTGACATTATTGTTGGAATCTTTCCCAGGTGCAGCCCGGCACTGCACTGTCAGCATATAGCAGGCAATAGCACGCTATATGCTGAGTTTTGAGTCACAGAAGTACATTAGTAAATGTCCTCATGTGACCCCCCAAAAAGAACTATATCCAAAAAGGTATGGCCTTAGTTCTATTTTAACTAATAGTGCCATCAACCTTTTTATTTTAAAATCTTTTGAAAATAATGGACTACATCAGGTGAAAAACACAATTTCACCATGGTTTTGTTCCAGTGTTTAAGATCAGCTTCACTTTTACTACATTCATGTCGTGGTGCTTTACAAATTCATGTCAAAGTTTCCAGTTATATGCAACAAATTACTGCCAAATGTCAATGAAATATGCAGCCTTTTTTATTTCAATTTCAAAAGTATTTTTCAATTTACAGATCAAGTAGACTTAACACAGTCGCCAACTGCACATGATCACTAATGCTGCCTGTACTTTATTAGTTTGTATGTATTGAAGACATCACTTTGAATGCAGGAACAAAATATTACTGACACATTTGATACTCTTAAAGGAGAACTATGTTGGTCAGTATTTTTCCCCATAGTTCTCCTTAGGGTAACGGGAGGACACAAACTAGCGTTCTCCCGTTACCCTAAGCTCAGTATACCGCGAGCTACAGCTCGCGGTATACTGAGACGCCGCAGCCGGAGCGGATCCCAACTTAGATGACGGGATCCGCCCAGCTGCGTGAGTGACAGCTGGCTCTGCCTATCTAGAGGCAGAGCCAGCTGTACCTGCCCCCTCCCCCGTCCGTTCCGCCAGTCAGCGCTGGCAGATCGGAGTGGGGAGAGGGGAATCCAGGCCCCTCCCCCTGTCACGGCAGAGAGCCGTGACAGGATCGAGAGGTGAGCGAAGCCGGTATGTGTTCACTCACCACCCGATCTACTGAGCCGACCTGTGACAGTCTCATTGTCACAGGTCGGCTAGAACTATGAGGTGAGTGAAAAGCACTCACCTCATAGTTCTCCTTTAACTTAGAAGCAAAGTGTCCTTGGAAATTATTTTTAAAATGTTGATATACATATTTTTGGGGATCTCAGTGTGTCAAAGGACAAACTTATTCAACTTTTATAGAGCTCTTAGAAGTTCAGATAAAACTACACAAAACACGGTACTCCACGCTGTTCACATCCAATGTGCAAGAGTGTTTAGAAAGAAAAAACATCTACATTAGCCGCATCCTTCTGTTTATCTTCTTTTGAACGGATTATGTACATAGTGTCTTTGTGTATTGTTCCCAGATAGCTTATATTCCTGTAGTATTACATCAATAGTTTTGTGGAGTGTGCATGTATTTATAGTTTTATACACTGCAGAGCAAGTTAGATAAATGTAGTGATGAAACTGAGGAAAGAAAGGTATAGGGCAGCAAGATTTAAAGTGGAGGGGGGATGCAGTCTGCTACTTGCTTCAGATTTTGTCATGCCTTTTCTATTCAGGGAGAAAAAAGTACAATTTCAACATCGGTAGAATCCATTTATTTATTTATATGAGGTGTTTTGAACTGTACAGCCACAAAGATCCATATCTGCCAACTTGAAAAATTGTTTAGTTCTTTGAGACTCAGTAGAACAATCTTAGTGTGAAAAAGGAATAAAAATTTCACAGCAAATTATTTCTTTGGTGTTGCAAAAAATGCTCATGCAGATGGCAGGGCAATGAACAAAACAGAATACATTTTTTATACTCTTCAGTGTATTTTATAATCCTCAAAGATGAGTCACTACTGTTTCAATAAAGAGTGTTCATTGTTGCTTAGAAGAACATGCCTGGTATGCTATGGATAATAATCCCCCAAAGATAGCACAAATAAGCACTGAATACATGTAGGGTTGATTCATAAAATGCAGGCATTGGTGTGGAGCCTGCGGTACCTCACTCCATTATTGGAGGGGAGTTGGTAATCTGACTTTCCTCTGACTCCAAAATCAGTGGAGCGCAATGCACATTTGTAAAGAAAACCACTGTGCTTTATAAATGTACAGTTTATTTTTGCAAACAATATATTTTACTATTATGCATGACATAACATAAAATGCCAATATGCCCACAATACCTGAAACATTAATAGGTAGAAATGATAGAAATGCACCAAACATGGTGCCAAACCTGGTGCCCTAAAGTACTCCCTTATGTTTCTTACTTTGATGCTAAAAAAGATTTAATGCAATTAAGTAATAATTTAAAGTGACTCTGTCTCCATACTATTAATATCAACTACAGTCTTCCCTTAAAATTATACTTTAAATTACCTTGATTCTTGCATTTACCTCAACTGTATTTATCGACGATATTATAAAACTTACACTAACTGGGACCTGCCATCCTGGATGTGACATCAGAAGCCCCAAACAAACTCAGAGCTCATTTAAATATCTAGGAACACTAGTTTCCTGGCTGTTTCTGGGTTTATTCATTTCTGAGTCACTGACCAATAACAAGCATGCATATGAGAAAGTAGGTGTGAATCCACAATTAAGGAGCTGCATACATGTTTTAGCTCAGTGCTTTAGAAAGTACTAAAATCATTGAAAAAGCAATGCTATGGAATTAGCATTTTTAGGAGGGTTCAGCAAAGGCACCCTCAAGTTCCTCACTACAGGTTTTACTATAAAGGAAATGGCTGGTATTGTGGGACTAGCGCTAGTTTCATAAGACACGTACTAGTTAGTGTGAGGCTATGAAATTCCATCAATGCAGATGGCTATTTTCATATATTTTCAGGCATTTTTAACTGGTTTTTAAACTTGTTAAACAATGAACATATAAATTCAACCTCCTATTATCAGCTCAATTCAAACGATGCAATGATTGGTGGTAGGTTACTTTGGTCTATTGAACTTGTCTAACAAAAATTGTGTGTGCTTGGCATGGGTGCTATGCTAAACTGTGGTAACAGGAAACATTCTTTTTAATGTGGCTTAAAAAGATTTTGTCAGAAGAGAAATAAGGAAGCAACAATTGCTAAATAAGCTTTTGCAAGCTCAAAGCTGTCATCTATTATACTTTTTTCCCTATTAGGGAGTCACAGTGCATATTAATTGTCAGAACTCCTGTTTTTGACATGCATTTGTCATGCACCATTTTCACAAAATTCACAGCATGTCGGAATGTGTTGACCTCCATCCAGCATCCCTCTCTAGTTTACAAGAGGTCTGCTGGAAGTGGGAACCTCTGGGTCACTACACTCATTATTGGTCCCAAGCAGATATGCAATTTCTATCTATTCTATCTAGAATTAAATTCCCTTTAATTTTAAAATCATAATTAAAAATTATAATTTTTAATTATGCTGGACTTCAGAAAAAAAAAGGTTTTGATTCACATAAACATTATTAATCTTTCAATACCAATACCTTCTCCTACTATAAATACATAAGAACATCTATCCCTGTTTTTAGTGTTTGCTATGTGAAAGATCAGACAAGTGATGTCACCACTGAAATGTCAGCCTATAATTTCTGTGTGATCTCTAACACAGACTTTGGTTGACTATTTGGATCAGCATCTACTATTAGTAGGCAAAAACCTAACTGTAATTATGTTTGACCTTTTGTTATCTAAATTATATGATTTGCCAGTGTTTGACTTGTCACAGGATGTGGTTATATAATTGTTATATGCTAAAACACCTTTCTTTACTTAATTGTATTTACCTAAAGCAAAACGTTGCTGTACCCATGCAAGGCAAAGCAGCAGGTTTGCTTTAATGTTCTTCACTAGATGAACATACGCACCTTACATTCGCACCCCTACTACTTTACTCAGCCACCAGGAGTGAAAAATATACCCATTACATCTGAGTAAAGAGGAGCATGTGGCTGGCAAGGGCAGCATTATAGTGAACCTGCTGCTTTTTCCCTGCAATGCCAATGCATAGCATCACTTTAAAGATGATATAGACTTTAAAGGAGAACTATGAGGTGAGTGCTTTTCAGTCACCTCATAGTTCTAGCCGACCTGTGACAATGAGACTGTCACAGGTCGGCTCAGTAGATCGGGAGGTGAGCGAACACATACCGGGTTCGCTCGCCTCACGATCCTGTCACGGCTCTCTGCCGTGACAGGGGGAGAGGTTGGATTCCCCTCTCCCCGCTCCGATCTGCCAGTGCTGACTGGCGGAACGGACGGGGGAGGGGGCGGGTACAGCTGGTTCTGCCTCTAGATAGGCAAAGCCAGCTGTCACTCACGCAGCTGGGCGGATCCCGTCATCTAAGTCGGGATCCGCTCCGGCTGTAGCTCGCGGTATACTGAGCTTAGGGTAACGGGAGTACGCTGGTTTGTGTCCTCCCGTTACCCCAAGGAGAACTATGGGGAAAACACTGACCCCATAGTTCTCCTTTAACTATAAATGCTTTGTTCAGCCTTGACTCTGAAACCTAAGTGGGCTAATTACTTTTACAGCCAAACACTAAAATTTCTAGTAGCATATCTAGTGATTTATATACATTCCTTTGACTGTGACAAAACCACTCCTGGATGCCACAATTTTTTGGAGACAGGAGGTAGTATGGCTTTGTATTAAACTGAATAATCAGCCAGTTTGCAAACAGCAAAGTTAGATTGACTTTCTCATCAGCTTGAGAAGTTTTAACACCGCTGGCAGGCTGTAGGCTCTGATGAAGGGGATGCTGGTGACTGGCTGTAGTGATTACAAGTTCAAATAGGTCTGTCGGAAAAAAAAAATCAACATATACAGCCACATTGTACTCTTTAATATTTCAAATTTGATACCGCATGGGCTGCATAATTAAAATGTCTGTGTAATTAAAATATTGCCAGCGATGGTTGTATAAAAATATAATTGGTGCCTATGGCTATCACACATGGTCATAACAAGATGCCAGATTTGCTTTGTGCCAAGCTAAATTGAACATTCTTTGCATTAATGGTGTGGTGACTGTCCATTACATTTAAACCTTAGTACTCAGTAAATACCATATATGAAGAATGGTCTAGCTGCTTGTAATCACCAGTGAAATGACATCACCAGTGAAATGACAAACCATAATTTTTGTTTTGAACTCTGTTACACATTAACATTTTGATTCACTGACATGATAAAGGTGTTCTTTTTATAGCAAAATGTTTTCAATTTCTCTTTGATTTTCATGTCATAATGGATATGCTGCTCTGCATAAAATATCACATTTAGGGTTTAATCACACATGAGATTTCAATCTGTTGTGATTATGACATTAAAAGCCTAAAACTCACAGAAATAGATATTCAGTCAGATAGACTTTGTAATGACAGCCTCCATTTTTTTATAGTCTTACCTCTATCTCCTGTCACAGGAGGTGTGCAGGGTGCCTAAATATGACTGCACAGCTCAATAGGCACCAGAGTTTGGCCATTCTGCCCAATGCATTCCATAATCTAACATACCTGGTCAGGCACATTCTCACTATTCTTTGGCACTACAAGTCCATGTATAGACGCATTTGATGAGGGGTGTGGCCATTACTCATCTATTCCAATACACTGTAGAGCAATGAAGTTGGAGGACAGAATGAGCACCTGCATCATGGGAAAGGGGTATTTAGGGAATTTAAAAATGAAGATCAGTTTAAAATCCTTGAAAACAAAAAAGTGTCAAGAATTTTATTGGGCTTTGGCCTCTTGTTGGAAATTGTCTTATCTGATATCTGCGTCATATAAGCAATTATAATCCAATATGTAGTGAGCGCTACTCCAGATACCTACAGTAGTGATTGGTCCAGGATTAAGTCAGTTTATTTTTAATGTTTACTTTTCAAGCCTCACCTTTTATGGTTGAAACACTGATGCTTAAATTAGTTGCCTTCTACTTTTGTCATCTGTGGTTGCTAGTAAATTACAGCTATCATTACAAAGTTGTTAGGTATTTTAACAAGCAATTAGTACAATGTTCCCCATGGTAAGTCAGCTCATGCAGTTGTCAATCAGATCTTTCTGATTATTTACATAGTTGGAGTTAAGTCATTTCTGCTGATCCTAAAGTAAAATATGTTTATATATAGATATAATGAGGCATTGGCTGAGAAGATTGTCAATGGGTGTGTATGTGTCACCTAGGTTTCTCACTTTCACATGGTGAGGAACTCCAGGGTTTGTGTCAGATATGGAGTAAACAAATGTTTCGAATCTTAATATGATCTGCTCTGGGTTCTGGAGCCTGAAGGCTTTTTAGAGCTTTGGTTGGCAAAACTCTCCATTCCTAGTTTCCCATCTTACCTGGTAACCAGACCTCATTATTAGTCTCAACTATCCACTGGCCTTTATATATGTGATCTCACTGATGTTCAGGGCTCTTGCTCTCTCTGCTGTGAGAGCCTTTTGATAGAATATTAAAAAAGTACAAGTACTACCTGTTTGTTTTGGAGAAATCAATAGGGGGCACACTGTTAATCAGAAACTGACAAAAGTTTATTCAGTGGCACGGAAGAGCAGATGCTTTATTTGTTTTAAGCTACGGACAGGCTGTACAAAGCATAAAACAAAAAACATAAAACAAAAAGGAGCGCCTCCATAGTGTAAAACAGTATTTTATAAAAATAAGGCACACAGCTAGGGCTGTACTTGCAAACAACTGTGAAATACAGACATATAACAATGATGGGTGAATGAAATCACAAGTCTTCTGCACCCAAGTGTTCCACAGGTTGCCACCTTGCTAAATAAAAGTGCATTTAGATTTAAATAAATTAGATTATTTAGATTTTTTATTTGCTGCAAGAACTGTAATAGCTAGATATTGGAGGTCTCAAGATACACCTCAAATTAAAGATTGGGTCAAAGAAATTAATTTTTTACGAAGGGTTGAAGAGTTAGTAGCGCGGTCCCAGTACAGGTACTTACAATTTATGGTGACATGGAAACCATGGATAGAGTCTGACATCACTACCATGTGGTTACCAGTAGTCTCCTTTGCATGGCCATTGGAGGAGGGGAGAGGAATGAGGGAAGGAGGAGATGAGACTGTGAAATTTCTTTTTTTTTCCTTCCAATTCATTTTGTTTGGGGTATTTTTTGGGGGGTTAAGGGATGGGAGGGATTTTGGGTTGTCGTTTCCCTTTTTTTTTTTAGTTGTTTATATGTCAGTATTGTTATACATAGAAACAAGAAAGAAATATTATACAAGAAAAAATAAAATAAAAGTGCAAGACAAACTTGCTTGAACTGTTGCTTGGTCTTCCTGTTCAGGGCATGGTTTTCACTGCTAATACACCTTACATTACACACACATTGGGACTAATATAGCTCAGGGACTTCCAACTAGCATTTCCTCTTGGCTTTTTGTTATTTTAAATTATTGAAAAAAGACGTGTAAGGCCCTATCCAAGAGTGCAGGTTGCATAGGAATGGCACTATCAAACTGAGGTGTAATGTTTTAGAGGATGTTGTGTCAGATTTCTAGTAAATACCATATAAGAAACCGGTCCTTCAGCCATCCAGTCTCCATCCATTGCCTAAAATTATTTTATTTATGCTTAACCGAATATGACTTCAACAGGAGTATATGAACTGCAATGTTCAACACTGGTCCTGAAGTATATGTAATCCCTAGCAATACCATTGACCATTTTACAGTATGTATTAATAAGTGCAAGCAGTGTTATTAGCTCTGCCAAGTTCACCCCTGTGACTTCATAACACCCCCATGTTATGCAGATGATGAGAATGGAGAGGTCTTGTAGTCCTAATAAGGAGAAAGCAGCCTGGGGTGACCACACTGATTCTCCATTGATACAGAGGAGAGTCAAAGAGTGTTGTCACCCTAAGAAAGTAAGTATGATACTGGCAGGATCACTAGGTGAAAAATAAATTAAAAACAGAGAACTAATGCACTCACCACATCTAAGTACGACAACATTGCAAAATCTTACATTTTTGTTCTTGGGTTACACTTTAAATACTGCCGTTTCCATTCATTTTAGCTCTGCTTTGCTCTTTGTCCACTGTTTTTTAGAGAAAAAAAACAAATCTTTGGTTCTTGGTTTTAGTTTTCTATAGATTGCTTGCATAGTTGCATAGTTACAGTGGATGCTGTAGGATGATGTCCCCACCACATAGAAACTACATGGCCTTCTTTGCAGATGGATATTGAATAATTACAAGTCATGAGATAATAACCTGGCTGACTCTGCACTTGAAATTGCAGCACGGTCAAGCTGCTCTATACACGTATTTTACTGTCTGTCTAAATACTTGCTCTGGATACAGAGAAGTTTATTTGTCACCAATGAAGCAGTTTGTATAGCAAAGTCCAGGTTGGTAGGTTTCAGTATAGAATAATGTTTGTTGATTTTTTTATGTCCATTTCTCTATGTGTGCTCTAGTAGCCACACATAGAGAAAGGACAATTTAACATGTTGTACCTGAAGTTCCTGCTTGAAAGCAGTAAGCCACTAAACATTTCATGATGATTTTAACTACTTGAGTCTTCAGTCATTTTTCTCCTTAAACCCGAGTCCCAGAGGTTTTTTTTAGTTTTGTTTTAGCAATTCCTTGATTCTGCACGTTATATCTCTTAGGTTTTGTAATCTACCCTAACATATTATACACTGTTTTTTTCATGACAGATAGGGCTTTAATTGAGAAGCAAATTTGGATACATATATTTATATTTTTGTGGTTTTTATAGTGTATAAATAGTACAAATAAATGCAAAAAGAATGCATTTGTGAGCTCCGACAATCTTTATCAGCCAGCACCTGCAGCCAGGGACATGCAGATTATGGCCTTTTTTGGGTATTGTAAGCCACTAAACATTGTTAACTAAACTGAAATTAGATACAGTAAATGGTTAAGTATTACTTCCCTATCCACACTGAGGCTGTGTAAAGGCTTTGAAAGCTTCTCACTGAACAATGTTGCCTGATTTTGACTAAGCAGAGTAGAAATATCATTAAACACCTTGCTTGTTTATAAGGAGCAGGAAAAGGTGTTTGCTTCAGTCTGTTTGCTTCTGTTTGCTTTCATGGAGCTAATTGCTAATTGTCTGTCTTGTACCATTAATATTTATTAGTGTTTTTGTTTAAAGTGTTTCTAAAACCAAGAACAGTTTGGTATATTGCAGCTTCCGTCATTAAATGCAGTGGCTGCTTTAATTTTTGGGCTTTTTTCCTCCCTTTATTTTCACCTGGTGATCCTGACAGTAACAAACTTCCTCTCCTAGGGGGAAAACACTCACTCCCTGCACTGTGTCTGTGGAGGAGCAGTGTTGTCATCCTAGACTGGAAGTATTTTAGGACCACAGAACACTACCCCCTCTCTTCATCTCAACAATATAGATGGTAGAAGTTCTGTGGTCCACAGAGAGCACTGTGGGCAATCAGGTTATCAATAACTGATAACGGTCAGCAGGGGCAGAAACAAAGGACGTTATCAGCTCAATTGATTTCTGACAGGATTTTGGGATCAACAGGTGTTGTTTTCACTTATTAAACAACAAGAGCAAATTTGCTGATTATTCGGGTACACATATGCCTTAACCATTATAGGACTGGTGGTTGTATAGGCCTGGGCAAGTTTCTCAATTCATCTATTGGACATCTATTTTATATATATTATATCCATATATATATTATATCTATATTGGCGGTGTCTCACCAGTCAGTCAAAAATTTCACCAGTCAGCATGACCTGACTATAGCCTTGCAATATATGTTAAAAAAATTTGGGGACAGATAGAGCTTTCTTTTGTGACCCCACGGGGGGTTATTTTCTTTAACTATATCATGAAAAAAGTACCATAAATGTAAAAAAAAAAAAAGTTTCCCTATGTTATAAAACATTTATTCTTACCCATATTTTTAGTAAAACATAAAAGTCGGGGTCACGTCGGGTAAATAGACACCAAACATGTCAAGCCTTAAAATTGCGTGCGCCCGCAAAATCACAAAAAACGCCCATACGCGACGATTAAAATGCTTTTACTGCTCATCAGTTTAGTGTTATCAGTGATTAATGGCTCTAGAATTATTGCTCTCACTCTGACATTTGC
>NW_017306509.1:438331-448296 GCF_000935625.1 Nanorana parkeri | reverse complement strand
ACTTAAAAATGTTTTTTCTTTAATTTTTGTTATGCTTTTTTATTTTTCTATGATTCTTTCATTTTTATATTAATTTCTTTTTTTAACACGCAATTTTATTGCTATTACATGGGGGCTAAGAAGCCCACTATGTGATAGCTAATTTACATGACAGGTCCTCTTAATGGAGACATCAGGGGTCTCCAAGACCCCTAAAGTCACCTAGGGACCCCAAGGGAAGCTGATGAAGCAGAGATCGGCTTCATCAGCTTCTCTAGCTGGAGAGTGACACTAAATGCAGGAAACGAACAGTGTGTGTGTTAAGAGCGCTACTACTGTTTGGGCACAAGTAAACAATCATAAAATGTAACAATACTGTTTCACACTTAGGATGACCAGAATACATAGTGACTCACTTTTAGGTGTCCTGTGGTGCCTTGGAGATGGTCCGATGAAAACACCCCAGGACACTAAAAGTGAGTCACTTTGTATTCTGGTCATCCTAAGTGTGAAACAGTATTGTTACATTTTATGATTGTTTAATTGTGCCCAAACAGTAGTAGCGCTCTTAACACACACACTGTTCATTTTTTGCTAACACAGGGTTCCTCTCCCTGTTTTCAAGAGCTCGCACACTGTTTTCACAGCCCTGTTGGAAGCCTAATTTGTAGTACCTTTGGTAGTGCGCTTGTTCCTTTTTGTCCGTACTGAATGCAGGAAGTGGTGTAATATACATCACTTCCTGCATTCGGGGACTGAGAGGAGATCAAAGGGAGTTCGTATACTGAACTCCCTTTGATCTCCTGTCACAGAGCCGTGCCGGTCCCGGCCGCATTGGGCACAGCGGGACCGGCAACGGCAGTTACAGCTGGTGATACAAGCGATCAAGCGTCTATAGACCAGTCTCACCACTAAGGATAATGACAGAGGTTTGGATACACGTCTTCTGCAAAGAATGTGTAAGCCGCACTGCCGCGCCAAAGCACCTCTTATAGTGCGGTCCTAACTCTAAACTATGAGAGTCTCCATCTTGGTTTCTCAGCTGCCAATGGGATGTGCGGGATCCCTTGTGTGTTTCTGTACCTTTAAGGAGGTTGGGCGTCCTCCTGACAGGCCTGCACTGAATTTGATATATTCTGCCCCCATGTGCTCCAAGATGGAGACTCTCATAGTTTAGAGTTAGGACCGCACTATACGTGGTGCCTTAGCTCGGCAGTGCGGCTTACACATTCTTTGCAGAAGACGTGTATCCAAACCTCTGTCATTGTCCTTAGTGGTGAGACAAGTTGTTTTACATGCTGGTTTGTGAGTGTGCCATGATGCCTTTCTACTGTTCTACTGTTCAAAGCCCATTTCGTGTGCACCTTACTGTATACCTGGTAACAAATTGTTGAGTGCGTTTGTCGTTTGTTTTGCTTTACCGATTTGGTGCAGCGACGCATGGGGTTTCTCAGCTGCCAATGGGATGTGCGGGATCCCTTGTGTGTTTCTGTACCTTACTGTATAACTGGTAACAAATTGTTGAGAGACAATTGGTGAGACAAGTTGTTTTACATGCTGGTTTGTGAGTGTGCCATGATGCCTTTCTACTGTTCGAGCGTCTATAGAGACGCTCGATCGCTTGACTGTGTTAAGCTCCCGGCCGGCCGTGTAATTACAACGGCCGGCCAGGAAGCTGCTCGTCGGGCTCCACCGTCCACTTGTCACAGACGAGTGGACGAGTGGATTTTTCGAGCCCTGTATATATATATATATTAGGGACAAAGATGACCATGACCATGTTTGGTCAAAGATGTCACACAGGATACCCAGACTAGTTTAGTTCAGGCAGGTGAACTGGACGCATATGGGCAGTTTGTTTTACTGTCACCTGAACTGCGAACAGGCAGGGTGCAGGTCAAGCTCACAGGCTGGGTTCAGGTTGAATTCATGGTTGACCCAAACCAGAAGCTCATTCCTAGTCATGTACATCATGAAAGCGTAAATGAAGTCCTCCAGGGCATTTACTGTATACAATTTGTATACATGTCCTCATGTAGTTAAATATGGCAACTTTATCAATATTTTTTGGACTATCATTATGTAGAAAAATTAATAAAAACGTCTTCAAAAGGTAAACTGCATCTCACGGGGCACTTTTGTAGATTCATTATTCAAAATTATTCATACAAATGAACAACTCCTTGGATTTCTGATTATAGCAGGCCTGGCTCTTCCCTTCTCTTCGTGAAGACAACTACTGTATCCCTGCAGGGAATCATGTTGTACTGTATTAATTAGCGAATAGAGTTGTTTGTGTAATATGCAAACGGAATATCAGATGTGCCATCCTCAGTGATTTTTCAAAGGGAGTAACTGATCTCATAGTTAATTCCCAAGTGAGCGCATCTAATTCACACAAGAGCAGACTTCTGTACAACAATCCCTATTTTAATAGCACTCCCTTGGGAACAGTCCCAATTAAAGCAGTAAACACAAGCAACATCTATTACCGGCACTACTGGTACAAGGGGAAAAAAGGAAGCCTTTGAAAATTAAATAGTGAATGAATCAGTAGCAGTCCACAACATATCACTAGCCGCAAATGTGACACTTACAATGCAGCTGTTTGAGTGCAGCACAAAATAATGTCTATGCAGACAGAGCATGACAAAATAAATTCACCCAGAGCAAAAGCCTTTGCGTTAATGTAGAGTAAATATTTGCTGTGATTAACAATGATAAATTGCAGTGCCACATCAAATAATGTTATATCAATTTACAGCATTAGAATAAAAGTGGATCACTGTAGAGCTAATTGCTGTCCATATTTGTATCAACATTAAAGTTATGTTTCATGCAGATTTTAATGTATTTCTTATTCAAGCATGCAACTCTTTTTAAGGTGATAAAAATATTTAAATTTCTGTGTAGCACTATTACATCAATTATATGCACTGCAATGCTGTATCCTACATATTAATTTTACCATTTATTCTAGAGTTATTTTATTTATAAATTTGCAAATTATGGTGCTACTGTGTGTCATTAGAAATAAATCTACCTTATGCACATGTTATTTTTTTTCTTCTTTAGATGTGGGTGTTTTAGCACGTTTTAGTCAGATAAATGTGAAATGTTGCATATGGACAGAACAGTGGTTTAGTGGCTTAGTGGTTAGCACTTCTGTCTTGCATTGGGGACCCAGTCCATATCCTGGTCAGGACACTATTGCCAAGGAGTTTGCATGTTCAACCTGCGCTTGTGTGGGTTTCTTTCCACACTGCAAAGACATCCTGGAAGATTAATTGGCTCCTGATGAAATTTGGACAATAGTGACCTTGAATTGTAAATTCCTTGAGGGCAGGGACTGATGTGAATGTGCAATATGTAAAGTGCTGTGTAAATTGTCGGTGTTATATAAATATCAATAATACATTTAAATAAATATGAACAATATTTGATCTTAATTTTAGCCAGCAGATGGGGCTTTAGGTTCCTTTTCACGTGAGTTCCTGTGTCTTAAAACCACTTGTTGTAAAAAGCCTGTTGTTTACAAAACCCAATAGCTCAAACTATAATTGATCACAAACTTGATTAAAAAAAAACATGTTCCAGAGTAACCAGGAAGGCCAAACATTGTGATGCAAAAACTGAATTCAACTCAGAGGTCAATACTTATGCTCTTTATTGACTCCCACCCCTTAATTTGGTCAATGATTGGAAGCAGTAATGACTAGTGAAGAAAAGGAAGTAGGAAAGCCATAGCACCTACATCCATAATTAGTTTTGTACGGCTTCCTGAGTTTTGAGACTGAAACTACATGTGAGCATCTGGAGGTCCCTCCTCTTGAGTCTACACTCTGGTCTACTTGCAATAACATCGCTATCAGTCTGCCTTCAGAAAAAATAATTACCTATACACTGTTTACTACTTTTAGTGGTTGCGCATGGTAGCCAGACTCCAGATCCGATAAAATGGTTAGAGTACTAACTAACTTCTTACTGGTTGCTAGCTAAGCCATTTAATCCCAGTTTTACAGTTTATAAATGAGCCTCAAAGTCTCCAGAGTGACTTGGATTTTTTTGGTGCTTATTCAAGGTTTGCTTAACATGTTTAGTGCGTAGATCCTATTGCTTTTAATAGATTCCATATATTAAGTTAGAGTTAAATAAATAGGGATAAGAATGAGAATAGGAACAAAAATATAAACTTTAGATCTTTATAGGTCTGGTATCAAAAGACAAGGCAATCTATAAATGACATATCTGGCAACATAGGGTTTAAGATTGCTGTATTCTTATCAGAGATAAGCATCTTGCAGTCACAGTTGGTGACAGTGTTTTCACTTTATGCCATGTGAACCCTCCCTCAGTGATCAGCTACCCAAGAAAACTCTTCTCCATCGGATGATATTTCTTAATCAAAACACAACAGAATGAGTTTGCTCTCATGGTGGGTGAATCAATATTTAATTTCAGTTTGTAGCTTGATCTTTCCATGGTAGTGTACTACTTTACCACAGTAGTAATTGAAGTGTTTTATAACACGTATAGAGGTGATGTCTTCTCCAGTATAAAACACAATTATTTTAATGTAGTTACTGAAATTAATAATTATCAAAGTGTTAATAGTTTAGGGAATTGCCTTTTTTTAAAAAGATGAATACATTAAATTAATTTTTGAACACATGAATATATCTTTCGCAGGTATCTATGCCTTAACATCCCAGAAGGCCCTTTCCAAATGGCATTGCCATGATTTAAGGTCACTGATAAGGAAAGTGTGAAGATGTTTCAGTTCTTTATGATGGCTTCAAAATCTTTTCAAGACATGAATGGAAAAACTCAAAGTGGCTTTCCTTTGCAAACTTACAGTTGTTGCTTATGCATTGTGGATTTGTTTTGGTAAGCATAGAGTGACCAGTAGTTTTTTATTGAAAATGTTTAAGTGAAAAGTAAACCATATTGCAAACAAATTCCTTCTAACACAAAAAAGCTAAAGTATTCCACCGGCTTGTTTTTGCTGTATTTTATTGCTCTTTAGTTTTACAAAATGTATTGTTAATAAAAAAAATACATTTCCCGTTCAGTCTGCAGTCATCACTTGTTTTCTATAATTGCTAAATAAAATACAAATCTCTACCCTGCGCCATGGCAACTGACTACAGATTTTAGTCAGGATTGCTTTTAAACTTTATCTAATAAAAAGCTTATTTTTAGTCAAAGTCCCTATTTTGCATGCATACAGGACCAATTTCATCAGGAGCCAATTGGTCCTGTATGCATGCAAAATAGGGACCTTGAATTGCAAATTCCTTGAGGGCAGGGACTGATGTGAATGTGCAATATGTAAAGTGCTGTGGGATTGACTCTGCGTGTATGTAAAACATCACACTTTGCAGCAGCCAACCTGAGATGGTCTATGTTCAAATTCCAGAGAACTAAAAATAGGTAGGAATCCACTATGCAGTTTGCTACAATTATTTATAATGTAACTGTTTGCTTGCTGAAATTTGCTTATTGCGCATATATACAGACCTTTAGCCAACAAGAAAATTACATTGTATGGCTTTCTGAGAAGTAGAAGCCAACCTGTTTCATTGTGCAGTCATTTCAGGCTAGGTAGGGGCCAAATACTGGAATTAGATTAAAGTAAAATTACTATCTATCATTAATCTTTCCTTAAATGTAATTCAACAAGCCCCTGAAAAATGAATATACGTACCAATGTATTATAGCTACTCAATACTGTACATTTTTTAAGCTCTCATCTACTACTTTATAAAATGGCTTGTAGCTGCTGGGTATCCGCATTGAACCTCTATTTGGATGATCCTATCATTCATCACTGCTCTGTTAAAATTAATGAACAATTATATATGGGTCTGAAGGGAGGATGTGGTCACATTCATGCCTGAGAGCTCATGGAAGCTAATTGTCACTCTTGATTTACTTCAAGATGAATCTGACTTGACCACCGTTTATTCGCTTGAGGTTGAATGACTCCAGAGGTTCAAACACTGAAAAGACTGATCTGTATATTTCTCAATATCCAGGTGTTAAGGGATGCTTGCATTTTACAGTGTAGCGGGAAATGTACTACTGTAATGACAGTGAAAGATAGTTTTCAGTCCTGCTTTGTGCAAGGTTTGGATTCCAGCCAAAGCTGTGCATAGACCTACGATGCCTGTAGTGACATACTTGTAATTTAGGCAAGCTCGGACAACAACTGTGTTTCTGGAGCAACATAGTAGACAGTGGAAATCCTGGTGACTTATCTATATTAAAAGATATTTAAATTGTATATACTAAAGACAAAAAGCTGAGGCACATTTCTCTTAAGTAGATAAAAAAGTTTAACACAGTCCTAAAGTATACCTGTCATGAGAAAAATATATGGACTGCTTTGATAACCTCTTGCTAAAAATCTAATTGCTTGGCTGCTATTCCAACTCTCTGTTTTACTTTTTCAGTCACTGACCCAGAAACGGTATGCAGATCATGAAATTGGAGAAAAGTCAGGAATCATGCTTATTCTAGTCCTAACTAAACATGTATCTTAACCCGCAAATGAAGATTACTCCTATCTGTTGGCTTATTCATACAATTTTTAATAATATTTTTTTTTCCCCCACTCAGCTGTGCTGTGTAGAAGCTGCAGTCTTTGGGAATTTTGCAAGGCTTCTGGAACACAGCATACAGGTGGGGAATGTACTTCCCCGCTGTGTGTGTGATGTCACACTATGCCCGCCTGCTTGCTGTATTGACATGCCCCCCTCATGGAGAAGAAAGAGACAAAGGAGGCTGTGTGGTCACATGACCACAGAATAAAAGATAACAAAGAGGTACACAATAAATATTTTTTAGCTTAGTAGTACAATCTACTGTGTTCACAAATACTATAATGTATTGCAGCAAGATGGCCAGCGTGACAGCCAGGCAACTAGCGTTTTTAGATAACAGGGCAATGGTGGCAGCCTCTATATTTTTCTCCTGACAGGTTTCCTTTAAATGGTCTTTAATTTTTTAATGTAACTAACTACTGTTGCATAGCGAGGATAAAGAGGAACATTTCAGACTACCCATATTGTAAGTGTGGTGGGGACAGTAGTGTGTGATCCTAATTTGTGATTTTTTTTATGCAGATTCTGTTGAGTGTTTCATTATGTCAGTGCTATATAAATAGTGAAAATAATAACAGCTCGTACTGCTACATATTTGTATGGAATCTGATTATTCATTTCTAAGGCTAAGTTCATACTTTTGAGTCTGCATTTTATGTGGTTGATGGTGTGTTTTAATGCATGTTCATTTACATTTTTATGCATTTTTTATGTGTTATGCATTGTTCTGGCCAATGAATGTTAAATACAGTAGGGTTGCTAGGGGGTGGGGGCTTCTTGTCCCACACTAAAATGCACAAAGGTTAATGTTACATGCATTCTTCTCATGCTGACATTGAAGACTTTTAGGGAAAAATTTGTGTTGATGCACCAAAAAAAACACGCATTTACTATTTTTCCCCAATGCACTGCAGTGCAAGTATGCACAGGCACATTAGAAAAGGATGGAAATCCTCTTGTCGTGCCTTAATGCGCAATGGGCAATGCACAGATGTGAATGGGGCCTAAGAGATCAAGACCTAAAAAAATCAATTTCTTACTCAATTTGTCTATTTTCAGTTCTACATGTCTGGCAGCTGCTTATGGGCAGTGACAGAAGGAATTAGTTTGTCTCTGGTTCTTAGAGATCCAGAGACCGAGACAACAGTCCCTTAGGCTCTTTGTTGCAGCCATAACTGGTCTGAAATTATATGAAACTATCCGTGCAACACTGTTCCTTTTATATAAATCTAGTCTATAGAAATGCTGTAAGTTCATATTGAAAAGATGAGGTAGGACTATAAACTGATGTTTTAGTTTTTAACATTGATGGCAGGGGTGGGCAACCTTAGCACTCCATCATGCAATAAATCCCATCATGCCTCTGCTTCTGGAAGTCATGACTGTGGCTGTCAGCCTTCACATGCCTCATGAGACTTGTAGTTTCACAACATCTGGAGTACCAAGGTTGCTTAGCTTTGACTTATGGTTCCATATATAACCAATTAAGTGGCTACTATGGAAGGGAAACTATGGGAAGTGGTAGGAAAATATGAAGGCAAACAAAAGACAGGATTAATTCATCAAATCTAAAATCACCATTCAAATTAATTTAGCAAAATTAGTTGCAGATAAATGGATGTCCTTATCTATGTAATCAACATACAGCATGCTACACATTTAATTATCTGTGTGCTCAGATTATTTTGCATTGTGCTCAAAAGTCACATAGCCATTAATAGCTTTTAGTCATATGCGCCTTTTATAAAGCCTAAAACGCACACAAACAGCCCTCTGCTTATGTTAATGAGCACATTCACACATATCACGAATTACAGCTCTTCTGCTCTCAACAAAAGGGCTCACATAAAAATAATGTAAGGGGAGATGTCTACATCTTGCTACAGATGAATCAACATAAAAGCTAGGGAGCTGTGCATTAATTAATAAAGAGAGCGGGGTTTAAGAGGTTAACTAACACTAATTGAGCAAGAAAGCTGGCATTTTCAGATAAAGAGTAGACTGCAGTACTGTGCAGCTGCTTTGGGATGGTGGAACAGCACAGGCAACTGAAGGAGCTGATCTTTGATTGAAGCCATGTCAGCTCTTTTTATGACCTTGGGCAAAACACTTCAACTCAAATGACGCAGTCACAAAATATAAAGTGTGTTCTTTCAGGCGTTACTGCATTTGCATAGGCTCGTGAAATATAAAGAATGTTTGCCACTTTTCCAATTGAGCAGGAAAAATATAGTTATTGTATTGTAACTGAAGGTAGAAAAAGCCGCAGCACATCTGAAAATGTTAGCAGTATGTTAAAGGGTAACTCCAGATGTCAATAAACACTCGTAACCCCCTCCCCTCATATAACATTTAAAGACCTCAGATGCATGTAAATGACCATATTGTTGCTAGCTTATGCCCAGTGTTAATATTCTACACTGTAGAGTACTGCTCTGAACTGCTGTGTCAGGCACATAGTGGTTGATTTACTAAAGGCAAAAGGGTTGCTCACTTTGTAAGCTCTGATGACTTCCATCATCCAATTATGCATAAGTCAAAATACTGTAGTGCTGTATTTTTTTTATTTCCCTTGCATGTGATCGGGTATTTGTATTATTGTACTGTTGCAGAGTACATTTTAACACATTCACTAAGCTAAGAGAAAATTCCCTTGCATAGTGAAAATACCCTTGCAAAGTGAACAGCTTTGTTGCCTTTAGTAAACTGAAAGAATGCTGTAACAGTGTAAACGTTTACTGAATAAAGCCGAACAATTTGACATTAAATTAGTGCACTACAATAGGAAATGTGGTACATCTATATAGTATGATATAGCCGGCTTCCCAGCCAATCAGCATGGAGTCGGATTCCCGGGCCAATCAGGAAGCCAGGAGACAGGTCATTACCCGCCCTCTGGCTTCCTGATTGCCCGGGAACCTGGCTCCATGCTGTTTGGCCGGATCGATGCTGGAAAAGGCATGCAGACAAGAAGGTCAGACTGAATTTAGAACTCCCAATCTGAATATGTGTTTTGGGCCAGTGTTTTACAGTATTGCAGGCATTGGCTCAGCATGACAGCTAGCATTTTTTGCTAATAGATAGAAATGGTAATGGTACAAGTTTCTTTCAAACTGCATTTACACCTTTGCAGTAAATTTGAGACTAGCAGGGTTATTCACAAAAGGGTGAAGAGTTTGGAGAAGGCAGGAGAAGTGAACAATCTAGGTCAACATAGCTTAACTGGAAAGACAGCTGTATTGGAGAATTTTTCCAAATCAGCTATTTTTTTCTAAATTGTTGCCTTCTCCTGCTTTCTCTAAACTCTTCACCCTTTTGTGAATAACTCTTTATATGTTTGTTATGTGTTCCTTTTTACACACCATACCTAAAATCAATATA
>NW_017306509.1:402306-438317 GCF_000935625.1 Nanorana parkeri | reverse complement strand
AATTAGAATATCGTGCAAAAGTTCATTTATTTCACTAATGCAACTTAAAAGGTGAAACTAATATATGAGATAGACTCATTACATGCAAAGCAAGATAGTTCAAGCCGTGATTTGTCATAATTGTGATGATTATGGCTCATGAAAACCCCAAATCCACAATCTCAGAAAATTTGAATATTGTGAAAAGGTGCAATATTCTAGGCTCAAAGTGTCCCACTCTAATCAGCTAATTAAAAGTGTGGAAGAAAAAGGTGAAAAGTGTGGAAGAAAAAGGTGCACAAGCAGCAGGGATGACCGCAGCCTGGAGAGGATTGTCAGGAAAAGGCCATTCAAAAGTGTTGGGGACAACATTGGGGGCTTCAAATGTCCTATTCCTCTTGTCAAGTCACTCCTGAACAACAAACAATGTCAGAAGCGTCTTACCTGGGCTAAAGAAAAACAGACCTGGTCTGTTGCTCAGTGGTTCAAAGTCCTCTTTTCTGATGAGAGCAAATTTTGCATCTCATTTGGAAACCAAGGACCCAGAGTATGGAGGAAGAATGGAGTCGAGTACTTACAAGTACGAGTACTGATACATTTTTGTTTATTGTCATGTGACAGTTTTTCTAAAACAATACAGACTAAAGAATTCAAGACAGGGGTGGAGTGCCAGAGCCAGGTCCCAGCTGCAACTACTGCAACCCTGGTAGTTCTCATGAAAATGCCAAGCATCTGCGCTGGTACTCGAAAAGTATCGGTGCATCCCTTATAGATCTATATATATAGATCTATATATATATATACTGTATATAATTACTTACATTTTTTAGATATCTCTTTGGTGAAGGCCTTTGTGCAGATTCCAGTCTACTCTGAGCAGTTTTAAAGTGAAAGTAGAGGGTCAAACTGACTAAGCTTTCTCTCATTAACATACAATTGTTCTAAGTCTTTAACCCTTTGTTAGGACAGAGAGTGTTCACATCTAGTTTATAACTAATAATGAAATCTGCCAACACAATACAGAAAGGGTTCATTAGAGTATACAAAACCTCACACAGGCCCCTCTATAACACTACATAGGGGGAGGCTTGGTAGGATTTGTAAGCAAGTATAAAGATAAGCTGCAGTTTTTAAATCATTTTTTAAGTTATGCTATGTGAATGAGAACATATAACAAAATAGGAGCTATCCAAATTTAGCTTCAAATGGGGAAATACACTTTTTGGGAACAAAGGGGACCTGGGACCAAATTCTCCAGCAAGAAAATCCAGCAATCAGGTTATAAAAAAATATACCACCCTCATATATTTCTTTTAGGTAGTTTCATGAAAGCAGTCAACTGACGAAAAAGCGTAACTTAACAAGTTTAGAATTCAAGGCTTACATACAGTTATGATTTAATGCTCTATTTTAGTCTTCAACACCAATGAAATTTTTACTAAAGCAACAATACACATATTGTAACAGGACTTAGATACATACTGACAAGTCAAAATAAGGATTTCAGTATGACAGCACTGCTGGTGACAATTGCCTGTTTCAGAAGACATCCTTTATAAGCCAAAAGCGTCTTCTGGAAGTAAAATATCCCGGAGAGGTTTGCGTTCGCATGGTGTACAAGGAAAATTCAGCAAGTTTCATAGGAGCAATAAATGGAAACTAAAACATTTCATCTTTTGACACTAAGCATAAAATCACACCCTGATGCAGAAACAGGTGTTGTTAACAGGTATAAATAATAATCCATCAACAAATGAAACATCTGTCAAGGAAGATTTTTAACAACGTCAGGGGTCATAAATATTTATGGCAGTCTCTTATGTAAAATGACAGTTTTTGTTACTTGACTTAATCAGAGAATGATAGAAAAAATACTGCTAAATTACAGGACCCATGTGCTAGCAATAGTATGGGAAAGCAAAATGAAAAACATGTTGCGCACATATTGTAAACAGAGCAATTGTGAGATGATACAGAAGAAGGCTTTCTATGTCAGCCCAATCAGCTGAGGCTGGGAAATCCCATGCCCTGCAGCTGTATGTAAACAAAGGGGTGGGATGCTGGTGACATCACTGACTTTATATGGCCATTTTGGCCATAGTGGGTCAATGTCATTGGTCATTGGTTTGAAAACTGCCAAAAGCTTTCAGAATAAGCTTGCTTTATATAAGCTGTAGCCATGTGAACAATGATGAAAGCTACAGGCAATAAGACCTGCCCTGAAATAGGTCTGGTGCTCCACGCTGGATAATATAATCTGACTGAAGCTGACCATACACTATACAATCTGATTGAACAATGTCCTTTAAATCCACCATTACTAAGCATGGTCTGCCTCATGAGATACAAAATTAAAGGTTTGTTTAGGTTTTTCCTAGTATTAAGTAGTTTTGGTATATCTTAAGTAGATTGTACAATCAGTTTGTATAGTATAAGGCCAGCCTAATATGGATGTGTGGAACCTGCTGAAAAGGTTCTTGATATGTGAGGGGCAGTACAGTTTTAAAAGTCATAAAAGTACTAGATCTTGATACAACTGTATCTTCCATCTTGGACACTTGCTATCCAAACTGTCATCTTTTAGCCATTAATATTGGTAAAGGATCATACAATACAGGGAAGATTTGTCAGTATAAAAAAACTACAACCACCTTTTCTGTGGGCACCTGAAGGCACACAAGTTTCACTGACCAATTAAAGCAGTTGAAAAGGAATAAAAACAACAAAATGTTTCATGCAAATATCTAGACTTGGATATACATTATATATGCTCTGCAGCCATACTTTGTAGTCCTAGGTATATGCCTTAGCTAGGGCTAGGTTTCTACTCAACATAGGCAAGGACCTAGGGCAACAAGGCTGTTGGAGGCATTACACAGCCAAGAACATCATGAAGAGGCCAGATAACAGAAGAATAATGGGAGGCAGCCCTGAGTTCTGGTATATCCTCTCTGTCTACCTCTCATAGACTGACTCAGCTCTTCATTTTACACAGAACTTATCGTACCCCAGAGTTCCTCCTTAAAATTGGTGTAAGGACAGACTCTAAATGCCCTAAGTGTGGCATAGAGCCTGGCTCTCTTATATACCTTTTGTGGCATTACCCTAAGCTGGTGAGCTACTGGATCAATATTGTAAATACTATTTATTCTGTTTTTATGGTCCAGCTCCCCTGTTCTCCATTGGCTTGTCTCCTTGGGGCATTTGACTCCTCCTCATGGGACAGACTTAACGTGATTGCTGTATCTAGGGCCCTATTTACAGCACGAAGGGTCATTGCTCTCAGATGGATGTCCTCTACAGATCCATTGGTCGTAGCCTGGACGGAGGAGCTGGACCAACTTTTACCATTAGAAAAACTTACTTCTCAGCATAGGGGCAATATTTCTAAATTCTATGCCATTTGGGAGAGATGGGTGAACCGGCCAACTTTTCTGTAGCTACTACCTAGGTCCTCTTGTGATAGTCTCAGCTACCCCTACTTTGTATATTTTAATTGGCTATACTGACTGTAACACTCTTACACCCCACTTGTACCATGGTGCAATGTAACACACTGACAATGATAACTTGGCATGATCTACTTCTTTAACTGGTTGTTTTTTTTTTGTTTTTTTTTATTTCTTTCTTTGTTGCTGTTGTTTTATGTCACTGTACTCTTGTTGGCTCCCTCTGTTGATGTGCCCTGTGTGTTTTTTTATATAGAAAATTGGAAAATATTTAATAAAAATAAATCTGATTAAAGAAAAAAGAACATAATGAAGCCGACCATCAGTAATACGTTCCCATGCCTAATGAAAGGTTTTAGGTTGTTGCCGAACAATTAGACTGGGTCCTCTACTCTTACTCTTTCACAGTTTGGGTATTTTTTTGATGGAATTGTATGCTGATATGCTCACTCTGTATCAGTATATAAGACAAGGTGTGTGATACTGAGACCTGGCCAGTCCACTAGGACCCCTCAGTGGACCTAGGGGTCAGAAACTAGACATTGGGACTTGGCCTTTGTACATGTTATGGTAAATTTGGCCTGGAAAGGAGAGGGTTA
Organism: Nanorana parkeri; assembly: GCF_000935625.1. NCBI lineage: Eukaryota > Metazoa > Chordata > Amphibia > Anura > Dicroglossidae > Nanorana > Nanorana parkeri. The sequence continues at coordinate 434,290 of NW_017306509.1, read as the reverse complement.
GCCCAGACATACACATTCCAATATCAAGCAACGAGCCTGTGCTGCAATACAAGGAAAATAGGTCAAATTCTATGTCGGTTACGCCTAGTACTTAAAGCTAAACTTTGGACTCAAAAACATTAATTTAAATATATTCCTCAATAGCCACAAAGGATATACTGTATATCTGCTTTGTGTGTACAAAATGCCTTTGCAAACCCAGTAATAACCTTGACAAATAGCAATGCGATCTTCCTTGGGATGTACAAAACCTGTGCAGAGAACAAAGCCGTGAGCTAGACCCAGCAGTCTCCACTCTCTACAAGCTACCTGCAGGAAACTACAGGAGGGGGCAGATACAAGACCAGTCACCCTCCACAAGGAAAGAGAGCAGCAGTGACCGGTCTTTATTACAGGAAGCTCCTGTACAAAAGCAAAGTTTCACTGCATAGATCTATAAGAAATACACAAAACACACCAAGATTCAAGTAAAACTATGCCTCAAGTAAGACTATGCTTCTTGTAGTTAGATAATACTTGCTTTTCCCAGAGTTCAGCAATGATGTTATTTTATAAAGTCCTACAGAGGTGTTTTCTAGTTACTGACATGACAGCAAATAGCCATCCTATTACCGCAGTTAAGGGGTTAGTCCCCCTGTGCTACTGACAAAAGGAGCCATAATAAGAGAGCTGTAATGGGCAGTATACACCAGTATTCTCAGGTCCAGTTCTTTGCAGTTTGGAATTCAACCTTACCCACATTACACATAATGATAATCCATTAAAGCATATAATAATAGCAAAACAATGCTTTATTTCCTGATCAATGTTTTTCTGATGCATTCAGGTGTTTGAAAGCACAGTGAGTAAATTGACAAGTTATAACCAAAATAACTGGCAGATGACTTTAACTGCATGGATGTGTAGCTGCAAAATCTGCTTTATAAGGGGACTGGTAAACGATAATGTTAAAAAAAAAAAAAAGATGTAATTGCAGTGTGACCTTATGCTCTGATGTGGTTAGAGTATTCTGAACCCTTGCGCGACCTTTCTGTGGAGAAAAAATAAAGTCTTCTCACCTAATATCTGGTGGCATACAGTTGATAACCTCTGGTGCTGATGTAGCTGGTGGTCACCCATCTGTGTCATTAGATCCACACTTTATAATTAACGATGAGTAAGAGATATAAATATGCTCTTTATGAAAAAGAGCGCATGTTTCACATTGAAATAACACTCTTTTTTTTTTTAAGGAATTCAGCGTGCACATTAAAAAAGCAGACCATCTGGTAATTGCAAGCTTTCAAATATCACAATGCTTTGCAAAGCATGGCAAACTTCTGTCATATTATGAATATATGTCACACTGTAGTTGTCAAGTTTAAAAATTCAGCTCAGAGAATAATTTAATAAACATCTCTACTACACTAGAATATGTCTTGCATGTTGTCATTTTATGAAGCAGACCTGTCATTAAAATTCACACTTCATGTGAGTTACTAGGTCACATGGCATTACCAGATTATTATTTTGAGTTTTTAAAAAAATGACTTTTTTCTTGTCATGGATGAAAAAGCTGCTCCAACCCTTCTCATACTATCTGGTATTTAGTTTAGAGATCATACACTAGTTTATTTATAAACAATTTGCAGAGCTGTTCATCCTGCACAACTCCATACATGTTCATTGTGTACAAATGGACTTAAAAACAAATGTTCTTACTTATTTTCTTTTCAGGTCAAATGTAATATTTGGGAAATACCGCAATATGGCCCCCATAGTGTTTGTGTACCTGGGAAAATGTTTTATTACAGTCTGCAGAGTGTTCATAATTTACAGTCAGGCAGACCATGTCTAGTAGGATTATTGAAAAAGTGAAAATATAGTGTAATACTACAAAGTAGGAAGCATGGTTTGCATACGCTATGGGAATATAAATTCTCTTTTGAGATACTTACACATGTACAAACTATAGATCAAAACATTTTTTCTTTCTTAAGATAAGATTATTTATATTAAGCTGAGCTCTTTCACATGCTAAAAAAAAAAAGAATATAGGTCCACGCAGGGCAAAGAAACATGTGTACTTTATTGCCCCCTGAGTGAGTATGCACTCCTGGGGAACTAGGCATTAAAGCAAACTTTGCTTTTTTTTTGGGTGACAGCTTTGCTTTACCTGTCCACAAAGTTCTGCAAGTATTAAAGTAGATCTAAATTGAAAAAGTGAAGATTTACTTATCGTTCTGTCCGGTGCGATCAAAATAGTGGTTGCAGCATTTTAATGTGCCTTGTGCGATCACATGCGACATTGCGGACGGAGGGCATGGCTACGGTGCCATTCACTTGAATGACTTGCCATGCCCTCTCCTGCCCCACAAAAAAAGTGAGCCGGCCACAATGCGAGGCAGTGCGGTCTGGCCAGAATAGGGCCGGAACGCACTGTTCTGGTGTGAACAGCCCCTCAAAGTATTTACAGTATCTATATTTCCATTTTTCCTATGTAGGGATGTAGTGTTTTCCCTAAATTCTTTTTTTGTCTCTTTTGCCATTTGTCAGTGTAGACTTAGTCAGCTTATCTGTGCTGTCTTGTGTTCTCTTAGTGTGCAGTGATTATTCTCAGTCACATGCTGTGTTGGGTGTCCACCAGCAGGGTGTGCTAGAGATAACACTCCACATTAAGGATGTTTAATGCCTGGCCAATCAGTAGGTCTGGGGAGCCTTCTGTGCATGCTGGGAGAGATTTTAAATATCTGAGGCACTTCCTGGTACAGTCTCTTCACTCCAGGGTTTTCACCCAGAGAGAATGCATCTGTGATCCACCAATTTAGGCCCCAGGCCGAGGACCTAGGGGTATGGGAAGATGTGGGGATCTCCTGTCGTGGAAGGTGTCCCTAAGATGCTGGCTATGTGATGGAGGGCTACTGGGCCATGAAGGAAGCTCTTTGTGCTGCTTCTCTCTCTCCCAATCAGAACTCTGCTGTACAGCAGATTACAAGAAGCTGGTAAAAAGACAAATTCAGGTACTTACACTAGCTGCATAACCAAACATGCAATGGCCTTTAAATAAACACATAGCTGCTTCATTTGGTGTTTTGTGTTTCTTATCTGCCTGAAGTTTAGCTTTAAATAAAAGGAGAACACATTTACTGTGTTCTCTTATAATGTATTTACTCAACATAACTTACAAAGAGATTTAATAAGTAAATCAGTGCATGGAGCACTGATAAAGTGCAAGGTGCTGGCAGATTGAATAAGCATTGCAATAGGATTGGTTGCTGTGGGACAGTGCTCTGTGCACATCTCCCAAACGTGCTACATACATCCGAAATACTTTTCTGCAAACATACAAAAAATGCAATTGCGATTTTCCTCTTACACCATTATACAGCATCATGTTCACATGTGAAGATGATACAGAGCAGTTCAGTGCTGATTTCTAAATGCTCTTTTTTACTCAATGTGCCTTGATGAGAAAACGATGGGTAATCATGCAAGCAGCAGTGATTGTTCGCTAAGCTTCTAGGAAAAAAATCTGCATGAAGAATAAGAAAAATTTGTTATTTTTAGTAAAGAAAACTCATGGGAAAGACTTGTTAGAAGCCGAGAGCAGCTATAAATGCCGCCTATAACATTTTGCCAGTGTTAACGGATGGCTCACCAAGCATACATGATGTCTCATCTGATTCTACTGAGGAGTCACATATTAGCTATGTGGATAATCACAATTTGGCACAGCTAGGAAGTTACAGTGAGGAAAGTGCCAACCTGCTTGATTATTCTGATCTTTCAAGGCACATTTTTCAGATGGAAAGACTCTTCTGTGGTAGATTTATGTTAGTGTGTACCCTAATATCAACTGAGCATGTGCACTGGGTTGTGAGAAATCATTGTTATCACCTTAATAGCAAGACGATCAATCCTCAATCAGGAAGATAGTATACGTTTGTTACAGATGACACAAAGCTAGTCACTTGAACATGTACCCTAACAATTCCAACAAAGAACAGAAAGAGCAGGCCACAGTTAGATGATCTTATCTTATCAGGGTAATGTTCAAATGCACAGATACAACAGCTAGAGTATAAAAAAATTGAAGGACTACAACAGTCTGTTATCTATATTATAGATACTGTAAGTGCAACAAATCTGTTTTGTCAGATTTGTCACAGCTAAAATGCTGTTTTATCTAACCTTTTTGGGCCAGTTTATGTACGTCATTATTTCATTTTTTATTTAAAACTAACTCAGGCAGTGACCAAATAATTACAATGACCTCTCCAAGAAAATGAAGGATCAAGTGCTTGTTTTTTCAATAGCATGGGCAAACATACAGTAATACAAACCTTAATCCCTGGCCCAGCATTTTTCTCTCCCCCTTATTGTGGTTAAAATTACTGGTCCCCAATGCCGCTTATTACCGACACCATTACATGTTAACTCTTCCCTACATTCTTCAACAGAGAGTGGAAGGTGGTCTGGAGGGATCAATTTTCATTTTTTTTTAAATGTTCAAAGTTAAGCTTTTAATTTTACGTAGAAAGCATCCTTTAGGAAATGGGGTGCAGACCACTCCAAGCCCAAAGACTTTACGCACACAAGGAATTTAGCAGTGTATAGTAAAAGACTGTTTCTCTTTGTTTAATACATAATCTAATATATAATCAGAAGAAGGATCATCATATTTCAAACTGCTGCAATTTCAAAGGGCCACATAAAATCAATGAAGACCATAGCAGATGAGATGCCAGGCTAAGTAGGTCATTTAATTTACTCTAATCTGCAGAATAAGCACACATAGTATTTCTTTTTAGGATCACTTGGAGAGCAGTAGAAAAGTACTTCCTGAAGCCTGTGCTATAATTTCCTCTGTCTCTGCTTCACTAAAATTTAAATTTAATTCTAATTGATGGCTATACTTTTTTTTTTTAAATATCAGGTTTTCTGTATATCACAGGTAGTGAGGAAAGGTGTTCCAGAATTACAAGCAGGTGTACATTTCTTAATTAAGATATCAAAGATATCAAAGACGAAAAGGCTTTTGAAAAACTGGTGCAGTATCAGTAGATATTTTTGATAGCTGCCACAATGCAATGGTATGGAAAGGGTGAACAGCAAAGGTGAAGATAAGTGGGTTGGGGGTGGACTAATGAGAGAATCTGTTATCAACATTTAATCAAACATTTAATCAACATTTAATCAAAAACTTGTTTTCTATCTCTGAATTGCATTGGGATGTTTTTACCTTACAGTGTTCCCATTGAGGTGCTTTCCTTAGCTTTTTGTCCCAGGGCACAGCAGAAAATGAGATGAGATGTCTACAAAGGATGGGGTCACCACATCTAAAAGTTGTAATTGAAGCAGTTGCTTCTATTGTGGGATTTTGCCACTACCCCTGTTCCAGTGACAACTTTAACGTTTTAGAATTTCCCTTACTTGTTGTCTGCTAACAGTGGTCACTAGGACCAGTAGAGAGAGGGAATCTCCCAAATTGGGAAAAAGACAATGATAAAAGCCTTAGACAAGGATTCAAACCCTTTTATATTCTACCAAAAACTAGAAAACTGTTTTGGCGGAAGTTCCAAACATATTCCTCAATTTAACCCTAAAACTTAAACCTTACAATTTTTCCTAACCTTAACTCTTGATCTAAGAATAACTTATACCCTAAACCATGTCTTAATTTTCCTATAAGGGAACAGGTATTTGATTAGCACTAAAAATAGCTATCATCCAAATCTCACTGATTCAATCTAGTTTGGTGATGCAATGTAGTCACGTACTGATGTTTTTTTTCCCTGTGCAATAATTGGAATGAGTATGTGTATCTGTCTTAATAATTAGATATCCCGTAGTTCATGTTCATTTTTACTTGTATATTTTACAATTTTGAATGGGTTTCTTTTTTCCATTTTTATTCAAGTTTTCATACTCAAAGTGTTCTCATTACCTCTTTAGCATTGTGATCAGTTTTGTACCAGAACCCATTCTGAACAATACTTGGTGAAGGCCGAGAGTGTGTGAGAGATTGTTACGGTCAGTTAGTTTTATATCTATGACTAATGTGCCATTCTCCATATTCTTCAAGGCATCAAGATAATTCATTCTCAGGAGGTTAACGACCACAATGAATTTAATTGTTGGATGAAGTGTAATTATTGCTTCACACATTTCATTTGATGCAGTTCAAATAAAAATTGTGCACCAATGCACCTCTACATTGTCCCATTATGCTGCTTTTCAATTAAATGACACAGGTGGCCAATGTTTTCCATAGTCTTTATGATTCATTAACAGTAAAATCTCTGTCAAGTGGAATTCATGTATACAAGCTCTGCCTTGATTCACTAGGGATCAGATTCTTTACAGAAGAAGTCATGGCACAGCACAAACCAAAGTATAATAAGAATATTAAAAAAATCTGTGTAAGGAAACTACCAAAGTGTTTCCAGGTAGTGAACTTTGACAGAAAGTGTTCTATGTATACAGCATTCATGGCCTTTTTGCAGTGGTAGTCAACCTCGGGACTCCAGCTGTTGTAGAGTTGCAAGTCGCATGATGCATTGCAAGACTCTGACAGCCTCAAGCATGACTCCCAATGGCAAAGGCATGATGGAATTTGTAGTTTCACAACAGCTGGAGTGCCAATGTTTCCTATCCCTGCCTTATTGAATGATGAACACAGAACCAAAAGAAACTATAAGACTGTTGTAAGGAATTCATCTATAGACTTGCAAATAATCACCTATTTCACTTTGATGATATGCTAAGTCTGATTAATCATTGTGGTGCACTCACAAAGAAAGAAACAAACATCAGAACATTAAGGGGGTTATTCACTTAGCTGCCGTGAGCCAAACTGTTTTCAATTGGCTGGCACCTGCCAGAGTCTTTTAGCAGGTCCCGGCCAATAAATAACTACTGGGTGGAGCCGGCCCTGACATCATGGCTGGCTCTTCCCATTTGTTATTGATTAATGGTCATTTGGGGATGCTGATCTGTCAATTCACCTGGGCGGAGCGAGCTGTGAGATCACAGCTGGCTTCGCCCAGCTGTCATTTGCGTGGAGATCGGTTGGTTTTCGGGCCAACCTTTCTCCACGCTTCGCCTGACACTACGGCTCAGCTGAGCCGAAGCATATGAGTTCGGCACAGCTAAGCTGCTTGGCGGCCTTCGGCTGCTGTACGGGCTATAGTGAATAGCCCATGCAGCAGCCCTTTGGTTCAACTGACCCGAAGGGCTCAGGCAGCTAAAGTGAGCCGAAGGATTCTAGAAAAGACCTAATAAATGTTTTTGTTTTAAGAAAAAATTAAGTAGGATAACATTTATGGAAGGTGACCAGTAGATGCCTTCTTAGGTCTTTCACGCTACTTTTCCCTTTTTTCTTGATCTTTGGATAACTAACAGGATTATTCACAAAAGGGTGAAGAGTTTGGAGAAGGCAGGAGAAGTGAACAATCTAGGACAACATAGCTGAACTGGAAAGTAAGCTGAGTTGAAGAATTTTTTCAAAACAGCTATTTTGGTCTAGATTGTTCATTTATCCTTCCTTCTCCAAACTATTCACCCTTTAGTGAATAGACCTGCAAGTGTTTATAAATATTGATATAAGCCCTCTAAGAATATTATCCATTTGAATTCATGCTCACATTACTGAGTAATCAATGTCAGAATCTTAAATACTTTATATCCCCACTTTTTAATAATATACAGTATATTTAAAGTGTATCTAAACCCAAAAAAACAAAAATGTAATATCTTCTTGCAGCATTCCAGCCCTCAGATGTGGTGGCTACATTAGTTTATGTTTTCAGCTTTCTTCCCTTTATTTTCAACTGGTAATCCTGCAAATGGCACACTTCTTGTCCCTTTGTGGCTATGCTTCACTGTATTTGTGGAAGCAAAACCCAAGCTGAACTTTAAACAACAAAACAGTCCAGTCCATCTAGCTCCATACCTTGTTTGCCTCTGTAGAGAGGCCCTGAGCTTATGGTATTCTAACTTAAATCAAGATATAGTGAGCAAACGGCCAATAAACCTCAAACATTAAACCTTAACAATGTCATATTGCAAATGGAGTCGCAAAAGGATAAAGGAAGTGCATCATCCACCAACATTTCAGAGACATGATGAACCCCTTTGTCAAGGTGGTAGCAGGGTAACAGACAGAGAAATGACAATCAACAATGTATGTATATACTGTATACACACCTTCCCAATGGACAAGCTTACACAGATGTTGTGCTTTCTTGATTTGGACTTCAAACCTGTCTGCCTTAGTTTATTTCCATGACATAGTGGATTGATTGGACTAGCAATTTACACAATAATACAAAGGATGTTTGTGCTTCCTTTTTGGCTCACAGGAAGTGACAAAGACATAGCATTTCTGGCAAGATCAACAGGTATTTGTGGTACTTCGTGAAAATGTTCTTAGCCTGAAAAAAAAGAAAACTAATGCAGCTACAATATCTAAGGACTGGAACACTGCAATATTTTACATTTGTAAATGTGTAAACTGCAACAAGATCACATAGAAGCTAGTCTGGCATATATCAGCCATTGCATTTACCGGTATTTTAAAAAATCCCCACAAAACTTTTCTATGGGATTATTCAGACCTTTAAATATAACCTTTTAACAATTTTGTCTTTTTTTTTGTAGTTGCATGAGATACCAATATGTAAATGATCTTCTTCACAAAACTAGACTCCCAGAATAATTTCTTGTATGTGCTGTTCTTACTTTAAAGCTGAACTCCAGACAGATATAAAAGACACAAATTTATTGCAAATTCGGTATTGATACATTATTAAATGTATGTATGTTAAATGCAAGCAGTGTAAGTACCTGAATTTGACCTACTAGTAGTTTTTTGCAGTCCCTGTACAACAAAGTTCAGACTGGGAAAGTGATAAGTAAGTCAGTTATGTTTCTGTGCTCATGTGCTAAGAAATGAAATGCTGATAGAAGAAGAGAGTGACAGAAAGAGGAGCTCATCAGTCTGCTGCTTTTTCTTTCAGTAGCCAGTAACAGGCTAGAGGGGGGACAAGACCACCAAGTGTTACTGAAGCAGAGAGAAATCAGGCCCACATACAGAGCTCTGATGCATGGCACGACTGTGTAAATATTAGAACTGGATGGATCAAACCCCAAAAAAGCACCCTCCCAATGCCACCCAAGCACTCACCCAATGCCGAGGGCATGTGGCCTGGAATGGTGAAGAGAGGGGGGCTGCTCGTCTGCCCCCCTCCCTTCCTGACCTGCCAGGCCACTGATCAGATTAAGGGTCTGATATGGAATTTTAAGGGGGACCCCACTATTTTTTCCTTTTTATATGCTATCAAATGAAATGCTGATAGAAGAAGAGAGCACAAGAAGAGAGTGACAGAAAGAGGAGCTCATCAGTCTGCTGCTTTTTCTTTCAACAGCCAGTCACAGGCTAGAGGAGGGTCAAGACCGTCAAGTGTTACTGGAGCAGAGAAAAATCAGGCCCAGATACAGAGCTGTGATGCATGACCGGGCTGTGTAAATATTAGAACTGGATGGACCAAAAAAAACCTCTAATCATTTGGCAGATAAAATATCTCACATTTATATTTGCCATCTTTGTATTTAGCTTTTTGCCTGGAGTCCAGCTTTAAGATCTGTGGGTAAAAATGTTTTATGACTGTTAAGGCCATTACAGTAAACATCGTATAATTCAGTCCGTCAAATATTCTAGTTCTTCTAGTAGATGTCCTTGCAGTCAGGTCATAGCACACTGCCTTACTTCCACCTACATCCATTTGTCTATAGCAGTTTTTGTACAAAATGTATTTTATAGATATGTGTTTTCTATGAAGAGCTACTGTTAATGTAATGGATGTTCAGCATTTCCTGCTCTTAAGGGATTTGATGTAATAATCAAATCCCATTATCTAAAAGAAAAGTAAACTTTACAATGTTTATATGGAGGTGGAGTGCGTATTTATCAAATCTTCAATGAAGAACATATACAAAAAAGTAGTTATTATTTCCATTAAAGCTGTACAACATACTATTTCCATTAAAGCCATCATGCTGCCCTGTGCATTGCACACCCATGATGACATCTTTATGTAAAAACTTTGCCCCCTGGTGTCTGATGATTGGTAAAACATGTTTTTCTTTTTTTTTTTTTAAGTAACACTAAACTCAGGATTTAAATCTTAAAAATACATTCAAATACCTTAACTATTAACAAAACTGTAGTTTATTTGTGTATCACTCAGATGTAGATCCTCAAATCATCTCTGAATTTATGTTGGCACTGTCCTTCCTTCAGGAGGGTGGCTACTTTTGTTTCCCATGGTCCCTGTGTGTTGTAAAGCAGCCACTAGATTTAGGGATTTCAACATCTGTCTGTTTTAAAAACAATGTCCTGCTTTATAATTATTCTGGAATTGATCTTTAACTCTCTAAGCAACTGGAGGAAGTATGATCAGAAGACTTTACTTTACAGAGGACATGTACTTTGGAAGCTGTGGCCAAAAAAGGCAGAGGGCAAAGTGCTTGTCGCTACTTTTGTTCCCCATGGTCCCTGTGTGTGTTGTAAAGTAGCCACCACTTCAAGCTCGCTCCTGTAATAGACTACAATCTCACGTTTAGTTTACTAATTTGTATTGGGATTGTGATCCATCACTTGGCGGGAGCTTGGAGCGGTGACTACTTTACAACACACACTGGGACCATGGGGAACAAAAGTAGCCACCCTCCAGAAGGAAGGACAGTGTCAGCACCAATTCAGAGATGATTTGAGGATCTACAGCTGAGTGATACACAAATATGCTACGCTTTTGTTAATAGTTAGGACTCTTAAGTGTATTTTTAAGATTTAACTCCTGAGTTTAGTGTCACTTTAAGGTGACACCTACCCTGGTAAAGCAAACCCTGGCAATGCAAGCTGGGTACTCTCTTACAAAAAAAAGAAAGTCCTAGCCCTACAGACAACCATATCCTTATGGAAAATTTAAATAATAACTGCCTGCCCTTCAACAATGCCGGGGGAAGGGTAGGAAGCAGCAAATTAAGGAGGGGGGGGGGGGTTCTTCAGCTAGGGGGAAGAGCAGACAGCAGCAACAAATAAGGGGTTTATTCACTAAAGAGCCGAAGAATTTAGCCGAAGGTTCGGCTAATCCTTCGGCTCACTTCGACTGCTGTATGCGCTATTCACAATAACCCGTTCAGGAGCCAAAGGCAGCCGAAGTAAGCAGCCACGCCGAATGCACATGCTTCGGCTCAGCAAAGCTGAACACACATGCATAGTTGAACACACATGCAGATGAGCCCCCTGCCCACAACCACCAGGACAGGGTTGTGGGGAAGAGGCCCTTATCCTCATAGGCATTCCCAATGTCACCCAAGCACCCACCCAATGGTGAGGATATGTGTCCTGGTATGGTGCAGGGAGGGGGCTGCTTGCTTGCCCCCCCCCCTTTCCTGCCAGGCCACTGCTCAGATTAAGGGTCTGGTATGAAATTTTAGGGGGACTCCACTTTTTTTTCCTTTTTTGGACTTCGGGGTCCCACTTAAAATCCCCACTAGACCTAAAGGGTCTAGTACGAATTTGTAGGGGAACCCCACACTTTTTGTTTACATCGGGGTTCACCCCTAAAATTCCTATCAGTCCTAAAGGGTCTGGTATAAAATGGGAGAGGGACCCCATTCTGTTTTGTCTTTTCATTCTGTTTGCTTCTTCTGAGGTAGTGAACAGAATGACCAAGCCGAATGTTGCTCAGCTGCATTTGGCTATTCACTCTCTGCTGTAAAAATAGCTGTACAGGGCTGCAGTGAATAGCTGAACAGGTTTCGGCTCACTACACTTTGGCACGGTTATTCATTGGGCTGCATCGGGCAGCTTAGTGAATTACCCCTAAATGTACAATCCTATGGCCATTATCTGCCCGCTAGTCCCCAAATCTTCCTTGAATGGTTTCAAATATATCAGAAAGTTAGTGTACATAGGCTCTGTGTAGCTGTGTTTTTTTCACCAAACCAGTGGTAAATGGTGCAGAGGTTAAACTTGTATTAAACTCTCAATTGCTTTTTCAGCAATTAATCCAAATCATACAAATATACTGTGCATAGCAAAGCATTTCTTTGTTTGCCCAAGCACTTACATTCATCATATTTACAAGCAGCTGGATCCAACTCACTCTGATCAGCTTCCCTGAACTTTTTCTCCACTACAAGACCATAACTGGACTTTACAACACACACAGGGACCATGGGGAACAAAAGTAGCGACAAGCCCTTTGCCCTCTGCTTGCCTTTTTTGGCCACAGCTTCCAAAGTACCTGTCCTCTGTAAAGTAAAGTCTTCTGATCATAATTCCTCCAGTTGCTTAGAGAGTTAAAGATCAATTCCAGAATAATTATAAAGCAGGACATTGTTTTTAAAACAGACAGATGTTGAAATCCCTAAATCTAAAGCTAATTAATGTATTATAAACATTGCAAAAGTGTGCATTTTATTTACAATATATGTGATTAGTAAGTTTAGAAACCTCATGGACATATCAATTATTTTACCTTGCTTTAAAAATTGATTTTGTTTAAATATTTTATATTTTGTTCTTAGCTAAATATGGCATTGTGGGTATCTTGTATCTTCTTTTGAACTTGCCTAACACTAGATTATTTCTCTAAAATTATAATGTTCCCATTGTATGTAGCCATTTTGGTTAAAATTCTGGTACATTATTAGATAATGGTTAATGCAAAAGGATATGCATGCCTAAACCAACTGCTAAAGTAATGTTTTAAATAGAAAATATCAATCAAAAATTATCAGATAGGAAATGACTAAAGTGTATGGAGTATAACTGTGTATCTGAAGTCTAATGACCCTGCAACTGCCTTTTATTGTGCAATCATTTACATTGTCACAATTGTCAAGTCATTTTTTATGTTGAAAAGTATGATCACAAAATTATAAAATAAAAAATATTGCTTTAGATGTGCTTACATGTTTAAGAGATTGATTCAAAAAGAAATATGCAAAAAAACGAATACAGTATGTGTGTAATATTTGTTTTTATACTTGCAACTGGTTATTTTGCTGTTTTTGTAATTGTACCTGTGACAAGATTAGTCAACAGACTTTTTTCCACATCAACACTGCTTCTCAAGTCGAAGCAAAAGCAGATTAAAGCAGGTAGATGTAGCTTAAAAGTAGGGTAAATGCATGTCAGAAGGAGGTCCACTGCAGGTCAAATGCATCTTTGAATGAACTCTGAAAGATCTTAGAAGCATTTTAGAATGATCTTAAATCAAATAGAATGCACCTGAAAGCAAACTGCATCAACACATGCCCTAAATGTGCCTACAGATCTCAAGCGGTGGCCAGCTATGAATTCATGGTTTGGCAGCTAAACAATGTTTCTTCTAAAAGATCATTCTATTAACAGGTAGATTTGAAAGTTTAGTCTGTAGAGGAGGTGTAGGAAGGAGAGGGGCATTCTTCAAGGGTGGCCTATCCTCAGTGAAGGTGATAATGATTGGCTTGAAAATTCCATTCTGTATGATAACGTTATCCTTTGAGAAAACTTAGCTGGCATGTCGGGGGTTGTAGAGAGCCCACAGGCAGAAGAAAGCTGTCTGATCTTACTGTAACTAGCCCAATGGGTCAATGGTTTGTTTATTAGAGTAGGTAACTACAGACTGCAGAAGGTTCCTGTTAAAAGAAACAGTTTGGGCTCAGTTTGACACTCATCAATGTTTTTTTTTACCAACATTATGTGCATGCCCTTCTGCCATCATGCAACCTGTCTAGAGCAGGAATTAACTTTGGGTTTGGGTTTAAAGTCAGTTTGACCCACCTCCTGCTAGTCAATCACCAACTTTTCAGAGCATTTAAGGACAGTAGTTTTTAGACCTTTCCTTGGCATCTCAGCTCTTCCTTGGCTCAGTTTTTTTTATTGGCAAGCCATCTGTCACACTACCTATAGGTTTTATTCAGCTTTTTAAAGTACTCTTGGCTTGGATTTTCTTACCTAGCACCTTCACACATTGCAAGAAGCTGGTACAGTGTGCTTCAGCGAGGTGGCAATCACCCAAAGATGTTTGATTTTTGTGCCGAATTATAATTTAAAGTTGCAAAGACAATACTAATGTAAATCGTATTTCTTCATAGGTAAATGTGTAAAACCATCCACTAGTATATGCTAATGAGACATCTCTGTAATCATTCATTTTCCTTATCATTTACAAAACTTTCAACACCAGACTGTATTTCTATTGGATGGTAGATATACCTAATGTTGCACCTATATAAACAATTCTTATGATGATTCAGCTGAGGTGGGAATGGTTTGTGGAAATTGTGGGGAGTTGTTAGGAAGTACTATAGATCCTCCATATCACAGGTTGGTTTATTAGAGTAGGTAACTACAGATTACAGACTCACAATTGCAAATATAGGCTCATGTTTAGGCTTGCAATCAAAAGAGTGTTGAGAATTCAACTTTTCCACTCACATCAGGTTTGCCACAGTGGCATTAGCTGACAAGTTGACAAAAAACCAAGCAGTCATAGTAGGTACACAGTCCAAGGGTTGGGTTAATATAGGTGGCAGAAAGGTATTGTCATATTACAGAAAAGAGGTCAGGCAGAATGACAAGCTGAGTAATTAACATAAGAGAGGATTAAGATACCAGATGTAAGAGAAAAAACAATTTGGTACCAAGATAGGGGAGTAGAATACAGGACCACAGGACCACAGGGGACAGCTAAGCCATTATCAGACGTGGATTTGGATAGAGGAGCCAAGGGATAATCCAGTTGCTAGGAAGAGTTCAATAATAATTTAAAGTGTATTTCTACTTGTGCAGTCACATTTGAGAAAATCCCACTATATGTTTGTTATGTGTTCCTATTTACACAGCATACCTAAAAATGTATATTTTTCAAAGTATTTATTACCTTTTAGATGTGTCTCTTGAGCAGGCCTTTGGAACTTTTCTGTACAATTTCAAAGTGACAGGAAACTCTGGCTGACTCGATTGAAAGACTAAGGACACTCTGGGTTCTCTCTCATTAACCCCTTCATGACTGAGCTTGTTTTTAGTTTCTGTTCGTAAATGACTGACACACTTTTGAAATTTTTGCTGTGTGATTCTTCCACGTCAGTAATATACTTTCTTACAAAGTGCACCCACACATATTATATATTGTTTTTTAGAGGACAGATAGGGCTACATATTTATATCACATATGTGTGTCTAACGCCTCACTTAGGACAAATAAAATATAAAAAAAGAGGAAAAAACGTAAAAAAACCCACTTTTTTCCCAGTTTTGATTTGTAGTATTTTTTACAAAACCAGCACAGCTAAAAAAAATGCAATAAATACATTCATTTATTTGTACTTTATTTTTTATTTTTTTACACTTTTTTTCTTCACACTTTTCACTATTTCTATTTTTTTACACTTTTCACTATTTTTAAAAAACTTTTAACATTTTTATTTTATTTATTTAATTATATCAAGCAGTCATTATGAATGATCTCACTATTACTGCTTAATAAATTAATACATTTTTGGTTATTATTAGGCTGTTTCAAACTTCAGAACAGCCAATAATAAGTAAGTGACACTGATCCTGCAGAAGTTCAGGATTCAGCTGTCACTAAAGGTTTTCTGAACGTTCCAACAACGATCAGAAAACTGAAACATTCTTCTTTCAGGAATAGATACATTATGTATCTATTCCTGAAAGTGAAAAAAAGCCAGTATACGATCCGAGAGAGATATCTCTAGATCTATACGAGCTGTCAGAATGTCGGCTTTTGCCGGCATGTTTGCCCGCTCTGCTTTGACTCTCAGACACTCGATATTAAGGTATCAGGTGTCTGAAAAAGGTTAACCATTTCATTAATTAATGTCTCTATACTGAGGCATCCATTAATGAATGGTAACCGCTGATTCTCTTCGGTTAACCAGCCCTCTAATGCAGCAAATAACTCATCACGTACAGTGTACGTGACGAGTCATTTGGTCCCTTTGTGGCGGGACGTACAGTGTACGTCTCCCGTCACGAAGGGGTTAACATACAATGCTCCTAGCTCTTTAACCCTTGTTAGAACAGACAGTGTTTAAATCTAGTTTACAACTGATAAAGAGAACTGCCAGTATAGTATAGATAGGGTTATTTAGGTTAAACATTAACCTCCCATCTCTCTTGCATTCTGGAAAATTCCGCAAATTTTTTTTTCAGGAAAGAGCAAGAAATATGTAAGCAGCATTTTTTGTAAAAATGTTTTTAGTAAGTTATGCTATGTGAATGGGGACATATAACAAATTGAACTGTCTGCAAGAAGATGTTGTAACATGTCACAGTGTGTCTATGCTTTGGTACAGGGTAAAGGCTAATAGATGTTAAAGCTACGCACATCTAATAAGGATGAAACTGCTAAAAGTGGGTAAGCAACAGGGTCTTTGGCAATATGCTCAAGGCAAGAACCCTAAGGCTAGTAGAGGTCGGGAAGGGCGGTGACCCTAGGACCTGTGGGACACACTGCTGAGAGAGCAGAGTGAGGGTTCAAGAGGGGTGGCCAGGGTGAGTTTCTTGGAGCTGTGGAAAGCTACAGAGCAAAACTAAAAGAACTGGTGAAACTGTCTTGTGCAACAGGGGACGTCTACCCTGTTGATGGAATTAAATATTATGTGTTTGCCCTTAATAAAACTGCATTTTACTTGCACCTCCTGTCTACAGTGGAGTGTCCTTGTTACATCATTTATTGTCAGCAAGAACTAGCTCTTGTGCAACAGAATGTAATAATTTATTTTTTCTTGTGATAAAATCTCTTTTTTCAGCTGGAGTTTAACAATAAGCTTCAATCCAAACTTTACGAGTAACTGGATTCAGTAATTACTGGCAGAATTATAACTGAATCCCAAGTTCTCTTAGTGAACATGCCTCCTGTGATAATTTATTTACAAAATCTTTTATTCATTTTTTCAAAATAAACAAACAATTATACCATTACAAATACATACTTCATACAAACATTTTGGTGTCCCCAGACCTAAAGTAAACCCCCCAGTATTTAATTCTATTCATCCCCACACCGGCTTCAAACATATAATATAGTAAAACCACCCTATAAAAGGAAAAACCATCAGGGATACTCTACTAAGAGGTCTGCTCCCATCGATATCAGTGGAGAGTCCTAACTATTTATCGAGTTTCATAAGTGCTCCTACTCGTTCGTTTTACTAATAAATATTATTAATAATTAATTGTGGCCAACGATTATTATTTCTGTGTGACCTTCACCCAAATTTTAATATTATAGAAAGCTTAACACGTGTATATTATCTTATTTTAGTGCCAAAATGGTTCATTCCATGTGCCCATAATCCATTAACCCTACGTGATGACACCAACATCGTTTTTCAGTGTTCCTAATAAAGAGAGTGTTTTCATTTTATTTATTCCCCAATGGGATAGTGTCTACCCTTAAACTTAGTGACTTTAACATTGTAGTATTTCCAAAGATAATTCAAGATCATTTAATAAGCTCTCTTATTACAGTATTAACACAATTCTTTCCTCATTACTATATCCCAAACCCCTAGTGGAGTAGACCCTATGGCCCAATCAATTGCTAAAATTATATCCTTGTGCAGTGACCCCAAATCTTCGATGGGTAATTAGTATGAACAGTGCAAAAAAAAGGGAACAAAACGTGCTTTTAAGTCTTTCTCATATCTATAAGACAACCACCATGTGGGATAGACAATATTACAGGGTATTTTATATGAAATTTATCGACAAAAGATCCCAACCCACCGACACATATTACACGTATTCGGGAGCCCCTAGGAGTGGCCCATTTTAAAAGGGTTTCCATCCATAATTAATATTTTAGTATCACTGGGAAGTGAGGAGATGGTATGACGTCAAAGGTAATAAACTCTACGTGATCTATCCGTGTAAGCATCAGAAGAGGTTGAGTCTGGTACATGATAGGCTCTGATGGAAGTGTGCTCCCATCAATAACTCGCACCAACACAGGATTGGCTTTTTTGATTATTGGTATTTTATTCATCTGGATTACAGATTCATCCAGGAAATTTCCACAGGCTCCTGTGTCGACCATGGCGTTAAGGGGTAGCCTTTGTTGATCCCACTGTAAAATCAAATCAAGGTTGCAGTAGTTAGTTGCCTGTGGATTAGTGGTCAATATTTTGGAGGAGGGACAACACTCACCCGGAGATCTTCTCTTGAGAAGTGGATAAGACTCTACAGCATGATCCTTTTCTCCGCAATACATGCAAAGCTGTAAATTCTTCCTGCGAGTCCTCTCTGCCTGCGAGAGAGGGCCTCTGAGTGTTCCCACGTCCATAGGAACTGCGTCTTCATGGACTGGGGATTTTTGGGAGAAGAATGGTATTCCCGTGGCCTTCTCTGACCCTTCTTTCTCTCATGCGTCTGTCTATTGATATGGACAACTTTATGAGAGATTCCAGAGACGAGGGGAGTTCAGTACGGGCCAATTCGTCCTTTACGGACTCGGCTAAACCCAACCGGAATTGGTTGCGTAAGCTGATGTCATTCCAATCGGATTCTGTCGCCCAGCGCTTAAATTCAGCATTATAATCTTCCACATTGTCCTACTCGAGCAGAGAGGGGAGGCAGAGGAGCTGTGAGGAGAGGTTGGGTAGGTAGTCCCTGGTATGCTGAGGTGCCAGTGTCTGTCTGGCGTCCGCATCGGTTGCTGGAACGCCAGACAAGTGAAGGATTCCGGCTTAAGACGAAAAGGGGGCGGAGCTACGTGACGTCAACGGCCCGGGGGCGGAACCCCGCGGCGTGTTCGTGACATCACACGGGTGAGCCGCCGGGAGCCGTTACAATATCCAGGGGTAGTTCCCATAACCCACCTTGTTCCTCACATTACCTCCAGATATTATGGACCCCACGTCCTCGGGTGGACAAGCTCTCCCAAATGTTTTAGAGTATTATCTGGTGACACCATAAAAAATTCATCCCTCAACAAACAACGACATAAAACAAAACCAAAAGAGAAAAAAAAGGGAAAATGGAAAGAAGAGGAGAGAAGAAGAAAAAACAAAGGAAAAAAAAGGGAGAAAAATATAGAGAAAAAGGGTCTTCCCTAAGCACTAGTCCCACTCCAACTTAAGGTCCTTCTGGGACCAGGTCAAACCACAGCCGACACTCCCATATAGCTAGTCCATGATGACCAGGTCAATTCAAAACTCTTTTCAGAGTCCATGAGGATACTCTGCATCTTCTTGTGTATCATTATCCATTATATGTCTTAACCTGTTGAAAGGGTATCATTGGTGACCTCCAGGATTTTGCTATAGTCATTTTAGCTGCCAGAAAAAAGAAGGATATCAATTTGTCCTGGGCTCTCGAAATTCCTGGTATAGGACAATTCAACAGAGCATATTGAGCCCCATTCAGGACACGAACTCGGGCCACTCTGTATATAAGGGCAACAATTCTATTCCAGAAAGATCACGCCTTAGGACATTGCCACCATATGTGGTAAAAAGTACCCGGGACTGGGCACCCTCTAAAGCAGTCAGGAGATGTCCCTGGAAATATCCTAGCGATCCTGGAGGGGACCATATACCATCTCGATAACACTTTGTAATTCGCTTCAACCAAGGATATATTGAGTAACCCGGAAAAACCTTGCAGGCAATATTGCTGCCAGGCCACTATCGGAATATCAATTGCCATGCCTGTCTCCCACTCCGACATAAAGGATGATTTAGTCTTTGTATCTACTAAAATAAGATATATTATTGAGATACCTCCCCTCTGTCTACCATTCCCTAGGCACCATCTTTCATACTCAGTACTAAATGGTTTGTCAAGGGGGGGTAACCTCAATGATCCTAAGAAATTGAGTATTTGTCGGAGGTGGAATAATTCAGTCGCCGGCATAATGAGGGTCTCCTGACAGTATTTCAAGGTTACGGGTTTCCGTGCCTGGAAAAACTGTGCTATGCGATATAGCCCCTTATCCTGCCACCAACAAAATGCTTTGCTCTGACCGCCGGGGGGGAAATTGGGATTATTAAACATAGGTGCTAACGGAGTATAGGATGATACCATACCCTCTTTCTGTCTAACCACATCCCATATTGCCAAGGATTGAGATAATGTTGGGGCCAGAATAGGTGGTCTCTGTCTCGGACTTAACCACTTAAGCGTCTCAATGGGTGCACTCGACGCAGATAGTGCCTCCATTGAGATCCAATCCGGCAAATCGCCTTGGCCGTAAACCGAAGACAGTTGTGCTATCCGCGCTGCCCTATAATATTGATAGAAGTTGGGCACACCTAATCCTCCCCATCTTTTAGACCGATATAAAACCTTTAGGGCTAACCTAGAGCGCCTGTTATCCCAAATATACTTTACTACTGAGGACTGGAATCTTGCTATATCGCACTTGGATATTGCGATAGGTAATGCTCTAAAGTAGTAAAGTATCTTTGGGAGTAAAGTCATCTTAATTGCATGAATACGGCCAAACCAAGAGAGTTTACAGAGTTTCCATCTAGACAGGTCCTCTACTAGTTGGCGATATAATGGGATATAATTGGTTTTATATAGCTGAGGGAAGGTAGAAGTTAATTTAATCCCCAGATATTGTATATGGTCGATAGACCAGCCAAAACTAAAATGGTTGGACAGCCTAAGCATCAAATCCTGGGGGAGATTTATGTTAAGGGCTACTGATTTCGATGTGTTAACCCGCAGACCAGAAACTCTCGAGAATTGATCTAGTAATTTCAAAGCATTTGGGAGTGTGGTCAAAGGAGCTGTGATAAATAACAAAAGATCGTCGGCGAACAACGCACATTTATGTTCCTGGGCGCCACATCTCACTCCCTTAATATCTACATTTTCGCGAATGGCGATGGCCAGCGGCTCAATCACCAGGGCGAAAAGGAGAGGGGAGAGCGGGCATCCCTGTCTTGTATCCTGTAAAATGGGGATAGAGTCTGACAGAAATCCCTGTATCTTTATTTGTGCCACGGGGTTATTATATAGTGCCTGAAGCACTCCCAAGAAAGATGGGCCAAAGCCCCATTTCTCCAGAAGAGGGAACAAGTAATGCCACGACACTGAATCGGATGCTTTCCGAAGGTCGACGGACAAAAACATCCCAGACTGGGGGGGGGGGGACCCATCCCACCCTGAGTGTAAAATGGTCATAATATCGATCGCCCTCCGAATTTGATCAGCGCCCTGACGTCCCCCCATAAAGCCAACCTGATCCCTAGGTATATAAGAGGTTATAAAGGTATTAAGCTTATTAGCTAATATTTTAGTCAATAGCTTTAGATCATTGTTGATTAGTGAAATTGAGCGGTAATTTGAAACTTCCCCATGATCTGTATTAGGTTTCGGAATGACTGTGATAAATGCCCTGTTTAGATCTATATCTAGGGTTCCCCCCTTTTGTAGTTCATTGAAAAATCTCTCCAGGTGTGGTGCCAGCACCTCTGGGAATTTCTGATAATATACGGCCGGGGGCCGACGTGAGCTTCGCCTGTTTAATTGCTTTTTTAATTTCAAGCACCGTAATAGGTTCTTCCATTATTTTTTTATGATCTAAAGTTATCTGTGGCATCACTATTTTGTCTAAAAACGCCTTAACTGTCCCCAGAGAAGCTGAGGTTTGGTCCTGGTAAAGCTTAGTATAGAATGACTGGAATTAATTCAGAACCTTTTTTGGGTTGAGCGTGTACTCTCCCGACTCACATCGTATTTTGGGTATAGAATATATTCGAGACCTAGGAGCTAGTTTACGGGCCAATAGGGTGCCTATTTTGTCTCTATGAGCATAAAATTTATTTTCTGACCAACGAAGGCTTTTTTCTGCTCTGGTGGTCGATACTAAGTTTAATTCTAGCCTAGTTTTAGCTATGGAGGTCAGGAGTTCAGGTGCTGGGTTACTTTTATGGGCTCGAATCAGCTGTTGAAATTCACGGTCTAGGTCATTTATTCGTTTAGATCTTCTTTTTTTATATCTAGTGGCCAATTCAATAAATCGACCCCGAATTGTAGCCTTATGAGCTGCCCACACCATGATCGGGGACATACACGGAGTTGCATTCAAGTCAAAATAGTCTTGTAGATGTATGCGAATCTCCTCATACGCTCCCTCATCACTCAAAAGGGACTCATTAACCGCCAGCAAGATGGTCTATTAACGTCCTCTATCCTTGACAAGCTCAGCACTAGTATAGAATGGTCCGACCAGGCCATCTCTCTAATATTGGAAGACAATGCTAACGGTACTAGTGAGGCCCCCACAAAAAAATGATCTATCCTTGAGTAACTGAAATGCACCTGTGAGAAATAGGTATAGTCCCTGGCTGAGGGGTTTAACTCCCTCCAAATATCTACCAGGGAATACAAATTCAATAACTTCGCCAGGGGTTTACCATTCCTCAAAGGATGTTTGCTTTTGCCTATACCCATACCCCTTTTATCTAGGATACTATCTAGGGCGAGATTTGAATCCCCCGCATATATCACCGCCCCCTCGACATGTGGTGTCAAATCTTGCCACATGCTAGCAAAGAAGGGTATGTGAGCCGAGTTTGGTGCATAGTAGGAGATCAGGGTGACCAGTTTATCCTCTAAGTAACCCTTAACCATAATATAACGCCCCTCCGGGTCTCTAACCTCCATTATAAGTCTAAAGGACATATATTTATTAAAGCAGATGGCTACCCCTCTAGTCTTATCAGGAGCATTACCCAGATAAAACTGGGGGTAGTGTGTATTAAGGAATGAAGGTTGGTATGTTATGGGGAAATGGGTTTCCTGTAAAAATAAAACTGCCATTCGTTGCGATTGATAATACTGGAATGCCTTTTTCCTCTTTATGGGAGAGTTGAGACATCGATTGTTATGAGAGGCGAGTAAAATTGGTTTAACTGGGGTCACCATGGACTCCTATTTGATTATAGCATTTAGTGTAGCCACCCCGAGCACATTCCCTATCTACTTGAAAACTTGACCTTTTCAGGTCTATCGAGGAGTGAGACCCTATACGGAATTGACCCCCAGGATATAGAGAAGAACCCCTACTTTCTAATGGGAACCGATAGAGAAGTCCCGATATAAGAAACAGAAAAGAATAATAAAAAAATAAAAAGCCCGCCCTCGAGTAATCAGGGCGGCCTACAAAAAACATAACACTAAAGACCGGGGAATTTATCCCAGGTCTAGTTCTATAACCAGTGTATCGACTAACATCAATACTCGGCCTGACGTGAACCCCGGAGAGCTCAAACATCTCAGAGGGTCAGGTCAGGCCTGGGCGCACGACTACCTAGCACGGTCGACTACCCCCCCACCCCTATCATTTAGCATATTGTAGCACTAAATTTATAACAAAAATGCAAGTACCAATACAAAACCTTCTAGGACTAACATCCAATAAAGCATAGGGTTCCCCCCTTAAGGAAGATTCAATACATACAATAAACCGTCCCATCCCCCTCGGCCTAGGCAAGCCGTGGAGGGCTAAGCTCCTCCGTACATCCCGTGCCAAGGGGGCAAGAAAGGGCTAAACATTATACCTCTCCGGGGGGCTATCCAAGCCAGGAGGCCCATTTTATAATATTGTACCCCTATAAACTAATCATGGTATAAATATCTAAACAAACAATACTGTAACCTGTGATCGCCAAAACATAAAATGCACCCCCAGGGCCCCCCCCACCCAAAGTGGACCCACCTAGCCCCTTCAGCGTAGGAGAGCAGACGGGGGCAAAGCCCCCTTGCCAGTCCTCTGCCAAAGGGGCGAGAGAGGGCCGGGCAACCCCCCCTCGTGGGGTTACCAGAGTCCAGAGACCCCACTCCAGGGGCATCCGGTAACAGTCCTAGCTGGTAAAACAAAGTTTCTCCTTCAGGATATGTAACAAAGTTATATAACTGATTCCTGAAAAAGAATGATAAACGGAAAGGGAATGCCCATCTGTATTTAATCCCTTTGGCTGTTAGCACCTGGAGCAGAGGCCTTAGATTGCGCCTTTTTTGAATTGTATTTGGGGAAATGTCTGTGAAAATCTGGACAGAATGTCCCAGTATGGTAAGTCCCGACCGTTCCCTGGCGCATTGCATGACTTGCTCCTTGATGGAAAAAATGGGAAAAAAATGGGGATTTACCAGGACATCCCTAGGAAGGCCATCTGATCTCATGGCGGTGAGGGCCCTGTGTATCCGGTCCAACTCAAGTTTCTGCTCCTTAACTTCAGGCAACATTTCCTTAATAAATGTCACCACCGCCCCTTTAAGATCTGTAACTGATTCAGGGAGCCCCCTTATGCGAAAATTCTGACGTTGTGATCTATTTTCCATATCATCAATTTTGGATAGAGCTTCATCTAGTTGTTGTTGAATATGCAGGATACGCCTAGTGTTTTGATTGGCACGGTCCACCGTTTTATCCTGTTTTAATTCCAAAGGCTCTATCCGGGAGCCCAGGTCTCTAATATCTGTACATATATCTGATCTAATTTGTTTAGCCATTCTATTTAGGCCCTGCTCCAGCATTTCTGAGAATTTGGCTATTAAATCCATATGTCCATGAGTCCCAACCATATCGACCTCAATGTCGGCTATCTCAGGGCTAGAAGACTTAGAGGCCTGCTGTGCCATTAACATGTCCTCCAGCGTCCTCTCTATCAGGGAGGAGGTGGATGCCGGCGAATGGGCCCGCGGGACCCCGTACTCACTGTGTCCAGGAACGGTGAGGCACTCATAGTGCTGCGGTCCATTATGTTAGTGCGACTGCCGGGAGCCGCGGCGCAGTCTTCCTCTATGTGCCTCCCCCTGTCTTCGAACCCATCGCGGGTTTAGCGTCTTTCCGCTTTGTGGTCCCACCCGCCATCCGACCTCCTCTCTCGTCCGCTGCCACCGCTTGGGAATCGAAAAACGGCCCCACTACTTCGTGCTGCTGAGGGGGGTAAGTCTGGTCCATCTAGGCGGGAGCCCAGGTCTCAGCTGCTGTACGAGTTATTGAGAATAGCGCATATAGCAGCCCTTCTGTTCAGCTGGACCGAAGGGTTTCTGCAGCCGAAACGAACTGAAGGGTTAGCCAAACGTTCGGCTAAATCCTTCGGCTCTTTAGTGAGGAACCTCCTATGTTTTTCTGTAGCCCTTTAAATGCACAGTGTTATTGTTCTTGCTGGCAGTATGCTTATCCTTGGATGAAATGTATTTTATTTAATGATACACCTACATCCTTATCTAGTTTCTGCCTCCTGTTAATCAAACTATGCTGTCATTACTATACTTGTACTCGTTAGTTTTGTTAACAACACATTCATGTCTGCCCTTTGTGCCATTGGCACATAAAAATTTAGGTAAATTGAAACATGCCAAATAAACAATCTAAAATCCCTGATTTACAGCCACTCAAAAAAAAAAATCGATTTTCTAAATAATCTAAAACAAGAAAACCTACTATTCTATGTATGGAGAAGAATTAATCTGGTGCAGCTATAGATTTATTAAGAATCGATTATCAACATAATTATCTTGATTAATGCAAAGATTAAACATTTGCCGAATGGTTTTGCAAGATAATATTAATAAAAATCAATGTACTTTACAGTACTTAATTATGAAAAAAAGGGTTTTAATTGATCCTGCGGCACAGGGAAAAGTACATTTTCCATCAAGCAAGACACAAGCCTTCAAAATGTCTTTATAGCTGAACTCTAGGCAGATAGAGGGAAAAAACATGAATTTATGCAGATATATATTTATGAAAAAATAATTAGTAAATGTGTTTTTTTTAAAACAACTAGTAAAAAAATGGATTTGGATTTCCTTTTGATATTGTCCTCCTTCAGTCCCTTCGCAGCAGAACTCAGGCTGGGAAGGAAAGAAGCAGCACAAGGAGCTAATCCGTTGTGCTGCAGTGTTTATGTGCTAGCAAGGAACATGCTGACAGGAGCAGAGTTCTGGACAGATAAGCTCATCAGTCTTCTGCTTCTCTTCCACCATGTATTCCTATTGCAGTGGCAGAGAGCAAGACATAGGGGTCTATTCACTAAGCTGCCGTAGTCACCGAAGTGACCGTAGCTAGCCGTAAGATCACGGCTGGCTCCGTCCAGCTGTCAGAAGCAGTCTGTCAGCCGGCCAGCTTCGGCCTTCAGCGCGGCTCAGCCGAGCCGAGGCATATGCCTTCGGCTCGACTGAGCCGCTCGGCTAAGTTCGGGAGCTGTACGGGCTATTGTAAATAGCCCGTACAGCAGCCCTTCGGTTCTACTGAACCGAAGGGGTCCTGGGGCCGAAGCTACGGCTAGATCCTTCGGCTACTTCGTGAATAGACCCCATAGTCGTATTACTTAACTGCATAAAAAAACAAGGTCTCTAGGCTGGCTGTGCAGTGTGATAGAGCTTTTGTACTTCGTCGTAATGAATTTACAGAAATATCAGTCTTTGGCAGGCATATCTCCCAAATATGAATTTCATCTGTGTATTTCGCTTTAACCCTTTAGCTGCCACCGAAGTATGGCATATGCCATACATCGGCGGCAGCAGTGCCCTATAATCAGACTTCCTGCTGCTTTAGCAAACAACTGTTGGCTTTACACTGGAAGTGACTTTACAGCCGTCCAACCACTTTCATGGGCTACCAAGTCTATGACCTCCCACCTGACCTCCTACCATGTTTCCCGGGCTCTACTGTCCCTCCAGCGTGCCCGGGGCCAGCATGGCAGGTGGTGGCTGAAAAAGGGGTGGGAGACCAGAGAGCATTCATTTGCTGATCTCCTACCTGCAGAATGAATTTGGAAGTAACAATGATTTTGTTTCTTTTGGTTTCTGACCTGTCGTTCCCTGGTCACAGAGGCTGAGCAAGAGGCTGATCAAGCACGATCTGTGCTTAGTCAGCTTCATTGAAGTGCACATGTGACATTAGAAGGTCTAGTGGAGCCAGAATGTCTCCTTAAAGAGAACCTGTCACCAGTGCTTATGAGCCATGTAATTGCAATAAGTTAAGTAAAAAAAAGCAAATAAACACAAGCACACAACGTTTGTTTCTATGTACAAAAACAACAATTGCACCACACATGCTAGGTATCACCATGCACACTGGAAGGAGGGCAATAATACCTAGGGCCAATATATTATGGCTAACTTTAAATTGATGACCTGCAAAAGCTTATAAAGGGTCGCCAATATACAATTTTGGGAACTGTAGTTTTTCACCATTTCTTTTGTTTTTTAAACATTTTTTATTGTCAGACAGGAAAAATCGTACATATACTGGCGTACCATACAACGCAAAATATGCATAACATCCCTATGAACGGTACATCAGCTGTATCAATAAAACCTCGACCAATCCTCTTTTTTTTTCAAAACACATGAACATATTTCCTACTAGTTTAATTAGTGTCATACCTTATGTAAATTGCCCTTCCCTTGCGTTTCGTTAATACCTGTGGTGCTTCACTCTCCTCGTATATCGTTCGCCTAGTGGTCGTTTAGCTACCCATCGTTGTTAGGTAGTTCCTGCACTTTTGGTCCCCTATATATGTACGAAGTCGTACAACCAAGCTTTGTAAGATCAGTGGTATCTTAGTATCTATGCGATTTTTGTATGCCAAATCATTTAAGGGTCTATTCTTCACGTTTAGTTATTGCACCCTTTGGTATGGTGATTGTCATGAACTTCCCCCTAACTTGGCCTGTAGTATATATGTTGAGTATTGAAAGGGGGACAAGAATTACTCCCTTTCTTGAGTAGTAAATATCTTGTCTATAAAGGACATCCATCTTTGAAGAAAGAGAGTCACCCTGTTCTCCTCCTCCCTTTGGGTCTCCGCATCCAATTTTTCCAGATGGAGTAGATCTAGGAGATTATGTCGTAAACCCTGCATGGTGGGAGGGTGTGGGGAAAGCCACTCCTTCATTATACATCGTTTGGCTGCTAGGGAGGCTATGTTTATCCACTGCCTGGGATTCTTGCTCATCGCAAGTGGGTGATCCCAATAACAGTAGTAGAAGGGGGTCTAGCGGGATCTGTTGACCCACTGCCGAGGCTATAAAGTCTATCACTGTTCTCCAGTAACTCTGAATCGGGGGGCAGAGTTCACCATTTCAAGGGCGCAAGCAATTTGAAAGGTAGCCTTGCTTGGTATCAATTTACTTAGCACAACTTTATCTGCCATATTTTATTAGATTTAATTGGTTAATATATTGTGTTTACACTAAATTTAACTCAAGTGTATTTTTTACAGGGTTTGGGATTCATAAACAGTTGCGCTAATATCATGCAACATAAAAGATTACAACTGCTGCAATTCTATAGAGTCCCTGAAATATATAATGCAGGTGAGGGGGAGGTGTTTTCACTTCATGTTTTATAATCTGCTTGTAGCTATGAGCTACTGATAATCGGGATGCTGATTCTGCAAAGACCTCCGTAAACCAGAAATGCTTTTAACAAATTGAAGCACATAGGTATTTTAGTAGCCTATGCCAAGCCAAGAGGAGATGAAAGCACGGAAGGGGATTTCTCTAAGGACATCAAGAGAGTCCCCCGGTGACTAATCTCGCACCATTTTTTTTTAGATCAATAATCTTCAGCTCGTTCTAAAAGGGCAGACTTGCTATCTCCTTCCTGAGTCATTGTGGAGGATTTCTGTACATGATGTCTTATGAGTTTAATATCTGAGGGAGCAGACAGCTTTTGACTGTTTCAGTGGACCTCTTTTCCCGACACGTTTCACGCTTAGTTGTGTTTACACATAGAACAAGGTGGAAACTGAGTGGAAGGTTGAAATATATGCAAAATCATTAGGACAACATCAAACACCTGTACTGTTTAGCTAGTACAAATATCCCAGCACACAATTTCATTCAAATTCACATATACCCCTAAATGAAAAACTAACCCTAACCTATGCTTATAATCATCAAAGCTTTTTTTTCAAAAACTATTAAAGAAACCTATCTAAAATAAACCCCTAAAATCCCTGTCTGTCCGTAGACAAAGGCTAAAGGAAAGGATTAAGGTTTCCATGACTTTACAACTACAAATCCCCTCACAACTCAGTTATCAAAAGCTATGCTCACTGCTTTCAAATACTGATCCATTTCTAGAAGGCCTAAGTGTACAGACAGCTGCAGATTTTTGGAAGCAACAGTCTCAACACACATGCATAAAATAAGCCTGTCACTTTGCCCTGAATAATAACACATACACACATTCCTACTTATACTTACTTTCATTATGCTCCCCTCCTGTTCAGTTTGTTTGCCAGAGTCCTGGGAAAAGGCAAGCTTTCCTGGGTATAAAAGAGTATGTGGCCCTGACAGGAGGAGGTGGCAGAGCACAATAAGAGGAAGTAGGAGCAGGGGCTGTAAAGAGAACCTGTCACTTTGCACTCAGTGACCGATTTACTTTAACAAAAATGGCCTTAAAATCCTAAATTATGTAGCAATGATCCCTGAAGAAGCTGCTTGAAATGTTAGGCTTTTCTACCATCTCCAGTGGTGACAAGCCTTGTAACTAAACCCAATAGTACACTGACACACCAATAGCAACAAATAGGTTTTATTAAAACTAGCAATAAGCCCAGAAAAGAGGTGTTTAAACAGGCTTTACAATAGTAAATATTCAATATCAGTGGTCTAATTCAATAACACAACAAGGTAAATTGGGCTGGTATTTACTTTCCTTACTGCCTCTCATTTTTTTTGGTGAGTCCCATATTGAGTGTTAGGCCCAGAAAGATTTTAAATTCTGGAACAGTCAGAGGCCTCCACTCAAATGGCCTGGCATAGGAGGAATGGGGATTGCTTGCCACGAACTGCTCATAATAAATATTGGATTGGCTTACAATTAAATTGAAGAGGTCATCAGTGAAGAACAAATAAAAAAATTGTATTGCGGTAAGATTCTCCATTTCTACTTGGACTCCTGGATTGGCAGTAAATGGGGGGATGACCGGTGCTGCAGAATTTGATGGTAGCCATTCAGGATTAGAAAGTGCCTCTGGTATGTTAGCATTGGATCTTTGGGGCCTGATTCTGCGTGGCTGATTTTGGGGATGAGCGCTGGTACTTGTGGATGCCTCTGCTTGGGGATGAGCGCCCGCACTGGTACTTGGCTGCTGCATGTCAACTGCATGTTGCACAGCACGCCTGGCTCTTTTAGTGGGCGCAATGTCTTCTTCTGAATCAGAGGATGCTGAACCGCTGCCCTCCACAGGTTCGTACTCTGATCCAGAATCTGAGGCCTCTCCGTCACTCTCACCAGACATGCTGAGGATTTGAAAAGCCTCCTCGCTGGTGTACATTTTTTGGGACATTTTTATTAGTGGGACTCTACAATGCACTGACACAGAGAAATCACACTGACACTGCGGACCACTGATGAGACTGTACAATGCACTGACCCTGAAATCGCACTGACACTGCGGATCACTGATGGGACGTTTCAAATGCACTGACACTGAAATCGTACTGACACTGCGGATCACTGATGGGACGTTTCAAATGCACTGACACTGAAATCGTACTGACACTGCGGATCACTGATGAGACTGACCAATGCACTGACACAGAAACCGCACTGACACTGCGGATCACTGATGGGACGTTTCAAATGCACTGACACTGAAATCGTACTGACACTGCGGATCACTGATGAGACTGACCAATGCACTGACACAGAAACCGCACTGACACTGCGGATCACTGATGGGACGTTTCAAATGCACTGACACTGAAATCGCACTGACACTGCGGATCACTGATGAGACTGTTCAATGTACTGACACTGAAATCACACTGACACTACAGATCACACTGCTGAGACTGTGAAATTACACGGATGACACTGCGGATCACAACAATAAAACTGTGAAATCACACTGACATCGCACTGATGACAGTAAAAATCAGTGATCTGTAGCAGAGTGTAACTGTGTAGTGTGTATCACTTTAAGTTCTTACTATGGACGATCGTTCTGAAGTTCTCTCTATCTCCTCTCTCTCACAGCCAAACGGTGTGTGAGAGAGGAGACAGAGACAAGGCTGCAAACCGCAGCCATTGTTTACTCTTTTGACAGCTGTGATTTGTCACAGTACGATCTCAAGGTATAGAGCCGATTTTACTGGCTCTATACCTGTTATGGATACAGCACTGTCCTATGGACAGTGCGGGCACAGTTACCGCGCTCGCTCACGAGCGGGGGGAGGGGCAGGACGTCTCAAGACGCCCTCCCGCCCCTACAAGACTCCCGTCCGGCCGTCTACCAACGGCTGCGGACGGGAGGTGGTTAAAGACCTTGCCTAAAATGCACTAGGTGAGTGGAGAGTGACACTGCAGACAGTAATAAACATTAAACAGTGCAAACCAAAGAGAGTTAGGGGCCTACAGGGGCCTAATCACAGTTAAAGGATTCTGGCAAACCACTGGCCAGTGAACCTATCACAAAGCTGGCAGTTGGACCATTTAAATTTACTGCTGAAGTGCTCAACCTTAAAGTGAATGCAGACATGAGAATGTATCATGTCCCACTATCCACAGTAAAACAGTTCATATGTCTGCAGGAAGTAGTGTCCCCAAACAGGTGTAAACAAAGCTCAACACAAGAAAGGGTGGCCAAAAAGGTCAATCATCACTCCAAAAAATGTCCTCCTGATAAAGTCAATCTCCTGATGTCAGCTCCTCCAAGCTAAATGGTGCTTCAGTGCCTTCCCTGGTTGCCCCATGGGTCTCCATTGTTCTGCTCTGGCAAAACCCCATGCCTCCTGAGTGGCACTCTGTCCCATGGGTAGGGCCAGTCCCTCCGAAGCCTGTGGGCACGGCTACATTTTAGCCACTGGTGTAGTCAACCAGAGTGTTGTCAGTCCATACCAGTAGATAATTGAACAAATGTAGCAATCGGTTTCCCTGTACACAATCTTGCAAACAAAAGTTAACCATGAAAAGAAAGTAGCTTGAAATAACTTAACAGC
>NW_017306509.1:391585-402270 GCF_000935625.1 Nanorana parkeri | reverse complement strand
TAAAATAATATATATATATATATATTTGAACCATTTCTGAAGGCATAGAATTCCATTTCCAGGCTAGTTGCTTAGCCTATTATGGCATGATGTAGCAAATCCTCCTTTTAAGTGCAAGCCACTTTATCCTCACTGGTAATTTTTAGGTTCCTAAAGCTTTACATTTAAAATTACCTGTAGAAATGTGATGCCTGCTATTCAGCCTTCTGATTGCTGAGTTCTTCCACTACTCTAATTATTCCCAATCACATCTTGCTGACAGCAACTGTAGAGCCATAAGAATGAAAGCTTAGTGAAAAATGTTGTTATGCTAGTATAATATCATTCATAATGTTTGTGTGGACTGTGTCACCATGGCCTCATACTGCATAATACCTTATGTATTGGCTGAAACTTTTTTTTTACCTTGTAGCCCAGACTTAAGGGAAACACTTTTAGCTGAATAGTCACATTAAAATTGACTTCTGTGTTAATGCTTTGTTTCCTAGACATATGACGTTACATATGGAAAATACAAATTTGATTATGGATATTCAACAGACTGTTATCGTGTAGACAGAAAAATATGATATAAATTAAGCAGCAGGGTCTGACTTCAGCTGAGAGATTTCTAACACATTATTCAGTATGCCTAAGATACACTGTCAGTTTTACAGTCTGTGACAGTATGAAAATGCAAATTTATAAGGTGTTGATTTCTAAAGGTATTTCAAAAGGTTACGCAGGTATTTCAACTACTTTTAATAGAAAACTGATAATTTGTTACGTTTATGTTTTTGTGCACACACATGTAAGCTTGCATTGCAAAAAGAGAGCTTTGTTGTGATTTTAGCAGTAATATTTGAAAACAGAAATATTTTATCAGCAATCTCAGTTTGGGACTTAGATTTGAAAATTAAGCTGTAACATTTTTAGATATTAAAGTGACATTAATGTCACAAATCATCCCCCCCTTGCTGCTTTAAGGACTTACCTTAAATGATGCCCTTTGATCCGATCAGCTTCCTCCTTCCACTTGTATTCAGCAATCCCTCCAGTGTTGGTGCCGGTCTCTGATTCAGCACAGGCTGCTCGGGTCCCACGGTGTCTGTCTCCCATTCATTCACCTCCACTGTGTCTCTCCTCTTCTCCCCACCGAAGATCTCCACTGTGCATGCAACACTCTAATCTTCCTGCATGGCTGCTCGAGAAGCTTTAGATATTCAGACGGGAGCGAACGGTGCAGACGACAGGTATTTACCTTTTTTGTAACTTTTTAATTTTTTTTATGTTTTTGCATATATCTACTGCTTGCTAACAGTAGATATATGCAAAAAAAAAAAACAACAACCAGAGTTTAATTCTGCTTTGATGTATACTCCCTGAAAGCTAACTCAGGATTCCTTGCCCTCTAAAAACAATGAGCTCACCACTGGGGAACTTCTTGGGTAACTAAACAGCCTTATATGTGCTTGCATCCACACATAACTGAACCCTTAATGTGTATTTGAACCCAAAAACAAAAATGTAGTATATTACAGTTTACCAATCCTTACATGTGGTGGCCACATCAGGTTTATTTTTCCTGGACTTGTTTTCCTTTATTTTCACCTGGTAATCTGGCCAGAAACACTTCCTGTCTTAGGGTGGCTATGCTCACTTTGTCACTTTATTTATATCTAATGCATTACACAAATGCATCAAACCACAGCAGACATAATAGAGTTGATTTACTAAATGAGTAGAGCCTGTTCACCTAACTTTGGAAAGAGAATGATGACTTGTGCGAGAAAACAATGGAGATTTGTTAACACCTGATTGGATGTTTGAATAGAACACAGCTTTACCCTTTCACTTAGCTCAGTAAACATTTACTTTGCGAAGTGGATATTCACTTAAGTGATCAGTCTCTATTGCTTTACTACATCAACACTGCTCTTGAACCACAGGTGTACTTCCCATGCTCATAACTGTGTATGAAAACATATGTTGGTGTAAAAATGAAAAAAAGTATTATTACTATAAATGTTAACCCTGCATACCCTGTATGTTGGGCTTATGTAAAAGTGATACACTTTAGTGAGCAGTGAACATCTCATGACAAACGCTGTTCTGTGCCAATTCTCTTAAATAAACCATCTGCAAGCTTGTAGCATTAGGATCCAGCTGTTGATTCAGATAACTGAGCAGCTGGATTTCTTTATTCATTCAAAGCTCAGTGCCTGGGTAGGCCTTAGTAAAATTAAAGCTGGCCATTTTTTGGTGAAGGTGTAGAACTGCCACCCTTCATGTTTTGACCAATACATTCTAAATTAAAACAACTGCCCAGCAAATTACTCATTAATATTCACAGTCTTCATCTTCAGCTTAGTCAGAAACGTATCTGCACTTTTACTGTCTGATATTGGGTAAGCCAAAAATGATATTCTGCAAACATTGTTTCATAGCTTGCAATGTTTCCTGAAAGCCAGTAACATTTCCCTTGTCAATTGTATAGGGATACTTATACACTGCGGTTATAATGTTATACAACTCTAAGTCCTCTTTACAAGCACCAGTAGTAGCCAGATATACAGTATTTGGTTGGCTCCCATCTCTTGTAATAAAAATCGATTACAAGTTTAAAATGCTCCATTTCTATGAGGCACACTTTTCTTGTTGTGCACATATAAGTGTAAGTTTAGAATGTTGCCTTCTTTGAATATTCGCAGTTCAGCTAGAGCCTACAAAATTCACATTTAGTTCATATGCAGTATACAAACATCACCTTGAACAGTGATGGGATTGGGCTTGATGTGAACCCAGTTTGCCTGAGTTCACCCAAGCCAACTCAGAATTGTGACCAATTTTTTTATAGGACCCTATTCAATAAACAGTTCTTATTTTTAAAGCCTAAATCCAGCCAAACCTTTTTTTCACGGTTTTTAATAGCATGGGAAAGGACTATAACCTCTGTCTGGTTTGTTTTTCTGTCTATGTCTGTGATAGAGAGATTTCCTAAGGAACATTGTCACCCGGAAAGAAGTAAAGTCTTGAAGTTTACAGTTGTCATAAGAACAGGAGTAGAGAGGGTATCTTACAATGGGGGCACTTGTTCCAGTGACAACTATCAAAGGTGGGAGTTTTGGCTGTAAAATTGCTAATTCTTACGTGCAGTAAGTTAAAGCAGCCAGTCAAAATTTACAAGTGGTCTTGCTTCGGTGCAGTAAGTTGTGATTGCTTACTTTGCATTACTGCTGTTAAGGATTAGTACTTAAGAGTAATAACTGTTGGTCTGGGGTCTACAATAAAAAAAAAGAAAAAAGAAAAGGCTAGTTCCACTCCTTACCGGTATGACCCCGTGACCCTGAAAGCACTTGTGTAACTGACATGAGTTTGCAATAAATCTACGAATTTTGATCCTACAATGATTTGGTGTGCTGGTGATGTTTCTGCAGTTACAATAAAAAAAAGATACACTCATCCGATCCTCAATCCTGTCTGGCTGTCAGACCGATCCCTGCAGTCTACAGTACTTGAATAAGACAGACACAGATCAATAAGCTGCGGAGGCTTATCCACAGAAACTGCAGGGATCGGTCTGACAGCCAGACAGGATTGAGGATCGGATAAGTGTATCTTTTTTTATTTTAGACCCTAGACCAACATGAGCACTTGACCCTTGCAGAAAGCTACTTGTCTATGTTTTCCCCTCCATGCCAAATGTATGCAGTCCTCCCCTGGCTGCCACTTGAAGTGTCTTTGATAAACAATATGTGTGAGGAGAGGTGAGTATTGGGTTACTACATTGGTTATGTATGCCCTCTTAAGCCTGAAGATGTGATTCTCCTGCAGTGTGAGAGGCCCACATGGGCATTGGTGGTGTTTAGGCCTAATCCAGATAAATAAATAAGAATACCTTGTAACAATACATGAGTGAATCATGCAACGTCTTGCTCTATCCAAGATGAATATTTCAGTTTTTAGGGGGGAGGGGGGCATCTACTGGCTTTCTTTTAGTTCCCCAAAACTTCAGGGATGCTCATCTGGGCTTGGGTGGACTTTTCAGTTGATTAGGGTACATTCTAAAGAGATAATTAGGTGAGTGTCACTTCATCATGTGACTGCCAGTTTTATTTTTAATAATATTTTTTTCAATAAATAAATTAGACATCAGACTGTCTACTGTTGCCCGTTTTAGCAGTACATAGTTTATTATTAAGCATACAGTTTGTGCCACAAAATGCTGACAAAGATCTGGGTTGAGTTATGGACTTATCTGTCCCCATAGGGCATGCTGTTAATCTTGGCTAATGCCAGATCATGGAGTGAGATACACAACACTGGGACACAGCTTATTCTGGCAAATATGTTTGCTTTTATTCATTGCTTGTAATTTGTTTCATTGCAGCTGCATGATAAGGATGTCCCTTTGTTTCTAGCAGGGTTGTAAAGTGCTTCTTGCAATGTGATTTAATTGTGAAGCTTTTAGCATAGTTCTTCAGAACATCTGAGACTTCTAAATACAATTATCCAAATTGTATTCACTGTTAAATAGGTAATAGAAAAAAACAAACACAAAGGAGGAAAAGCACAGAAAACCAACAACTCTGAGTACAAAAAGTGGAAAATGGCATTGCTAGCATTTAATAGCGATCAGTTTTGGTAATTATTATTGACTTTAAATAGAGGCCATAACTATCTTATAATGCTACAAAGGAATTCACACTACATCAGCTAGCAAATGTTTGTTGAAGTTGGTATTTTTAAACCAATGGCTCAATTGCAAGCAGGTTCCCTGCTTTCTCTAGGAAACCTGTAAATTTATTTTCAGTTTAAAGTGAACTTGAAGTACAGTCTTCCATGCTGGGACTACATAGTGGCTACCTCTGAATACCTGCACACAAGCTCTTATTTTTAGTTTAGAGTTTAGTGCACAATCTTTGATGGCTCACTATTGGCCCATCACCATGATGGATAGCCTCACTGGCCAATAGAAAAGCTTAAGAGGTGAGGGGGGTCATCAACATGCTTCCTTTAAGGTTCATTTATTATAGGTATTTATATAGGGCTGTCAATTTACGCAGCTCTTTATATGCACATTCACATCAGTCCCTGCCCTCAAGCAGCTTACTAGACATGTGCACTGGCAAAAAATTTGTTTAGTTTTGTTTCGTTTTGATTCAGATTTTGCGTTATTTCATTTTTCGAGATTTGGGTCCGAATGTCAATTCCTTTTAGGGATTCGGACGAAATTCGTTAACGGTAGTCTCTACGAAAGTTCATTTTCATTTCATATTCATTTCATTCGTTTCGTTGCAGCAAAGTGACAAGGATTTTTGTTTTTTAATGTCACTTTGCTGCAACAAAAATTTGTCCACAAACAATAATCCGTATAGACTACTGCTAACAAATTTCGTCCGAAATTTTGTTTTCGGAAATTCAGATTTGTTTTCATTCGTCATTTCTGTTATTTGGAAATTCGGATACATCTGAAATTCAGAATAAAGAAAATTTGTCAGAAAAACTAATTTTTCCGAAACGAATCGCACATGTCTAGAGTTAACGATCTAAGGTCCCTTTATCACATGCCCACAGGACCAATTAATCTACCAGCATGTTTTTGGAGCATGGGAGGAAACTGGAGTACAAATAGGAATGCAAGCACAGGGAGAACATGCAAAAATAGTGTCTTGACCAGGATGTGAACCAGAGAATCCCAGAGCTGCAAGGTAGAAGTACTAACCGCTACACCACTGTGCTGCCCAGTTCATCCAGGCATAAGAAAACAGTGTCGCACAATCATTAACATGCCTCATCATGGAAACAATGTGTCTTGCTGGGTGAGCTCCTTGAAAATCCACACCAGACTTCTATATAGAATAAAGGTCTGGTATGGATTTTGAGGGGGACCTCATGCCATTTTTTTCTTGTTTTTTTGTGGGTCTCCCTCAAAATCCACTCCAGTCCCATATGCAGGCATGCATCCTAAGCGGCTAGGAAAGGAGTGGGTCCCCTCTCCTGAAACATA
This sequence comes from Nanorana parkeri, assembly GCF_000935625.1. Classification (NCBI taxonomy): domain Eukaryota; kingdom Metazoa; phylum Chordata; class Amphibia; order Anura; family Dicroglossidae; genus Nanorana; species Nanorana parkeri. Next base: position 396,281 of record NW_017306509.1, on the reverse strand, counting down.
CTAGGTAACTGCAGAATTAAAAAAATACCAGATCCCTCTCTTAGATTAGGGTCTGGTGAGGATTTTTAAGGGAGATCCCGCTAAAAAAATAAAAACAAAAAACAGCATGGGGTAACCCCACAAAATCCACACCAGACCCTGATCTAGCATGCAGCCTGGATGATCAGGAAAGGGGGACAGCAAGCATGTGCCCCCCATCATATACCATACCAGGCCACATGCCCTTAACATGGATAGGGTACTTGCTTTGTGCCCATGTTGGTGGGGACAAGGGTTTGTTTACTACATCCCTGGCCTGGTGGATGTGAGGGTCTGCATGGGGGGACACTTCTTGAAATCTGTACACACCCTATAAAATCAGGGGCCACCAGATGTCTAGCTCCACCCTACATGAATAAGTACAGGGTACATAGCCCTTGTTATTCATGCCCCTTGTTATTCATTTTCAAAAAGTTTAATAGTAATTAAACACACACTACTGAAACATTATTATGAACATTTTTTTTTAAAAAGTCCCTTGATATAAATCCAACATCAACCACTTAGTCTGGTAATTGAGATCCAACATCAATCACGATGAGTGATGCACGGTGACCCACCAACACAAATGTGATGACCCGTGAAAACTGATCCTCTCCTGTCTAACTCTTGATGGAAATGACAGCTTTGCAGCTGGCTGCTGAATGTCAACAAGCTGGCCAGTTTGTTGCCCACCTGTTTGTTTACAATTTAAAACAAGCCAGTGCCAAGCCAAACGTTTCATTTTAGCAGAAGTTTCAAATGGGCAGGAGAACAGGCTAAATGTTTTTTTCCTATTACAGTCTAAATGTTTTTTTCCTATTTGGCAGAACCTGAACCTGAAGTTTAACTCTAAGGCCCCATTCACACTGCGCGATTCGCAAATCGCGCGTTTGTCGCGCGATTTGCATTTTGCGTGATATCGCGCAAATGCTTGCATCAAAAAGCATTGAATCGCTGCAAAATCCGCTCCAAAAAGGGTCCTGCTGTAGCGACACATGACCCACGACAGGACCATTTGCCCCATTGCCAAGCATTGGAGCGCGATATCGCGCGGTAAATAGCTGCGATATTGCGGGAATTACCGTGCGATAAATCGCTCAATGTGAACGGGGCCTAATGGTAGACTACTACTGTCTGTATTCACCTTTAATTGTAAGTCTTCACAAAAATTGCTAATCACTTGAGTCAAAGGAATTACTAAAGGAGTAGAAGTTGTTCAACAAAAGAAACCTAGGCTTTCAGGTCAACAATCCAGTTCTTCCAGATACTTTCCACCCCATAATCTTTTAACAAATGAAAATAGCAGAGCAGACGTTACATAGTTACGTAGTTAGTCAGGTTGAAAAAAGACACAAGTCCATCGAGTTCAATGTTATCAGGGCTTTTTACGGTTAATTGTTTTTCCAAATCTTTAACATGATATTGTAGTCTCAATAGCCAAACATGGATAACTCGGAGCACATGTCTTCTCTTCCACTCCTTTCATATTGGGGCATTTATGAATGCTTGTTGTGGTAGGGTACAGATGTTTAAATTTTAAAGTCTCAGTCAGCCAGTCAGTGTGGCATGTGCACTTTTAAATGTTTTCATTATATCTTGCTCTATTGTCTTAAATTACAATTTGTATCCTTAAAGTTGTTTACTCTCTTTTGCAATGTAACAGACTATTACACTATTTTTCCTTGATTCACTAAGCATTGTTTTTGATAAAAAGCAACTGATTGCTGAAGCAATAGAAAAGACAATTACTCTGCTGTTGACTATAAATGTTTACATAGTCTGCGCTTTTATCACAACAGTTGCTGTTATAACTGAAATCTATATTGTAACTCCACATACAGAATATGCTGTAGTGTGTTACTGGATAACAGATATATTTGCCTTAAGGTACTATATACCGTACTATGGTATGGAACACAAACTGGATTGAACAGAAATATGAACAATTATAAAATACTTTATTATTTCATAATAAAGTAATTATAAAATAATTTCTTTGTGCTTATTTGATTCCTATTCAAGATAATTACTTTATATAGAGTCAATATAGGCACAGAGGTAAATTTTTTTAACATTTTCTAATGGTGGTGTGCCTCGTGATTTTTTTCATGAAAAAAGTGTGCCTTTGCACAAAAAAGGTTGAAAAACACTGCACTAGAGTGTATAAAACGTATTCTTATCCCTATATTTCTCCTTTATAATGTCAAGCCATTGACTTTTAATATTATATAATACATTTTAAAACTTAAAGTATATCTAAAGCCAAAACATTTTCTTAATTTTGAATAGAATAGGTGAGGAATAAAACAACTGTTAGTTTGTGTCTAATTAAGGAGATTTCCTTTTACTCCTTGTACTGTTGACTCAACAAAAAGTGAGATGCAGATTTTCCTTCTATTTCTGTTCTGGTGTCAACCCCAAATTACTTTCATTACCAGTGACAATGGTGATCAGGACAATAGAGAGAGACAGTTTCCCTAACAAGAACACAGTGACAGTGGCTCTTACCACTCTATCCAAATCTAAAAAAAAATTAAATTGTGTCTTTGGTTATATTTAAATAAAACATAAGTGATTGGAGTACTCAGAATACATTTGATACACGTATGTGTTTATGTTACCCAAACCGCAAATCATGTGGCTGCAACTAAAAATATAAAGCAGAAATGGTCAAGCGGTTCATCTGTTGTTCAACGAGACATTAGAGCAGGGAAGCTGTGTGACCTAAGCAATTTTGACTATGGAATGATTGCTACACACAATGATTACAGTTTCTCAGAAATTGCTGACCTCTTGGGAAGTACATGCTCTACATCCTCTAGAATTTACAGTGAATGATATCAAAAACAAAATACTTCCAATAAGCAGCATTTCAGTAGATGTTAATAAGAGATGTCAGAGTTGAATAACCATATTATTCAAGCTGACAGGAAGTCCATAACTGCTCAAACACCCATCCTTTACAACAGAGGTGTGCAAAAGGGCAACTCTGAATACAAAACATGTTGAACCTTGAAGAGGATAGGCTAAAGCAGCAGAAGCGTATGCTAGGTTCCACTATTATTAGCTAAACAGAGACCAATACATAACAAAAAAAAAATCCTACAATAGCCTTTGGAATATTGAAACTGGAGGACTATGTTTGCCTGGTCTGATGAATGTTGATTTCTGATATTACATATTGATAATAGGTTCAAATATAGGCATGCACACTTTAATGTGACATGAAATGTTGGGTTTAAAAGTTTGGCCCACAAATCTGCAAGAACAGTCCAAGGAACATTTTATTTCACTTCTTGTTGTGTCTTTGGAAAAGAATGTCGATGGGAAACTCTCCAACTGGACAGAGACAGCAAAAACAAAGTTGATGGAAAATTTTGCAACTGGACACAGACAGCAAAAGGAAGAAAATTATCTTCTCTATTCAAAACAAAAAAAAATCCATTCTTCAAAAATATTTAAGCAACTGTAAAGTAAAAAAAGGAGCCTATCCAGAACTAGGTAGGTGTATCTAATTAATTTGCTATTGTGGGTCTACTTTGCTTATTACACAGTGTAATTATTAAAGGTATACAAGAGTAAGGCCTACAAGAACACATAAAGTTCAGAGAAAGAGGATAAAGTGTTGAATGCCATAATAACAAGTATTGTCAATTCATTTCTGATTATCAGCATCCTCCCTTTACATATATTAATATCTGGAAATGCACAGTAGCTGTTATTTACGGTATATTACATTGACAGATTGCAACGTTCTGACATCAGACAGGAAGTGACTGCTTTAAAAACTTGGAATTCCATTTCATAATGCATTAGCATAGCACTCCACAGAGTTACAAAGCATGCAAATGATTTTTGTATATAAAGCAAATAAGCTGTGTAGGTTTTACAGGAAAAGACAGGAAAAAAACTGGGAAGAAGACCTAGCACAAGCATGCAGTAAGTAATGTCCGAATTAAGTCAGCACACTTGTTCTGCATATCTATTCTGGCTTAGTGACTCAGAAAGTATTGATCAGAAGAGACAAACATGGCAGGAAGGCAACTCATATTATTACAAAGAGAGATCCTTAGTAGTGATGAGCCGAACAGGTCTGGGTTCGCTTTTCGAATTCAAACTTTAGAACATCCAAAAAGTTCGAATTTGAACTTGAACTCAATGCAAGTCTATGGGTGGGGGGTAGAACTTTCAAAAACAATTGTCCCCTATAAGAGGGCTTATATGCAAGTTATTGGCAATAAAAGGTACTGCCCTGGGGGACATGAATCAATGAAAAAAAAACTTTTAAAAAATACAGTTTTTAAAGGAGTAGTGATTTTAACATCACTTAACCCCTTCGTGACGGGAGACGTACAGTGTACGTCTTGTCACTTTGTGCCTATATGACTGGCCACGTGCACTGTACGTGACGAGTTATATCAGGCTTTGTAATGCCGGTATTTGCTGATTCTCAGCATTTAACAGTCATTCATTAATGTCTCAGTATTGAGGCATTAATTAATGAAATAATTAAGCTTTTTGTAAAAGCTTCTTCCTTTCAGTAATGAAAGAATGAAGCCGTTACATGCAAATAGAGGACCGCAATTTGCGATCCCGTATTTGACAGCTCAAAATAGCAGAGAGGCAGCAGTGACTCACCTCACCTCTCTGCTATTTGTTTTGACAGCTCGAGAGC
>NW_017306509.1:387460-389459 GCF_000935625.1 Nanorana parkeri | reverse complement strand
AAAAAATTCTAAAAAAAAATAATAATAATCAAAACTTGTGAAAAAAGTGTTTTCTTCTAGTTTTTTTCCTCATTTTTTTTATTTTATTCAAACTAAGTGAGGGGTTAGGTACACATATGTGATATAATTATATAGCCCTATCTGTCCTCTAAAAAACAATATATAATATGTGTGGGTACATTTAGTAAGAAAGTATATTACTGATGTGGAAGAACCACACAGCAAAAATGTAAAAAATGTGTCAGTCATTTATGAACAGAACCTGAAAACTAGCTCAGTCATGAAGGGGTTAAAGGGTAACAATATAAATGAAAAATCCTTAGAACCTGCTGCAGCAAAACTGACATTTCTAAAGAAAGAGAAATTACATTTTTTTAAAAGCATGCAGTTTTCCTTCCCAAGCAATAGCAGACCCTTTAGGTCTGGTAGGAATGTTAGGAGGGACCCCATTTTAAAAAAGTGTGGGGTTCCCCCAAAAGTCATACCAGACCCTTAAGGTCTGGTAGGAATATTTAGGAGGGACCCTGTGTGGTAAAAACAAAAAAAGTGTGTGAGGTCCCCCCTCAAAGTCATACCAGACCCTTAAGGTCTGGTAGGAATATTGAGGAGGGACCCCACGTAAAAAAACAAAAAGTGTGTGGGGTTCCCCCTTAAAGTCCCTACCAGGCTTTTAAGGTCTTTTAAGGAGGAACCCCACCCAAAAAAATGAGGGGCAAAAAGTTGGGTCCTCCTAAAATTCCATACCAGACTCTTGATCCCAGCACAGGCCTGGCAGGGCCAGAAAGGGTGTAACGAGCGAGCGCCCCCTCCCTCCTATACCAGGCCACATGCCCTCGGCACTGGGAGGGTGTTTTTCCAGGGTCGCCCGCTGAAAAATCACCCTCCCAAAATCAGTTTAGCTGATTTTAATCAAGATGGGCACAAGGGCCTCTTCCCCACAAGCCCTTGGGCCTTGGTTGTGGGGGTCTACGGGCCATGGGCTTATTCACATCAGTGTACCCCTTGTGAATGAGATGCGGCCCCCCTTGTGAATGAGTAAGGGGTACTTGTACCCCTACCCATTCACTAAAGGGTTAAACAAATTGAAATTTAAAAAACCATACTTTTGGAAAAAAATCCTTTTAATTGAGAAAAAAACACAACAAAGGATTTTTGATCCACCAACGTAATCCAGGGTCAATCACAACGTCCAGTGCAGTCCATGACGATGACAACTCGACAAGATAAAAAATAAAACAATAAAAAATAAATAGAAATAATAATAATTAAAAAATGACGATCGCCGTCCCGTCCGCTCGCGATGAACACCAGCCACATAATGGCATTTTGACAGATGCCGGAAAACATAAACAATTGGGCGGAGCTAGCAGTGACAGCTAGCTCAGCTCAACTGTGCACAGTTTACAGTTTCACGTCATCTAATAGATGAGCCATGATTGGGCAAAATCATTATGACTTTGCCCAATCATGGCTCTTACAGAGTACTGAGCCCTGATTGGATGGTCAGGTTCAAGCCTTTAGCCAATTAGGGCTTCACAAGACGCATTGCCCCGTTCAGCAGTCGAACAGACCGCCGAAAGCCCTTATAGTTTGTGGGAACACACGAACTAGCAATGTTCGAGTCAAACTCAGGTTGGACTCGAACATCGAACCCAACTCTAATCCTTGGTGGTAGCCTACATATTTAGGTTCCCCTGAAAAGAAAAGCAGTCCGTCCTGCATGGGCAAGTGTATTTAAGTGATCATGTTAGCATGAGATAAACTCATGCATGAACATCCAAGGAGTTTCACACAGATCTATTAATTTTCACCAATTAAGTGTTACTATTGTCAAAACATTGCCTTGGAATTCTTGACAAACAATAAATCATTGGCTTAGAATATGGTTCTGTTTCCTTCATTTGATATTAATCAATAACAAGGCTGAAGTGTCTTGACTCACTATAATGGAATAAAAGTGCCCCCCCCCCCCCCCACGCGCGGCTTGGGAGCGGTTTTT
>NW_017306509.1:365324-386203 GCF_000935625.1 Nanorana parkeri | reverse complement strand
CCCCCCCTGAGCTGGCTTGTGTAATGTTGTTTGTTTTCATTTAATCATGTTTCTCCTTAAAGTCTGTTTAAAGTTCTCTACAGCACCTAATGTTAAAGAAAGAACAAGGCCCAGAGATTACTATATTTAAGTACAGTATAGTACTATGTAAGTGTTTCTATAGCCAAGGCCTTGTTTTAAGTACTGACAGAATTGGGGACAGTTTGAATCTCTGTAACGTTTTGATTGCTGTCTTCTGTCTCCACTGGGGAGTTTCACCTGTTTTCATTAGTACAGAGGATAATTGTGTAAGATATTATTTCTATATACTTGGGAGGGCTTTTGACTCACTTCCTGTTGTGTCTATATGACAGCAAATAAAGAGGAATCTCCCCAACTGGACACAAGGTTTTGGATAAAGATACACTTACATTATTTTTTAAGCCATCTTGTTCTAAAGGTAAGAAGGTTAAGGTGCTGTTACAAGTATGCTAGTGAAAAAGAACCTGTGCCCAGACAATGGACAATACATTATTGACATATTCCAAAAAAGCAGTAGAAGAACAAACCATCTCTAGCCTCTTTAGATTGAATTGCCTCTCTAGCCTTTCATAATGTGAAGTTATTCATCCTCAAAGATCACAACAAGACTTTAAAGTCAGGTTTCAGTTGTTCACTGTGTGTTTACATTAGAAGGGGGGCAAGCTATCAAGATTCTGCTCTGCATGAATTTCTGTGCCTCAGTTGTTAACTTCGAAGATGAATTTCTACACAATGACTATAGCTGGAGGTGAATGGAAGCTTGTTTAAAGTGCTTTTTACTGTTTAGGATATTTAAATACAATATTGTGCACAGGTTCACTTTATTAAGCAGAAGCACCAGTTTTAGTTTTTTTCAACTTTGATAAACAAAACAAAACTCTCGGACATTCTTCATAGTAACTTGTAAATTATGATGGTAGTAAATAACTGAAAGCACATAGTGTAACACACTCTTTCCTTTAAGTAGATAGCTATAAGGATGAGTTATGAGGTTAATTTACTAGACTCAGTACATTACCAGAGAACAATGTTTACTCTTTCACTGAAGCTGCTACAATGAGCAGCTTTTAATTAAGATGGAAATCACTGAACTGAAATTTAAGGGGTGGCATGGGATTGAGGCAGGGTTGTCAGCTCACTATATGAAATTAAGAGCTCACTGGATGTCTGGCAGGATTAGAAATTATTTTTCTGAACTTAAATATTGCAAAGACAAAACCTGGAAAAATGTGCATGAGTTGCAGAGAGTGTTATACAGTATATGGTTGTAGTTTCTATTTTGCTCAGACATATAGTTTAATCTTATCAGCTGTTCTGTAGGAAAGCAAACTAAACTGCACACTAGATTTGTTTACCAATACTAACAAACCTGCTGTGCAGGGTATATCCCATCATAAATCCTGGTTATTCCCAAGCAGTAAAGAGACCAGTAATTTTTGCAATTTTAGAAAAAAAAGTCTATATTTACCTAAAAAGCCAAACAACAAATGGCATTCATAATGCAGAGTGAAAGAAAGCATGTCATCACTGTATTATTAACAACACCCACATAATGAGTCTCCTGGAGATGTGATTTCTTCACTGTCTGATCACTACAGCTGTGGAATATTTCACTTCAAAGCCACTGATCATGTAATAATGCCTGTAATTGCATCATCAGAGCATAATAATTGTCCCCAATGTTCTTTCCATCAAGCTGCTGTATTCATTCCTCCATCCTTCAAAGCAGGAGTGCCTTCTTTTTTTAACCTTATGCTAGATATGATCTATGGTCCCTTGGAAACCCAGTGCTAAGATATTTATAGTTTTTTTGTGATGGTTTTGAAAAATATGTATAGCTGCAGGGGCAAAGCACAAGATATACAAGTAGCAATGTCATAACCCGAATGTTCCTTCCCTATGTACACCATTGCTTTAACAACAGGAAGTGTCTTGTTCATGCTTTCTAACTGTAACGGATGACAAGACTCAAATTAGTGTATTCTTTTTCATGTATAAATACAATTGTAGGTAATTCTTTCACACAGTTAGGAGTTGAAACTTGGGTCACAAGGACCCAAGTAAACTTCATAAGTTTTCTTTTCCATTCTTTTTATCATCAGTGTGTAATATGACAAAGGTTTACTTAAAACTGAATTATTCTAATTTAATCAATGGATTTTTATTTTTAACTGTTGTCATATAATCCTAAATGATTGTTGTCTAGTCAATTTGAAATAATAGATGGATTATTTATACAAATTATCTCAAAGGGGCTGGTGTATAACTCTTCTGCCCAGTGCATAGCTAGGCAAATAGGGTTCGCACATCATTACTGCCACTAGATGGCAATGAGGAGCATAGAAAATTCAGCACCATCTAGTGGTGATAGTGCCATGCAAATTCAATTTTCCTAGCTATAAGATTCATGAATCGGCCCTATGTGTATGTCAAGCCCAAAAAGTATTTTTCTAGCTTTGGTGAGAAAGAATCAGTCCTACCCGTTTTCATTACCATACAGGGTTCTGCTAAAGAGAGATCCCCTCACTTACTGTTCTGTTGACAATGGTTTCACCAGACAGGAAATAAGGAAAAATCTGTAACAGGGACAAAAATAATAATCTGACTGGGATTCTAGCCTTCCCCTACTCTACCAAAATTTGGCTCTGGGGACACTGTGGGGAGGGTTGGACTTGGTTCCTGGTTGTGGAGCACCCCCCTGCACCACCTTATGTGAGGATAGGCACGTATATGTGTGTTGGGGAATGGCGGAACAAGCCATTGATGACAGCTTTTCATTAAAAATCCAGCACGTCTCTGCCACCACCACCCGCCACAAGTTCTGAGGCTCTGCACTGCTCTCTCCTCCACCGCCCCCCCCCACCCCACTGGCTCGATGCTCCAATCTGTGTCCCCCAATCCTCGCTGCTCTCCTCGCCTGCATCGCCTGTAGCGCAGAGGCAGCAGGGATTGGAGAAGACACAAACTGCTGCAGCTGGTAGGGGGCTGAGAAGAGAGTGGTGACATTCAGGATGCCAAGCAGAGAGCAGAGCCGCTGTCAGGATAGAGAGCGGAGCTGTGTGGAGCTGTGCGGAGGATCTCGCTAAATATGTGAAACCCTTCCCTGTACTGAGCAAATACTGGAGTGATCAGCAGTGATCACTCTAGTGTTTGTAAATAACTGAGCACATACTGAGCACATAGTAAGCTATGTGCCCAGTTATAAATGGTTACATCACTTTCTGTTCATTGAGCTTTCTATGAGAGTCATAGTAAGCTCACTTTGTCCTCAGTTTATGAATGGAGAGGAGCACTTAGTACAGAGGCTTCCTGTCCATTCATAACTGGGGAAAATACTATGCCTCCTCAGTTTGTGAATGAACTAGAAGCATCTATACTGAGTGCTCCTGTCCATTCAATCTCCATTTCTATTTCAAAGGGAAATGTCAGGGGTTCTGTTTAAAAAAATTAAAATAATAAAAAAAAAAAAAAAATAGTTAAAAAAGAAAAAAACACAACCCCCAACACACACACATAACATACACCTGCAGCAGTGTGTATTATATTGTGGTGTATGTCATGCGCATGCGCTGCAGTGCATTTGTTATAACACATCACAGTGCTTGATTTTAAAAAAAAAATAACTATGTGGCAGCGCAAGGCACAGTGTTGACGCATTGCCATGCACTATGATACCCTGAGCTGCGATTAAGGTATGCCAGCATCATTTTATCACACAAATTACACTGCAGGTCAGGCGTTACCACAACACAGATTTTTAGCATAAGTTGCTTTTTTACAGTTTTGCGTTCCTTCATTTTTTACCATTTTGCAAAAAGTTAAAATTTACAAATATTTATTATTTGTTAACTCAATACAGTTTTACCTTTTAGATTTAGTTGTAAAAGTATTTTTTGTGTGCAATGATACTGATTTTAGTGTGCATTTATCTATGTAATTTTGTATTTGTATTGGTTTAATATTGATTTGATAAACATTTGCGCTATTATTGCAGGGCCTACAAAATTAGTAGCACCATCTTTTAATTCTACCGATCCTGTGCTTTCAAAAAATGTATGGTTTGAGGGGTCTCTTACAAACTTTAAAAGCTGAAGTTGAAAATGTAAAAAAGGGGAAAAATTGCAAAAATGGTTTGGCCAGCTGAAGTCAAAAGTGGAACACAGGGCTTGGCAGGTAAAGGGTTAACCCTTTCCCTGTCAGGGATGTATGGCATACGGCGGGAAAAAAAAGTGTTCCCGGCTGGCCAGGTCAGTATGCCATACAGACCTGGCATTTACAGCTGTCCGCTTCAATTTAATCGCTTTCATCAGATGACAGCTGTTAGCAAAAATAAAGCCCCCCCACCCACGCCAGCAACGCAGAGGAACGAGCGGCGGCTGGCCGGGAGAAGCTGCAATGTCAGGATGTCCAAGCGGTGAGTATAATGGAGCCGCTGTCATCCTGTCAGTTTCAGGATGACAGCGGCTCCGTGCGTGGCCGAACAGGAGATCGATAAATATCATTGATATTTATCGATCCTCCTGTGAAGAGCAAACACCGGAGTGATCGTCTGATCACTCCGGTGTTTGTAAATAACTGGGAACATATAGTACTATGTGTTCCCAGTTATGAATGAACAGGCTGTGCATTACATCACTTCCTGTTCATTCATGAATTTATGAATGGGGAGTAGCACTCACTACAGAGGCTCCTACCCATTCATAAACTGGTGATAGTAAATATTTTTACTATCATCAGTTTCTTAATGAATGGGAAGCCTCTGTACTGAGTGCTTCCCATTCATTGAGTGTTGGGGCTGCAGAAAAAGAAATTGAGGACTCTGTGTCCTCAATTTCTTTTTCTATTTCAAAAAGGAAATGTCAGGGGTAAAATAATAAAAAAATAAAAAAAATGTAAATTAATAAATAATGTGTAAAAAAAATGAATACAAAAAACACAAACCCCTCCCTCCCTCCACACACATAAAATACATGTGCACCATATTGTGGTGTACGCCATGCACTGCAGTGCGTTGTTAGAACGCATCGCAGTGCATGATTTTTTCTTTAAAGAAAAAACATTCATTTAACTGTGGCAGTGCATGGCAAATCTTTGTGACGCATTGCCATGCGTTGTGATACCTTGTGTTGCAATTAAATATACGCCTGTATCATTTTATCACAACACAAACACCAAAACAGTGTAAAAACTATTTTTAACATAAGTCGCTTATTTACAGTTTTGCGTACCTTTCATTTTTTCCTCCCAGGTCTAACATTTATGACATGTATATATATATACACACACACACATATATATCTATCTATACATATCTATATATAGATAGATATATATATGTTTATATCTATATATAGATATATATGTTTGAAGCAGTAGCGGTCAACTTTTTTGACATAGGGGGCCTTAACTTTTTTGACATAGGGGGCCTTAACTTTTTTGACATAGGGGGCCTTAACTTTTTTGACATAGGGGGCCTTAACTTTTTTGACATAGGGGGCCTTAACTTTTTTGACATAGGGGGCCTTAACTTTTTTGACATAGGGGGCCTTAACTTTTTTGGAGATTGCATCACCAATATTTATTGAATGTGATGTTTTTGAAAGCTGTCAAGAAATGCAAACATGCAACAACAGATGGTCAATGGCTATGTGCATTCTACAAGAGATGATCAGAGACTAGGGACATGCTGCATGCTGCAGGGGATGGTCAGAGACTGAAAACATGCTATAGAAGTTGTTGGAGACTGGGGATATGCTATAGGAGACATAGACTGGATATACATTACATGAAACTGCAAAAGATTACCATTACTGCCCCTTTACAAGTTAATGCTTCCCAATTTTGTAACCCATATCCCCCTTAAAAATTACTTGTTCCACATTTTATATTTCTCCCAGCAAGATACATTAAAAGATCAGAGAAAACAAAAAAACATAAAAAGTGAAAAGTGTTGGACAACAAAAGGTAAGGTAGTGTGAAAGAAATAAACCAAGTGATTTCACTACTTGTAGGCGGTCTGATGAATATTTTTCCTTAACTGACCTGAGTAAGCAACATCTGCAGGAGCCCTCAGGCCCACATAATAAGGGGGCTGCATGTAGCCCCCGGGCTGCAGGTTGGAACCAGGGGATTAAAGAGATCTCTTGTCAAGAAACAAAATGGTTTTTTAATATGGAGTTATTAGTGCTTTAATATATAATCATAGACATTGATTTAAAATGTTTTTGGCACACAGTTGTTAATGTGTATTATAAAAAATATCATATTTTTGATGTTTTACAAGCTTAAACATTTGTTTCCTATTTTATTGAGTGTTTATTTAGTTCAGAATGGGTTCCCCAGTAAATAAAATAAAAGGAAAGGTATTTATTATTGTGGATGACCATTTGAAGGCTGCTTTTATCAAACATATTTTGATTAGTGAGTTGCTAAATAAATATGTATTCTTCACAATAACAGTAGTATATACAGTATATAGTATAACAGTAGTAGAAAAACACTATTGTTAAAGGTCTTATTCCTCCTTTTGTGGATGTGCAGGATTTGTGACTACTAAGGGGTCTATTCACAAAGCTGCCGAAGGATCTGGCCGTAGCTTCGGCAGATCCTAGATCAGCGTCCCTGGTTACCTGCTAACCAGGGACGCTGATCTCCAAACAGCTAACTCTCCCTGGTGCCCCGGGAGTCTCCTGCTCCCGGCCGCCAAGGAGAAAAGCACTGCTGTGTCCTTTTTTTTTTATTCTGACACGTTCGATGTCAGAATAGAAAAAAAGAAAGACATTTTCCCATCGAAAAGCATTGGGACATTACTATTGGCTATTTCAATTTGCAATAGCCAATAGTAAACTAGCATTGTACCCGTCCTCTGCTGCAGTTCCCCATCAGGTCCATCAGCAGAGGGCGGGTACAATGCTAGTTTACTATTGGCTATTTCAAATTGAAATAGCCAATAGTAATGTCCCAATGCTTTTCAATGGGAACATTTCTTTTTTTTTTTATATTCTGATATTGATTGTGTCAGAATAAAGAAAAAAAAGACACATTAGTGCTTCTCTCCTGGGCGGCCGGTAGCGCGAGGATCCCAGAGCGCCCGGGAGAGTTTTTTTTCTTTTCTTTTTTTACAGCAGCAGAGCCGCCGGACAATAGGAAACTATTGGGCGGAGCTAGCTTTCACTGCTAGCTCCGCACAATCGTTTGCTATTTACTTTTTTAACTTTTTAAACTAACTTTTTACCTCTGAGGCAGCATTCGGCTATTCACCCACTGCTGTTCGGGATCTTTAAGAATAGCCCGAACAGCAGTGAGTAACCTGCCGGAGGTTCGGCTCAGCCGATCCAGATGTTGGATCGGCTGAGTCGAACTCCTTCTGCACTTCAGGTCGGCCGAACATGCTGAGCATGTTCGGCCAACCCGAAGCCACACGAAGCAAGCCGATGTACGGCTGAAATTAGCCGTACCAGCCTGAAGTGAATAGCCGAACAGTGTTCGGCTCACTTCACTTCAGAGCGGTCATTCACTCGGCTGCCCTCGGCAGCTTAGTGAATAGACCCCTAAGTTTTTATTACATGTTTTGGGGAAATAACTAAAGTTGCACTCCTTATTTCAAAGGAGTACTAGATGTAAATATGATTAAAATTAAGAGTTTTATTTCTCAAAAATGTTGGCAAAAATCAGATTTTGATAAAATCTCACCATTTTGGATAAATGCTATGGAGTCAATAGGATAGGTCAAACTAAAGTGTTTTGTTTTTTTAAGGGTGCAGTTGGCTTCAAATAGCTGAATCTTTTCAACTATCCTTGACCTGTTATCATGCCAAAAAAGGTCCTCTCATTAGCCCAATTATTTTACTTATTTACAGAAAATAAGACAAAAAAAGTAAGTAATTGTACACAAGTACATTCAAATACACCAAGTTTCCACTTCAGAAACACAACAAAACAATAACAAAAACAGTAATTTTGCATCAAAATCAATTTGACTAAAATCCCTCCACTTATCCCTAGTTGTGATTTTTTTTCTACTTTTTCCCTCTTTCATCCAAATCAGACCTTTAAACTAAACATAAATATATTTAAATCTAGCAAATTAAATTTCCACCTGACCCCCAAAAAACACATAGGGGTTGATTTACTAAAGGCAAATATGGTGTTTACTTTACAAGGTAATGAGGTAAATCTCTTCTGACTTTAATCACTCAATCATATGCAAGCAAGTATACTGTTTTTTATTTTCCTTGCACGTGATTGTGCTTACTTTGCAAAGGGAAATTTTGCCACATTTACCAAAAACTTCCTTTACAAAGTGCAAATGCTCTTGCAAAGTGAACAGCCTATTTTCCTTTAGTAAATCAGGTACATAATATCAGTTTAACACTGAGGTTTCTAAAGGGGTTAAGCATACTGTGCATTTTATAGGCTAACTTTCAGTCCCACATGCTATCATATAAGGATGTGTGATACATGACCAGAAACACTCCTGATGTCATACTTACTGTGCTTAACACTAGACTAATAGCTTCAATAATATCACTTGCAGACTTTCTCCTCCAAGATCTGGTCATTTGATGACCATAGTTTTAAGCAGGCCCTGCTGAAATTAGTAGGATCAGAGGTACTATATTATCATCTTATGTCTATGGGTACCAATGCATAAGTTTTTCTGAAAGTATAATGCTTACACTTTAAAAGAAAAGAGAACTAACATGGGAACAAACAATTTTATAGGCAAAAAAAGAAAAACATCACCATGTGATATTTCCCTGAAGTTTTTTTTATTCTAATTGCAGATAATTGTCTTTTGTCTTATCACAATGAACTACTATTTTGTTTGTTCTGGAGTGTTGTTGCTCATGAGTACAGTTGTTGAGTGCATAAAAGGTGATGGGCTTTGATAGGATTATTCCCTTTTCTCTATAAGTGTGCACATACAGAGGAAATGTTTCATTCACTTAGGTGACAGATTGTCTTCAATATTCCGTTGCCTCGACAACAGAAATCATAGGAGCAAATCCTTTTTAAATGCTCATTGTGTTCAGTAAAGCAATAAGGTTGTATAGTTAAGGTCACAAAAGTCATATTATGAAACATTTATCTATCATCCTAGGTAATTATGGGATATTTAGCGTCCAAAAGGGAATCCGATTTGTAAAATATTTTTTATATTGTATCTTCTCATGCAAAGCCACTAAAATATTAAGACCTCATTTCAAATACATATTCTTAAGACTACAGCATTTACTTGGTTCACTGAAAAATGACTGTTCCATGGTTGTTTAATGAAAAAATTCTCAAAATGTCTTAATACAAGCAAAGTTCTGTTGCATTGCATCTATATGAGATATGGCCTTGCAAACCTTAAATATGATGGGGATGACTGCATTAGATAACCCTCTGTTCCACAGCACTTCAATAACCAAGCCGGTAAAGCCAATGAATGTAAAGCAAGAGGCTAAAGAGGCCCTTGCAGCAACATATCTTCTTGAAGTGGTAGACACCAAAGGAGCATCCACTGCCAAATGTACCATGACTTGCAGGGTAATTTGGAGCCAACAGGATCACCAGAATCCACTCAAACTCTTTGTGGTGTAGTAGCAAAGGTAAATGTTAGTAAATGTTATATATCAGAGTGTATTAATCCCATGGAACCAGCAATGCATTCTTTGCATCTGTTGAACATCTGATTTGCCCTGTTATTGGCAGGTTTGTTTAAAGACTTGCAGGTTAAAAGGTCCACTTTCAATGATCCAGACCTTGTCCACTGAGAAAGTCAGATTGCTAGCTTCCTTTTTCTGGTATATCTACTGCAGACAGAGCTGGCACATGACTCAAGCTGTTAGACACTTCTAGCACTGCTGTTGTGCTCTTGGTTACCCCTGATGGTCTAAATATGGCACTGATGTGGCATTTTCTGACTGACTGCACCCACACAGGGTGTCCTTCCAGGAGGTGCAGTCATCCAAGCAGTGCTCATCTGAACTCTCAAAGTTCCAGCACAATGATGGGCATAAGGGACTTTCGGGGGTTCGGGAACCCTGAATGAACCAGAGATCCAGTACTCATTTCCAGCCATGCAGGCTGGCATCTGTCCTTGCTATTATTATTCAGCTCAGAGAAACAACTTCCTGGCAAGAAGTGGACAGGATCAGTGCCACCAAACTAAAGATACCTTTCTCAGGCAACTTGCCTTATACTACCTGTCGAGAGACAAAAGAAACTTGCTCCACTGTGACAGGATATCATGCTGCAACATTCTGAGACTACCATGCGACTAAAACTCATATGCAGTGGTGAATAAATTACCACCTGAGAGCATGCAGTAGACAAACCTAAAATTGTAGTATCCATAGTTTTTCCAATGGGGGGAACATCTTAGCCTGGTTGGTATCCAATGTGAAGCACAGTTATTCCAAGCAAAGTGCTGAAATCATCAAGTATTCCTCGACATTTAAAAACTACCTTAACTCCTCCAGAGTCTGAATGGTTGACCAAACGATAGAAGTCATCTCAATACCTTGCACTGAACAGGTGGGGGCAAAACTTTATGTGGGGCAGGTCTTCTCTACATTTAAAAGTCTCTCACTTCTGGATGGAAGATCTTTACATGCTTTGTTAGACATTTGGTTGGCTGACCACCACTTCAGCCATGGAACCTGTGGATGACCGCAGCCTGTCTGTAGGACCTTTAAAGAAGTGGAAATCCTCCACCAGAATAATTGTGACCTTTTCTGATAAAAAAACTGGTAAATTCCCTACTACTGTAGATGCCCACCAAGGGTGTATGTATATCCCCCAAATGTGGAGACTTGGTCACTACAGCTGGACCCAAAATTTTGGATGCTGTGCTGCTGAATATCTCTGCCCTTGAGTCTTGCAGAACCCTGCAGTGTGCATGCTGTGGAGGAAAGTTTGCAGTTTGGATGCCCTGTTGCAAGATGGTGGAAGCTGCTCCAGCACGGCCCACAGGAGGTCATGGCACTAAACCGTTTCCTTTTCCACAGGGAAGAGTAGTCTCACAATTGCAGCCATTTGCGGCCCCCACTCAGCATGTAGGACTATGTGGTATTCTGCTGCCTGTCTCCCTATCTCCTGACCAAGGTCACTGTGACAGACCAAATTGATGGTCACATGTATTTCCTTAGGTAAAATACCCTGCTTACTGCTTACAGGAAAACTGGGCTGTCACAATGAAAACAGCTTGCAGGAAGGAACTGCATGCACTTAATTGCTGAAATCTAGGAGATTACCAGAATCTATAATATTAAACCTGTCAGCCAGGTAGTGACTTGCTTAAAGTAAAACCATAAGTAAATTTCTATGATAGTTACACTTACAAAAAATGCCTGACCTGTCAAAGAACAGACATTAAACATACCTTTCTAGTGGCATTTGTCTTGAAATGCTGATGTTCTACTGTTTAAGAAATCAATCTATTTGGCTCTGGTTTTAATCTCAGTCAGACTGTTGTGACATCCTGTGGCAGAGTAAAATTACATTTTCTAATTTAAACATCCAGATTTCTGCAGAGTTTCGAAGCTAATCTCACAGAAGTCACTGTTTTGGTTTCTGTTGCCCAAAACAAATGGTGTCTTGATTATTGGAAACTATTTCTGTTGTTTTGTTCTGTTTGTTTTTTTATATAGGGTTTCACAGGATTTTGTTGAAGTATTTTCCTGAAGTTGGCTTAATTCCTTCTAAAACTATATTGATGGGCTAAATATAATATTAAATACATTTTAATAAAATATTCTATAGACCATAATATGATTTTGAGGATCACATCCAGCCTGTCACTGTGGGTGTGATATATTGTAGATTAAATATAGGTAACAAAAACTTAATTATAACTATCCTTTATTTATAAAGTGCCAAACAAATTATAAAACAGTACTGCGTTAGAGTAAATGGGTTTAAATTACAGATTTCAGACATAAAAAAGAATGAAGATATGTTACAGGAGTAGTAGAATTTGCTGCTAATAGAAGATTGAACTTTATTAGGTTAGGAAAACTGGACAAAATAGGTAAGGAGATGGCAGTGGCAGAAAATGGTTGCAGTTGGTTAATGTGTATGTCAAGGCAAAATAAAGAAAACATATTTACTATATCTTTGGAATACATGTATACTCCCCCATGTTTTATCCCTTAAAATACACTGCAAGAACAGAAAAGTACCTGTTGATGTGTTAAAAATAAGTGATGCATGGGGTGACGATATAATTTAGGAAGACTTTGTAGGCTAGTGGAGTAGCAGAGTCCAGTCTCTTTCAGTGTAATATGCAGGGCAGTCAGTTTGAAAGCCATGTCCTGTTCTTTGACTCAGGAGTTGCTTAGTTACCAGTGGGGCTTGGCTGTCAATAGGACAGCTAAGTCCTGTGCTTTGTATCTAAGGTCCTGCAAAGCTCTGACGTCAGTTTGACAGCTAGGCCTGTTCTGTTTATGAGGAGCTACCTTCAGCATTTCTTATACACAGAATGGGACCACGTTGCCAAAGTCACTCTCCTGGTGTAATGTGCAAGATGGTGATTTGTCTATCCTTAGCCCCAGGGCCCCCTCAGGCCCCCTCTCTCACCCATATCTGATAACAGCCAAATTAAATGCTAACTTGGTAGCTCTACCACCATTTGTAAAGTTTGTGAGGTAAGAAAGGTAAGAGTGACAATTGAAACTAAACATTTGTCAGTAAAAGGTTTAGAGCAGGGGTAGCCAAACTCCGGCCCTCCAGCTGTGACAAAACTACAAATCCCATGATGCATCTCTCTCCGGGAGTCATGTCTGTGGCTGTGAGAATCTTGCCATGCCTCATGGGATTTGTAGTTCTACCACAGCTGGAGGGCCGCAGTTTGGCTACCCCTGGACTAGAGGATAAAGATGTTTTCTTCTATTTATATCAGTTAGAAATTATTATTATTCTGTGATTTTATGTTTTTATTTGAAATCTTTACAACATTGACAGGATGCATTATACGGTCACAGAGTTGAAGTGAGCTGATGAACCTTATCTGTAACTGGAGTTCAAGTCAGCTATATTATTATTATCATTATTATACAGGATTTATATAGCGCCAATAGTTTGCACAGCGCTTTACAATATAAGGAAGACATTACAGTCACAATACAATTTAAGACAAGATGGTAAGGAGGGCCCTGCCCGTGAGGGCTTACAATCTATACCTAAGTTACAATTATACTAAAAATAATCTTAGTGTATAGGGTAAAATACTATGTTTGCAAAGTCCATCATAATATATTCTAGCATATTTATATGTAATTCCTGGTATTACATTTATATTTGTATGAAAATATATGAAATGTATGAAAAACATGCAAGCAGGGAAATTTCCTGTTGTCCAGAACAACTAGCTTGAATCAATAAACATACATTCCAGTGAGAATTGAGGCAGACTAAAATGTAACCTATCCACTCAGTACTGCAGGTTTTCATCCAGACGTTGCAGCACAACCTCTACCCCAGTTTTTTGACAATTATGGAATTGGCCTGATTGCAATGTTGGAAGCGCCCTTGTAGGATTCTGGCTGCTTTTGTTTCATACAGAAATCCGTAATTCCAGTACTAACAGGTTTTCATATTCACCAATCATATTAAAACTTGGTTTGGCCTTTTGAATGCGACTTGTGATTTGAGAAGCTTCAGAAAGTCAAAACCTACTGCCCATCTACTGACCATGTTGTAATTGATTACAAAGATGTCAGTTTAAAGAAGTCCGGGCAGAAAAAAACATTGCAGTGGCTACACCCGCATTGCAAGAGTTAAGTGCTTATTTTCATCTAGGGTCTAAAATAACAAAGACATACTCACCGAACCTTGGACCTAGACTGGTCCCTGCAGCCTCTCACCCCATTTTCTTTGTCTTGGAGATTATCATTTTAGACCTTAGACAAGCACTGAACCCTTGCAGGGGGTAGCCACACTGCAAGAGTTATGTTTTCTTTTGCCCAGAGTTCTTCTTTAAGATAAACTAAATATTTTTTTAATTTTAGCACAGTTGCAGGGTTTATAAGGTAGCATGTGTACCTTACTGATTGATTTTACCTGGTATATGCATTTGTCTTTTAAGGCTGATATGTTTGTTAAAACACATTTTAAAACGAACAATTACTGAAGGTATGTATGTTATATAAAAAAAATCATGACTTTATTTTTTTAAATATTTTTTAGTGCAAATACCATAGTGTATCTTGACATTAGCCCCCTGTAATCCCCTGTTCAGAAACAATTACACTGACAGTGGGAAGACATCATTAGCAGTCAACCAGGTTGTGCTGCAGTGTTTATGTGCTGATATGATTATAATGTGCATGAACATAATATAACATAATAAAAGCCGAAAAAAGCATGTCCTAAAGTATAAGTATGGTAGACTTTAGAACACACTTTTTTCATCATTTTAAAAATATTTTTTTTGGTACTTTATAGATATATGGTTCATTTAATGGGGCTGATCTGAAGATAGAATGTGAATACCTGAAAGGCAATTTGACATAGTGGCACAAAAAATCATACATTTTGGTGGAATTTATAATTTGTTCTGTAAGTACCAATTTTATCCTTGAGAAATCCTTTCTTTTTTGAAACATACTTATAAAGCAGAAAATCTAACATTCACCAAACATTCACTGCTAGCCATTAACCACCAGTGAATGGTTCCAGTAAAGCTAAATTCACTGCTTTATAAATAAGCCTGATACAGTTATTGTTTTGAATATCACAAAATGACTCCCTTGCATATTGAGCAAGCTTTTATCTGCATTTATTCAAAAAGGTCTTTTACCCCCAAACCAGTTTTACTCTGACACCGGTCTCCATAGAATCTGTGTTAAGTAAATTTTTTCTTATTATTATCTTGTTGCTTATTAAGGAACAGAATGTGTGCCAGTCTATAGGCTGATATATTGCCTGTGGTACTATAGAAGGGCCCTCAAAAAACAAAACAGACCATTAAGCTAAGGCAGAAGGGTTCACCGACTGGTCTCTCAACAGAGAAGATGGGAAATGTAGAGACTAAACCTCAGTTAGAATGGCTTACTGTTCTGGTGGCACCACAAGGGAAGGTTTGTTTTTAATAGAAGTGGTAAAGCTGAATCTGAGAGAGAGGACACTGTTGGATATGTGTTGTTGAATAAAAAGTGACATGGACCAGGTTCAATGTGTAGAACCGAGCCATATACAGTCATGGCCAAAAATATTGGCACCCCTGCATTTCTGTCAGATAATGCACCACTTTGCACAGAAAATTGTTGTAATTACAAATGTTTAGGGATTTTCATGTTTATTTCTTTTGTTTGTATTGGTATGACACAAAAAAGTTGAGAAAAAAGCCAAATCTGCCACATTCCACGCAAAACTCCAAAACTGGACTGGACAAAATTATTGGCATCCTCAATTTAATATTTGGTAGCACAGCTCTTGAAAAAAATTACTGAAATCAATAGCTTCCTGTAACCATCAATGAGTTTCTTACACCTCTCTACAGGATATTTGGACCACTCTTCTTTTGCCAACTGCTACAGGTCTCTCAGATTGGAAGGGTTCCTTTACGCAAACTGCTGTTTTGAGATCTCTCCACAGGTGCTCTATGGGATTCAGATCTGGACTCATTGCTGGCCAGTCCAGTACTCTCCGGTGTTTTGTCTGAAACCATTTCTTGGTGCTTTTTGACGTGTGCTTTGGGTCATTGTCCTGCAGTAAGACCCATGACCTCTGTAGGAGACCCAAATTTCTGACACTAGGCCCTGCATTGCACCCCAGAATTATTTGTAGTCTTTAAATTTCATAATGCCATGCACAGTCAATACATCCAGTGCCTGAAGCAGCAAAGCAACCTCAAAACATCAGTAAATGTCCACCATTTCTGACTGTAGGGACTGTATTTTTTCCTTTTAAAGGCCTCATTTATTTTTCTGAAAACAGAAGAATGATGGGCTTTGCCAAAAAGCTGTAATTTTGTTTCGTCTGTCCACAGCACAATCTCCCAAAAGGATTTTGGCTTCCTCAGGTAAGTTTTGGCAAACTTCAATCTGGCTTTTTTATGTTTCTGTGTCAGTAGTGGGGTCCTCCTGGGTCTCATACCATAGCGTCCCTTTTTATTCAGATGGTGACGTATAGAGCGAGCGGACACAGTTGTACCCTTTGCCTGAAGGTGAGCTTGAATTTGTCTGGAAGTTGATCGAGGGTCTTTACCATTTGAATAATCCTTCATTGCCATTTTTGATCAATTGCTCTCTTTCGTCCATGTCTAGGGAGATTAGCTACAGTGCCATAGGGTGTAAACTTCTTGACAATGTTGCGCACAGTGGACACAGCAACATTAAGATCTCTGGATATGGACTTGTAACCTTGAGTTTGTCCATGCTATGCCACAATTTTTGTTTTCAAATCCTCAGACAATTATTTGCTGCTCTTTCTCTTCTCCATACTCTGTGTGGCACACAGAGACATACAACAGAAAGCTTAAGTACATTTTTCACCATTTTAACTGGTTGCCAGTGTGATCTCTATATTGTCAGCACCTGTTAATTGATACCGGTGAGTTTAATTACAAATTACAGGAGCATCACAAACTTGAATTGCAATTATGTCTTGTAATTTGGAGAAGGTGCCAATAATTTTGTCCAGGCCATTGTTGGAGTTTTGAGTGGAATATGTCAGGTTTGGCTTTTTTTTCTCAACTTTTTTTGTGTAATACCAATACAAACAAGAGAAATATACATGAGAATGCCCAAACATTTGTAATTGCAGCAATTTTCTGTGGAAAATGGTGCATTATCTGACAGAATGCAGGGGTGCCAATATTTTTAGCCATGACTGTAGTTCCTAGAGAATAGGTAGCATTCTATCTGGACGGCATGCAAATTGTGTGTTCCTTTAGGGTCCACTATATTATTTCCATATTTATTCTTCATGTTTAAGTATCTTATTATTTGTAAAGTTCTATGCATTAACTAGGAATGTATATGTTATTGTACTGTACAGTTCTAAATACAAATGAATGTAAATATAATATTAAATAAATTACAATTGTATTTGAAAACTGCAGTAGTCTTGCAATATAAATAAACTTTCAGTAATTAATTACAAACCTCCTTAGATAACACAAACAGGTACATTTCACATCAGATTTCATGACTATGGAGTGTTTGGCCTGATGACCTTTGTGATAACAGTAATGTTAGAGGTTGGTTAGGGCAGTGAAACTTAAAGCTACAATAAAAAAGAAACATTTTCTAACTCACTTTGCACTGGAAGAGAAGAGACTCCAGGTTATAAAGAGGTTACCAGATTCAATAGATGTGCCCTTGCTGGAAAATGTGACTTCTCCTTGCATCTGTGAATCAAGTTATGAAGACTCGAGTTCAACCGCCTCACTAACCTCAACTCTGTTGTTGAATGACAACAAGAATGACAGTATATTAAAAAATATCTCTTCATCAGATATTTTTGACATTTCCATTTGATAAGTTTGTATTTAAAAGAATGTGTTTAGTGGATAAGATATGATGGTTTGAATTAAATGCATATTTCATTATTACATATTATCATAGGTATACTCCATTATTACATTCACATTAATACAGTTTTTCCATGAGGGTCATTCTGATATACATTCTTGTTTTACATCTTTCTTTGAGTTTTCTTATGTAGAGAATGTGCATGTACTCAGGGAAGCAAAAGGTTGACCCCTTTCTTATGTGTATGATTGTTTCTATGCATTTGATTTGATCCGATTGGTTACTACAATAAAAACCTTTAAGGTATTAGATTTAGGATGATGTATTTTCATTCATGTATATTGATTAACATAGTTTTAACATTTTCAGTCATGTGTGTATATTACAACTGAGCTCTCTTCCCCCATTCATTGGTATTTATAGTGGCAACGCCTCTGGATAGTGTATTGTATTCAAAGGCAGAGCTGCTGTTTAGTGATCATGTTATGGAGAATCATGGGGGAGGGCAGTTGTTTACAGCCTGTTTTACAATCCGACCCCAGTGTCAGACTGTGGTTCCTGTGGAAAAAATTTTGAATTTCGAATATTTAGGCCTAATAAAAAGGGCATTAAAAAATGAAGAAAGCCAGCAATGTGAGTCATGAATATATATACATATGCATTACTAATGCACCTCTACATTACCACAATGAATGCAAATCACTTACAAAGGTGGAAATGGACTATATGGCTTTCTATTATCCTGCACAGATAATGTACTGGGTTAGTAGGTTCCTAGAGATACCTGGAGTTGAATGCCTTTATTTATGTAATCCCCTAATGTATAAGCATTGTTACTTTTAGACCAGGGTTGAAACATTATTTCTGCAGGTGTTCTAAATGTAGGTTTAACTGAATTAGCAAGGTAATAATTCAGCTAACAAATTTCAATACAACATTTTCTACAAATATTACTCACATAGACAGAACAATGATGATCAATTTTATGTTTGTTGCCAAACCTTCACAAATAAAATTGCAGTTACTTTTCCTGCAGCCATTACTACCATTTCTAGCTTTAGTAAATGTGCTATAAGCCTCTGACAGATGTGCATTAATATCTTGAATGCTCTTGATTAGCATGGCTACTGCTATTTATGCTATTAGAAAAGAACAGGCTAGGTATTGCCATTTATGGGAGGTGCAATCAAGGCAGGTTTTGTAATCTAGTGCATAGATTACAGCATTATAACCTGGCAGATTGGTGTTGCTTGTAGTGATGACATGAATGGCACTGTGTGGAATTCCAAGTGAAGACCAGCTATACACCAGCACACACATAATGGGACCATAGATTTTTTTTCACATTTTTATGAATCATCACTACAATTTGTCATATAAAGCCAACTTTTCGGGGCCACGCAGGGTCCCTTTCTCAGGGTGACATAGTAACCTCAATAAAAGGGGTGACTAGCTGATCTTCACTAGGTTTTGTAATCTGTCTGACTGATGTGTCCCCAACAATGGTCAGCATTGCCTTGTACCTGTCCCTATATTTTATATATATATGAGAACCTGCCATACAAAAATGGCCAGATTAGGTACTTGTCATCTTATGTCGATGAACAGCTAAAAAGTGCATTATCGAAGGATATAATACTTTTTTTAGAGTAGCCCAAAAAGTGATTGCTTCTGGGATCTATCAGGTGGCAATGGTCATTATTCAGTGCCTAGAAATGATCAAACAGATAGATTTTCAAGAGTTATTAACTGATTACAAATAATTACTCAGTAAGATGCCTATACAATGTATGTCAGGGGGTTAGTCTGGCAAGAATTTTAACCTGATAAACACCAAAAATAAATGCTCATAGCATGCAGCAACTAAATATTGTAAACCATATGAGGTCAGAAAAAAGATGAAAAAATAAAAATAAAATGGAGTTTATATTATTTACTATCACAATGGTCTATAGTTTAAGAACTACAAATGTTCTATTTTTAATAACTGTTGTATTCCTTTTGTTCCATTTCCTTACCTAATTTTTGTATTTATTTTAGTCCAATGCTACACAAGGTTTTGTCTTGAAGCAGGTCTGCAGTTTCCTTGTGTTGTGTCATCAGGTATTGCATAATACATTTATTTCAGCGAGGGCAGTAAACTGAGATTTCCCTTACTATCTCACATTCTTTTCCTGAAAACTTAAATTGATTTTACTAGTTTATTGTGTGAAAATCCAGATGTCCCTTGACTGATTACCCTTGGGCATGGAATCAACAGCTGAGGACATGGAGAATGTAATTTTAAAGCTTTTTTAGCATAATCAAAAGCACCAGCATGTGATAGGATCCTATGGAAACAACTAGACATACAACAGCATATGCTAATGGAGCCTAACTGTGTCTGCATATTTGAATGCTATGTGTAAATTATTCAGTTGTACCTCTTCAGAAAGGAATTAAACTGAATTTTCATAGATGTTTTTATTTACTGTATGTATTTACTTATTGATATATTATGTTTTTAAATGATTTATTTATTTTTATTAAATATTTTATATACATATTTCATATTTAACATCTGCAGCCATTATTTTATATACATATTTCATATTTAACCCCTGCAGCCAGGAGATGGAAAGCATGAGCCTGGTGCTCTAGGGTTTCAGATACCTTACCAACTATCCTGCACAGCTGGGATAGTCCCACTTTTTATCCAGCTGTCCCTCCAAGGCTGTGTTCCAGGCTGTGACCCAGGATGTTGAGTCTGTCTATCACTGCCTTGCCCCAGTAACATTGTGCCCCCAGCCTATTTATATGCAAATCGTGCTGCGGCTCATTCATATGCAAATCATTATCAAGTAAATTCAGTGAGCAGGACCTCGTTAGGGAGAAAGCCACATCCAGGTCTGGTGCTGGAGCAGTGGAAGCAAAGAAAGAGCTGTTAAAAAGGAGAGAGGTGATATGCTTGTCACCCACACTGTGTACCCACAATAGCCACACTGTGTACCCACACAGGAACCCAGAACTAGGGGCCCTTGTGGGTGGAGGCAAAAATAAACCATTTTAGGATGGAGGTGGGGGGCCCATTACTGAACTTTGTTAACCCATTCGCTGCCAAGCACTCCGGAACATTTTTCAAATCACCTGGCCAAGCCATTTTTGAATTTTTTGCAATTTTTTCCTATTGATTTGATTTTCAACTGCTGGGTTGCTAGCGTTTGTAAAAGACCCCCCAAACCATATATTTTCTGAAAGCGCAGGCCCGGTAGAATAAAAAGATGGTGATACTAAATTTGTAGGCCCTGCGATAATTGCGCAAATGTTTCTCAAATTAATATTAAACCGATAAAAATACACAATTCAATTGTTAAAACACACCAAAATCAGTATCCGTGCACAAAAAAAATAGTG
>NW_017306509.1:348571-365212 GCF_000935625.1 Nanorana parkeri | reverse complement strand
CAGCCTGTTCATTCATAACTGGGGACACATAGTACTATGTGTCCCCAGTTATTTACAAACACCGGAGTGATCAGACGATCACTCCGGTGTTTGCTGTAAACAGAGGGATTGTTAAATATCCATGATATTTAACGATCCCCCGTTCGGCCACGCTACAGAGCCGCTGTCATTCAAAAACTCACAGGATGACAGCGGCTCCGATCACTATGCCGCTCGGCCATCCTGAATTGCGGCCAACCGCCGCTTGCTCCCCTGACCCCCCCGCCCCTCCCGCCGGTGATTTTTTTACAGATCCCCCATGCCACAGACCCTACAAGCGGGGGACAGCAGTGGGGATCCATGGAGTCTCTCATCCCTCCCTGGGGTGGCTCCAGGGAGGGATGAGAGACTCCAGATGCCGGCGGCCGGCAGCAGAGGTGCTGGGGGGGGGCCCGGTATTTTCGGTAATAGCGGTCATCAGCGGCTTGTGAGCCGCTGATGACAGCTATTATTTTGAAGGGGACAGTCTGCTGAACAGTTCTGCTATAAGCTTATGGTCGCTAAATCGACCATGAGCTTATAGCAGAACTGTAAATGCCACCGACGTAAGGCATACTGAGCTGGCCAGCCGGGAACACTTTTGTTCCGCCGCATGCCTTACGTCGGTGGCAGCAAAAGGGTTAAACCAGCTTTGGGGCATATTTTCTCCCACTGACCAGCAGTAAGGGGAACAATAATACTGACCACTGCACTATTTACACAGTGTCTTACATATTTTTCACCCCCTGCACTGTATACACTATGTTGTACATTATATTAAAGCATATCTAATCCAAAAAGCAAACATATATACTATATAGCAGCTTACCAATTCTTAGATGTGGTGATTGTATTAGTTTTACATTTTTAGGTTTTTTTTTTCTTTATCCACCTGAAATTCTTAAACTTCCTTTAACAGACCGAGCTGTCCAACAACACTGGAAGTGAGAGAGTTGACTTGAGCCATTTAACACTGGCAAGGGTGCTTACAATGGCCGTCTATTATTCATTTGTTTAAAACCTTTATCCCAATAGGCAAAACAAACTGTTGCTATAACTGCTCCAGCGTTAGCTGGAGTTCCACTTTAACATGTTTGTCAAGTCCCTCTAAATAAGCTAATGCATCGAACAGAACCCTCTCCACAGATTGACAAGGTTGCTGTTTAAGGGTGGCTTTGTTGCTCCCCCATAAAATGGAGTCACCCTAAGACTGGAAGTGTTTCACTGGCTAGATCACCAGATAAAAATAAAAGAAAAAAGCCTAAAAAAGAGACAACAAAGGCCGCTGCCTTTAAGGATTAGTAAGTTGTAATATGTAACATTTTTAGTTTTGAGTTTATATATTCTTTAAGCTGAGTCCTACCTAGTTTTATTGCATAGGATTTTTGCCAGCTTCAAAAACCTTTAACCCGCCAGCGGCCACAACAGGTGTCTCAGTACTCAGCAGTGTCAGTGTCAAAGGATGTTTCCTAAATATATCATATCAAATATGATTAAAGTAAATCATGCTTACCACTGTATTATCTGCAACAGGCTGTTGGGTTTCCACACTTTAAATAGAATGTACAGACTAAAAGTTGCAGCTGGCTAAAGAAATACATATATATGTATTATTGAACCATACCTTCTTGGATGTGTTTGTTCTTATTATGATAAATCTTCCTGAACATACAGTATTAGTATTTTAAATTAAATTGTACAATATACTTACCTCTTGTAGAACCATGCCTATTTAAAAGGAATGTCCAGCCCCTAAGCAGCTTGCTGGATGCACAACAGAAAAAGTGTCCCTAATTTGTTATTTCAAATGTTGGAAACTTTGAACAGATCTGAATGAGTTGGCTGAATGACTTACAAGAGGAATATGACCAGCATTATTTTTAAAAATAAATTTTCAGGCTGCAGGAGCAGTCAACAAGTACAGAGCTAGTTTTGTGCTTTCTTAATAGAAAGCCCAGTATGCTCTCCATACTCTGTTCATGACAACATTCTGTATTAACAACTTCATGCAGGTTCATGTAAATACACATCATCCATTTGAACTGGTTATACCAAGAAGACGGCTGCTGCAATTTCTGTTTATGTGCAAGTGTTCGTGTGGTGCAGCGCTGTGTGGCCCCCCGCTACTGCTGCTGGCTTCCTCAGGCTCTGCTGTGCCCGTGCAGGCCCAGGACTAGCACAACAGGTCTTCCCTGACACATTGGAGGGAGATCAGTAGGCTTCCAGCCACTAATCTCTCTTTCGATCACTGGACAGGAAGTGATGTGTATTACATCAATTCCAGTGTCACTGTGCACATTCTCCGGCTCTTATAACCAGGAGAGGAAGCTGGTGAAGCAGATATCTGCTTCATCAGCTTTTTGGGGTTCCTAGGTGACATTAGGGGTCTGAAAGACCCCTGATGTCTCCATAAAGAGGACCTGTCACATCCTATTTGCTATTACATAGGGGGCTTGTTATCCCCCTATCTTATAGCAATAAAGTTGAGTGTAAATCAAAAAATAAATACAAAATTAAAGTAACATAACAAAATGCAAATTGTTTTAAAAGTGCATGCACATACAAAGCAACCACGAGTTGGGTGTGACTATGTGCAAAAATGAAAATTGCACCCACATGTTACATATCACTGTGAACATTGGTGTGAGAGCAATAATTATCGGGCCATCAGTCACTGTTAACACTAAACTGATGAGCAGTAAATGCTTTTAAATACCCATAATTTCCTATGGGAAATTATGGGTATTGTTTTTTGTAGTTTCAGAGGCGCATGCAATTTTAAGGCTTGACATGTTTGGCATCTATTTACCTGACATGATCCCATCTTTTAAATTTCATTTTAGTGCATTTAAAAAAAAATACTGTTTTGATAAACATTTGCGCAAATACCGTACGACATAAAAAATTGCAACTAGCATTTTTTTTATTCTACAGAAAATATATAACTGTTTGGGGATTAGAAGCTGTTTTCCAGCCAAAAATTCAGATTTTATCATGTTTGTGCGAATAGTAAGAAATTTCTCCGGGCAGAAACGCTTATGCATCCAGTTGCTAATTACGGTGAGCATATTTTTAAAATGACTGTAGTGGTATAAAATTTAACTGTCCCTTGAATCTTAAATCTCTTGAAGCATGCTGAATAATCCTCAGCATCCAACACACTGGCCCCCTTTTGCGCACTCCGGTTCCACCTGCCAGCCACTACATCACCACTGTGTTATTTGTTGCTGTAAATATTTTTTCAGCTACACCAATTGTTTTTAATGAAATAAACACATAGATTGTAATGCAACCATTTACTTAATTTTCACCTCTTTGAAAGCAGTGTTTAATAACAAATGACTACTTTATAGCTAGTTACTGATCATTGAGACAGCAGGCCCTGGCACTTGTCTATGTTAACATTTCTTTATGATAGTTTTTTGATCAGGATCATATGAGTATAACTTTCAGTACCTATTCAGCTAAATCAATCCATTCACAGTTGATTCTGCATCTTTGCATTCATAGGAATTGAATATCCAACTGAGCCACCCACTTGGCTAAAGTCAATTAAAACTGGGAGAATAGTAGAAATACTTGCACTTTCACAGGAATCAGCATGTATAGTCGCAAAATGATCACACCTTATAATTTAATGTCTTTTGACTTCTAGTCTCATTTCACAATGTAGGTAATAATTTATAATTATGTTAACAGAATAATTGTCAGACGAGGTAAATTTATTTATAATATATGCAATGCAATATTTTCTAATATTGTGGCAGATTTTCTAGCATGCATAACCAGCATAACAACATACTTTTTGGTGATTGTCTACCTAATACAACAGGGCAACAATATCACAATACTTACATTATTCTTCAATCCAGATTAAAAAATATTGCCCATTGCTGTTCTGTTTTTTTAGTGTTTCAGTGTTTTCTCTATAGCACCTGCCTGCAGGATTTCAATTAAAATGTGTGTATTCCAGGACAAGAAGAATTGTGGTTTGAGGTTAGCTCCTTTACTAAAAGTATATATAAAGCCAATTTTTATGTTTATTTTACATTTTTTTTGCCATCTGTGTCCCATCGGACACAGACACAACAGAACATGAAATGAAAAAAAAATACCTTGGTTGAAGCTGAACACCAGACTGCAAAATAAAACATTACAGTGCCACTGCAAGAGTTAAATGCTCACTATATCTAGGGGAGAAATGAAGAGTCTACATTACTTACCCCACACCAGCAGACTCCAGCGCTGTTCTCTTCTCCTTGATGTTCCAGGTTGTAAGTAATCCACCGGGAAAACAAAATGATTTGATTGAAAAATATTCATGTTGATCAAGGGGTATTATAAGTATACATTTTAGTTTTAAGAGAGAGATTCTGCACAATGCAGTAGCACTATGATATGTTTATGTTGGAAGTGATATCTGAGAATTCCCTTAATCAAATATTACTACCATTACTACTAACATTACCCACAACCAGCCTTAATATAAACCTGTTATGTCAAATGTAAAAAAGAAAATGTTGTTGGGTATGAAGAGCTGGCATCTAGATGTGTACATACCTGCCACAGCCTCAAAGCTCCACTGTTTTATAATTGTTTTTACTTCTATTTGTGTCTCCAATGAAGAGATTTCCCTTCACTCTATGTCCCACTAACACAGGGATAGAAATGAGTGAAATTCTCCTAAACAGGGACACCACAATTAAAGCTTTAACCCCGATTAACACCACATTTGCATAAGGGCAACAACACTCAAACAAAATTTCCATTTTATTCTATATGCTGTTCACATCTGATTAATGTGATGTCGCTTGTATATGTACAGAAGCCCTTAGAGGCAGGGAAGTGCCTTTTTGGCCCCAATAGACTAATTAGAGTGCCTGGAAAATGGGTGAAAAATGCAAGTAACATGCTTTTTCACACCTAACAACTCCTCCTCCTAGTACCCTGCTTCAGATAAAAAAAGTTTACACCCAAAAATGTGTTAACAATGTGTGTACAAACACTCACCGAAAATGAGCAAATAAGCCAGTGCTCAATTGTGAACCTAGCTTTAGCCTTTTGGCACTCTATCCAAAACAAAAATGTTTTGAATGAAACTATGCCAGCTCAAGAAAACAGAACATCTTTCAGTGAAACTACAGAATAGGCAAGCTGATTTAATAATTTATAGACCATATGGGTTTATAGTTCATATAAACAAAATTCCGAGCCATGTTGAACTTAATATTCAGGCTGAGTTTACACTTATCTGGTGAGGTGTGCTGGTATGCTGTATGTATTATTGCAATTTTTTATGTGCTAATGTGTGTTGTGTTAAGGAAGCCCATGGGCTGACAATGCACCAAAATGTCCAAAAAAAAAGGCATGCACCATTTTTGGCAAAACCACCACAAGATACGGCAGCTTGTTTTTATTGTACAAAAAGAACAATTTGATCAGAGTTGGGCTGTGGCCCCTACACTTTTTTTAATATAAAAGATCCCTACACACAAGTCCATTTTTAATTATTCTCTAACAAAAAACACTGAACTGAATACCCTGATATTAACTTGTACAGGGAAGATTAGAGCAATTGTTAATTAGCAGATAATCCTCAGCACAATGCATGGTATTATGTATCCTTTAGAGGCCGATAATCCATGCACTGAAATAATTGCATATATGATGTTTTGGATAGTTAGGGAAGAAGATCTGCACTGACCCCAAGGCACAACTATGATGCAATTCAAATAGAAAACTAGCCAAGCTTCATATTGTTCACTGTTTATTATTTTATCCTGAGATGTAGGTCAAAAGCTGGCACATGTGTGAGGTGAAAGGGCATCCCTTTATGGATTTTATTTGTCTGTGTTCTTAAATTGTTTATTAGAACATTAATCAAAATGTTATCAGCCTGACATAGTGATTATATTGTGCTTTCATGATGACAAAGTGATTCATATTAGACTTTAATATCCTGTTAATTTAATGAGCTGTTTGTCTTCGGGCAAGTGCCTGTTGATCAGATTACTCACTACAAGAGGACCAATGTGCTCAGTGCCTTATTCAGATTTAAAGTGCAGTCATAATTCTTAGTAAAATATACTATACATACTGTAACACGTACAAAAATAAATGACAGATATTTTTCTGCGCTAAAAATGTACATGTATGCGTAAAATACATTTTAATTTTTGCGCCAACATTTCATATCTTATTAATTGGACTGACCAAAATGGTTTGCAAATGAGTTGATGTAACAGAAACTAATGATTATCATTAATTGGGATCTGTCATCTTTTTACCTTGTCAGGCCTAATTACCAATGAACAAATCAATTTTTAAAACCAGGCAAATTGTCAAATCACAAATAATTTGATTCACCTAAATATACTTTGGATTTACCCAGCCTACAGAGAATCATGCAGTTCCAAAATGATGAGTATCTGGATTGCTGAGGGGTCTATTCACTAAAGGGTGAAGAGATGGAGAAGGCAGGAGAAGTGAACAATATAGGACAACATAGCTAAACTAGAAAGTAAGCTGAATTGGAGGATTTTTCCAGATCAGCTGTGTTCCTAGATTGTTCACTTCTCCTGCCTTCTCCAAACTCTCCACCCTTTAGTGAATAGACCCCTAAATGTAATGCTTCTTCATAGATCAGATAGATCTACAAGCAAATATTTCATGTTCTTGTTGCATAGAAATTAACCAGAAAAAGAAGAAACCAGTCATTGAGCAGCCTATGAAAAATAGATAATCCGCGCTTCTGGAAAAGAGACTAAAGTGGAAATATGTATTGTAAATTAAAACCTAAAGCAGCTCTAAAAGAGAATGGAAGAATCCTTTCAACAATCGAGAAAAATATATATCAAAGCGCTAAAGGTATAAATAATATGAAACTTAGTGCAACCAAGTGATATAGTGAAATTTAGGGTTTAGGCGGTCTAGCCCTAAACCAAGTGATATATCTTACATAGGATCATGAAAAAAACAATTAAATTAATAATTCAATTGTGCTGTGGAAAAACAGATAGTGATTGGGACAATAAAAAAATTTCAACCACTGTGTAAAGACATCAAATTATATAATAATATATGAACGATCCACGCAAAAAAATATATTAAAAAACGTTAAAAATAAAGTGTTCAGTGAGAAATAAACGTAAAAACGTAAAAAATGTGTGCAAGAGAAATTGTTAATGATATATATTGTTGATGATACATTTTTCTTAGCGGTGGTCCGACAGCCCCTCTTGGGTGGGTACTCACCAAATGGATCGTCTCAGGCACAGTGTCAGCAAAACTCATGGAGGAGTCCAAAAGGACCGTCAGTCGACACCACTACATGAAAGGGAGGGGTCCGAGTGTTTTCAGGTGTGTTTTCCCTCTAATATAGCCAGCTTCCAGTGTGTTCCTCACGAGTGCTGCGGATGCTTGAAAGTGCTGCGGATGCAGCTCTCATGAGGAACACACTAGAAGCTGGCTATATTAGAGGGAAAACACACCTGAAAACACTCGGACCCCTCCCTTTTATGTAGTCGTGTCGACTGACGGTCCTTTTGGACTCCTCCATGAGTTTTGCTGACACTGTGCCTGAGACGATCCAGCTTAATTTTTGGGATACGGCCAGCGCTACAAGGGAGAAAAATCAAACACTCACCTTGCAGGGACTGAGAGTGGAAACAACTGGGTCCAAGCTTGAAAGCACGATTGCAGGCTCAAGTGTCACTAACTAAAAGCCTTTGATCCAGCTCCATTTGGTGAGTACCCACCCAAGAGGGGCTGTCGGACCACCGCTAAGAAAAATGTATCATCAACAATATATATCATTAACAATTTCTCTTGCACACATTTTTTACGTTTTTACGTTTATTTCTCACTGAACACTTTATTTTTAACGTTTTTTAATATATTTTTTTGCGTGGATCGTTCATATATTATTATATAATTTGATGTCTTTACACAGTGGTTAAATTTTTTTATTGTCCCAATCACTATCTGTTTTTCCACAGCACAATTGAATTATTAATTTAATTGTGTTTTTCATGATCCTATGTAAGATATATCACTTGGTTTAGGGCTAGACCGCCTAAACCCTAAATTTCACTATATCACTTGGTTGCACTAAGTTTCATATTATTGATACCTTTAGCGCTTTGATATATATTTTTCTCGATTGAGCAGCCTATGCTGGCCCCATTCCCTGCCAATGTAAATTAGCCTTTTCTTGCTCCAGTTTCCTGTTCTGGAGTCAGGATAGGCTGCTTAGGGATCAGCAGGGACTCCCTGCACCCTTTTAAAGCTGCAAGTGGTTTTTGCACTAGTAGACCCCTTAGAGCTTTTTTTTTTTAGGAAATAGAGCCCATAGACAAAGCCCATAGACATAGCCCATATCCACCTTTGTAGAGGTATTAAAAAAAATATATATTACAGAAATGTACACATAGTGCAAGAAGCAGGCATGTGCAGCTGATGTATATGAACACATAAGCTTACATTTTTTGTTAGCTTTCCTCTACATATCCCCCCCTCCCCCCGTACTGTGCAATAAATTCCCCCCTCCTCCTCACCCCTTCAGACAGTGTATTGTGTGTAAAGGCTGACCTGGTGTTTTTTGTTACAATGGGTGACAGGGAGGGGTCATTACAGTCTGATACCCTGGTGTCTGACTGAATTTCCTGTGGAGAAAATTTTGAATTTTTAGGCTTCAGACTTAAAAAACCCTTCATTAAAAATGAAGAAAGCCTGCAATGTGAGTCATGAAAATGTGCACATGTATAGATCATCACTGCACCTCTTCATTACCACAATAAATGCTAATTACTTACAAAAAGTGGAAATGGACTTTAAGGTAGTATTGTATTGGAATCCTTTTGTATCTATCCATTTTCAGAGAAGAATTATATATTCCAAATTTCTGAAACTGGACAGTTAGAATGTTTAAAGTGACTGTCATCAGGGAAGAGCCATTGCTGGTTTCTTCTGAAAATACTAGTTGCCTAGCTGTTTCTAAATTGAAGTGTAATAAAAACTTTTATTCTTAGTTTTAGATAGAGCAAGGAAGGGTTAGAACCTCTGGTGGGGTTCTACTGCTCTCTGGGAAACTATTCGAGAGTTTTCCCTTTGTTTTCTGTCCTGTTGACAATGATTTTATCAGACAGGAAGTGGAAAGGACAGCATCACAAACAGAAATAAAAAGTTTTTAGTAGAGTTGGGGAAGGCTAAAATTCCTATCAGAGTTATTGCTATTGCTGTCTGTGTACCTGCTGCAGATTTTCCCTTACTTGCGGTCTGGTGAAACCATTGCTAGCAGGACAGGAAGTAACGCTAAATCTCTTTAACATATCGCTTTTGGATCTGTGATCAAATGACAGTTTGTTTTGTGTCAAAAACGTGCTAGAATTTCTTATTTCTATACTTTTTCCAAGTCAGCGACTCAATCAGCATGAAAGCCAGAGCATTCTCAAACACAGAGTTCAGCAATTGCAGCATTCACAATTCTCTCATGAAAGTGTCCCTTTAAAAAATTTACACTTAAAATGTTTCCCTTTTTTGCCTTTGTTCAATCGTATTCAAACATGTTTATCCCTAAAGTAGACCCCCCTTTCCCAACCATCCCAGATGCTGTTCAACTGTGCAAATCCTGTGGTCCCAGGGGTCCAGGGCATGTCTCTGAACTTAGTGCTGAAATACTAATTCCCCTACCCAACACTAAATCTATGCTGGAACTGTTGGATGGAGGGATATCTTGTCCAAGAGTATCCACATAGTTCTGGCAATGACCAGGAGACAGAGTGAGGCATTGGCACAGGACACATATGGTATTTGTCCACTGAGCACTAATGCTGAGGGGTATTTTTAATGGCACTAACCACCAATGATGTGGTGGTGGTGGTGTATGTATAACTGCCACTGACCACCAACCACCAATGATTTGGCAGGCAGGAAAGGATCGCTAGTGTTCTTAGGTAACAAAGCTTAGGTCTTAGGTTATCTTAGGATCTTAGGTAACAAAGCTCAACCCCCTAAAGATCAGTCATATAAGTGGTTCTGGGCGATAAGCATGGTATATTCCATGGGACTGCATCATAACTTTCTCATAAATTAAGTAAAAGGTGTTATAGGTATGTTAATGGGTTACTATGATTGTATTAATACTCAGACTCCTGATTCCTCATTAACAGGGATAGAGGGGCTAAGGAGGAAACTGAGATTGCAAAATGTGAGAGTTGGAAGGGCAATGCTGTTTTCAGGAATACTTTAGCCAGGGACTAAAAATCCACCTGGGATTAAAGTAAAGTATATTAAAGAAGTGTAGGAAGGTATAACTCAGATGGGATCAAAAGTGAATTATATTATTTGCATGGAATGCCATGTCCTCCCTGTGCTTGTGTGGGTTTTCTTATGGTACTCTGGTTTCCTCCCACACCCAAGACATGCCTGTAGGTTAATTGGCCATTATAGCCCATAACATGTTTTGTGATTTAACAAAAATATATATTTTTGTCTTATTTTTTTAATCCAGCAATACGTCTGGCAGTTGAAAGGCTAACATGATCCAAGTGCACAAAATTACAGGCGTTCCAAGAATCCATTGCAGAGGCAACTGGTGCAGAATGCTCTTGGGGCACACCCCAGCCTGTAGGTTGGGGGCCTATAACGTTTTGACAGCACTATAACTAGAAGAAGTCAGCTCCTGGAGTATTGCAGACAGGGTGTGGCACCCCAGACATT
Organism: Nanorana parkeri; assembly: GCF_000935625.1. NCBI lineage: Eukaryota > Metazoa > Chordata > Amphibia > Anura > Dicroglossidae > Nanorana > Nanorana parkeri. The sequence goes on along the minus strand of NW_017306509.1, from coordinate 354,475 downwards.
TCCTGGGAATTGTCTGTAATTGGAAGCACCTCTCACCCTAATGAGACTAATTTTCCTACAGGATATTTTTCTACAGGGGACTTTATAGATGTATAGATGTGCCATTGTACAGAATGCTGTAAGTGAAAGACTGGTGCTCTGCAAAGGACTGAGCCATCAGGGCCTATGTTCAGAGCTGGTACTGTGCCTATTATAACTTTTTTGGTTCATAATGTTCTGAGTTAAAAAAGCTCAATAAAGTTATTGTGTGTGGTATATACTGTATGTACAGTTCCACCTATCAGGCAGTGTAATCCATTGGGTATTTCAACTGGATTTAAACCATTTAGTATAAGCAGTAGATAAATTGTAAATTAAGTGTATGCTAATTAATTCTCTAGACACAGAGTACCATATTGATGTGTAGGAGGCAAGTGCTAAATCGTGCAAATTTTCTGACACATAGCAGGTTATGGAATGCCAGGAAAAACATCTGGTGTTCAGTTGTTGGTTTTGCATTTTCAGGATCTTTTACATGGACTGTATTGCTAAATATTTAACACCTCTTTATTGTAACAGTTTTATCAAGTTTACTGGGTAAAGTGTAGTAATTTAAAGCTGAAATGCTGAACTCTGGCCTGCCTTCTCTTCTGTCTTACACAGATACACATGCTCCTCTCTTGTAATAAAATTCCTTTCTCTGATTTCACTGCATGAAGTGAGCTTCTCACAGTGTGCATTACAAGTTGCAGCAAATCAGATAGAACCATACTAATTTCCTGATTGATGGACATCCAGCATTTTCTAGGTCTTTCATCCTCAGTCTTACTAATCCTGGTAATTTCATTAATTTCAGTTCTTTTAATCATAAAGGTTCATCAGCACAGATGGGCATTAGCTAGAACATTCTGAATGCTAATGCAGCCTGCCTAGGAACTCCCACTCTTCCAGACTGACATCCACCCATGAAGGCATTTTGCTGTTTGCAAAACTTCCTCTAAGAGCCAGCCCACTGCTGTGTCATTTTCAGGAAGCTTGCACAGCACCCTTCTATCAGCCTCATTTGCCTGCATTGCATAAAGAAGCACTTAAAAATAATGATGACATCACTGGGCCTAAAATAAGATATGATGCAAGAAAGCTTTTATTTAAATTAAAATTTTATTTGCATGCTGATGATGAGGGAAAGGTGAAAACAGGATGGTCAAAATATAAGCAGGTAAACTTAAAAGAGAACTAAAGCCAAAACTTTTTTTGTTTCTGTGACCCAAAGTTAGCTACTGCCTGCTATATGCTGCCAGCACAGAGCTGTGCTGCAGCCCAGAAAGATCCCAACAATATTGTTGGGATCAACCTGCTGCCCAACTGACAGCAGACTATACCTCTAGAGTCAGAATTTTTTAGGTACAGATAAGTAGCCGAAAACATGTGTCCCATAAAAATCAATGAGTTTTATTTACACAAATTAAAATTCCATAGAAAAAACATTAAAATTGTACTGGGAACATAGAAACTCTATATGATGAGATATATTTTACAGATACCACAAGTAGTCCTTTGTGAAAAGAGTGAAGAAGACCTGTGACTCTTTATTACATAACTTCAAGTAGAAGAAAGGCTCCTAAATAATGTAATACAATATAAAATGATCAAAAATTGAAAAAAGTTACCCCAACGTTACAGAAACCAACACATAGGAAAAATTGGGAAACACATCCACATCTGTGCAGCCATTCTCCCTCCAGGGGCCACAGAAGAGGCAACAAGGGTGTGGGCACAGTCACTGTGGCAAGACAATCCCAACTGCAATGAGTAGTACAAATTTTAAATATATATATACGCTGTATATATATATATATATATATATATATATATATAGATATATATAGATATCTATATATATATCTATATCTATATATAGATATCTATATATATATATTGGCACCCCTGCATTTCTGCCAGATAATGCACCACTTCTCACAGAAAATTGTTGCAGTTACAAATGTTTAGGCATTCTCATGTTTGCATGGAATGTGTCAGATTTGTCTTTTTCTTCTCCACTTTTTTGTGTCATATCAATAGAAAACAAAATAAATAAACATGAGAATGTCTAAACATTTGTAATTGCAACAATTTTCTGCTCGAAGTAGCGCACTTTCTGACATAATTGCAGGGGTTCCAATATTTTTGGCCATGACTGTATATATAGCCATATAAAAATGGTGAGAAATACCATAAAACAAGGGGGAGAGTTACTGTATGGTCCTATATGCTGGTTACTGTAACGTTGGGATAACTTTGTATTCTTAATGTAAATTTCTCTTGTTGTAAGCTCTATTTTTAAAAAACTTTTGATCATGTGACATTGTATTACATAATTTACAGTATATAAAACTCCATTGCTTCCTGAGGAAGCTACTGTAGCAAAATGCGTTGTGGATAGAAGCCTTTCTTCTACTTGAAGTTATGTACTGAGGAATCACATGTCTTTTTCACTCTTGTCACAAAGAACTAGTTGTGGCATCTGTAAAATATATCTCCTCATATGGAGTTTCTATGTTCCCATCATAGTTTTAATGTTTTTTGTATGGCATTTCAACTTGTCTAAATACAATTCATTGATTTTTATGGGACACATATTTTTGGCTACCTATCTGTACCTTTAAAGTCCCCTAAAAAATTCTAGAATGATTCTATTGCATTTACTGTAGATGTTTAATGTTCATAGGGTAATTCTCAGGTGAACTACTTTAATATACTAGTGAGTCTATTGCTAACATACATGAAGCTTTAAACACCTGATCCATCTCTTCTAAACAAAATTCCACTTTATTGTGCATATTACAATAAAAGTATTTTATGTCACTATCAGTCTGTTTTTGTATTACAGCTAGTATATTTGTAATGTTACAGGGTGTACAGAAATATGCAAAATAAGAATGTTTTATATTAGTAGGAAATCATTTAATAATAGATGAATACAAAACAGTCACTGAAAGAAAAAAGAAAGGTAAAAAAAAACACATTTGGAACTAACAACAGCATGCAAGTTGATTATTGTGACCACAATGTTCATGCTTGATTGGCAGATGAAGGGTTATAACCTCAGCTCTCTGGCAACATGTACTTTTGTCTTCCTACACTGTGTATCAAGTGCATGATACACTGCAATGTGTCACTCCCGCCTTCACACTGCTGACATGTATATAAAAAATGTATATGAGCAACAATACCTTTTCTGCTAACAATGTGCTTAGCTTGAATGTGAAATAGATAATATATTATTACACTTCATAACATTTGAGGTTTCATACAAGGTTTCAAATATTTTCCTGATTATGTTTTATCTATCTATCTTATCTATCTATCTATCATCTAACTACCATATTATTAAGTACACCTGCTCTTTAGTAGGGAGGTTGAGATACCAAGTACAATACTCGATACAAGTACATGTACAGATTCTTTTCCAGCTCCAAGACTGACCAGAGAAAAACTCAAAAGTTAGGAGGCCGCTGTAATTTTTAAGGAGCTTACGGGGCTCATAGGATTTGTGTATCTCTGTTTTAATGTAAGGGTTTTTTTTATATAAATATATATAAAGGGTGCACTGATACAATGTTTTTAAGTACAAGTACTGATACTTGTCCAATTACTCACAGATACAAGTACTGATACATTTTTGTTTAGTGTCATGTGACAGTTTTTCTAAAACAATACAGACAAATGATTTCAGGACAGTGGTGGAGTGCCATAGCAAGGTCCCAGCTGCAACCGCTGCAACTCTGTTAGTTCTCGTGAAAGTGGCAAGTATCAGCACTTGTACCTGAACTGGTATCTGAACAGCCCTACTTTAAAGGCAATCAGCCATCAGAGAATGACAGAGGCTCTGCAGAACCTTTCTTTTGAGAATGCTAGTTTCCTGGCTTATGCTTTGGCTTCAATGTTGTCTGAGCCACTGTCCTGGAAACAAATATAGAGATAAGGGATTCTTATACTCATTTACAGCATGCCTGCTCTGTGTCTGTCACATACAAATTCTTAAAGTGACACTAAGCTTAGGAGATAAATCCTAAAAATGCATTCAAGTACCCTAACTATTAACAAAACTGTACCTTATTTGTGCATCACTCAACTGTATATCTTCAGATCATCTCTGAATTTATTTTGGCACTGTCCTTCTGGAGGGTGGCTACTTTTGTTCCCCATGGTCCCTATTAGTGTTGTAAAGTAGCCACTGCTCCAAGCTCACACACTGTGATAGACTACAATCTAAATTAGTAAACTACTATAAATGTGAGATTGTAATCCATTATGGGAGAGAGCTTGGAGTGGTGGTTACTTTACAGCACACACAGGGACCATGGGGAACAAAAGTAGCTACCCTCCAGAAGGAGGGGCAGTGTTAGCTCAAATTCAGAGATGATTTGATGATCTACAGCCAAGTGATGCACAAATAAGAAACATTTCTGTTAATAATGAAGGTACTTGAATGCATTTTAAGATTTAACTTCTGAGTTTAGTGTCATTTTAAGTCAGATACAGCCACACAACTAGTATTTTTAGGATACCAGCAATGGTAGCCACTGTACTTCCTTCATGACAAAGTCACCACATCCATATAGCCAAATAGCAACCTATGGACTAAAAGAGTCCAGGTGTTATTTGAACAACTGTAAGAAAGGGTGAAGATTAATAATCTAGGCAAGATTGGATCTGTGTATAGCCAAGAAAGACCATAGACAAGGGCAGCAGGATTGCCAGGCATGACACACATGCACACACGGTTTATTGACTCAATTGCTATCACATCATATATCTATATGATGTGATAGCAATCGAATCAATAAACCGTTTTTGACTTGAAATTCTATTGGAGTGCGAGTGACTTTATACATACACTTATCTTGGATTGCCGAGGCATCTGCAGTCACTTTGGCACCCACCCGACTCTAAGGGTATTATTCGGTCAGGAGTGCGATGGGTACGCTGAATTTTGGACACATGCACACACAACACGAAGCTGACCTTCAGTAGCAAATTTACAAGCATAAAGGTTACTACATTGCCTGCCAGAACAATCCAACTGGGACCGCTACTGTCTCTTAATTGTTCATACTTCTGTGTTGGTAAATGTATGTGCTGTGTACTTATAAGCTTCCCACTCAGTGTCATTACACCTAGAACCAAACTGCTAGCAGAACAGGGCAACAGTTTACTCTTCTACTATAATAATAATTAGTTCTAGGTTTATTGATGATGAATGTGCAAACATGCTTTTTCAGCCTCTTCACCCCCTGCCGTTTGACCAAGGAAAAATTGTCAGCAATGTGGTGGTTGCAGAATCTCGGAAGCGGCTGATCTGCAAGGATTTTCATGAACTACAGTCTGAGGAGTTTGCAGAGGATGGTGTGAAAATTAAAATGAGCTGTAGTTTTATATGCTAAACACCTTGGTAATAAGGGAGTACAGAGAAGAATGACCAGACATGTTTAGGTGACTACAAGTGCAAAACTGCTGAAGCAATGGTTTTCAGAGGACCTATTACAGCAAACGAGCACACTATGATCCACTTGTGTAATATAAAAAAGAAAAAAAGAGGTCACAGCAGGTGCATTATCATCAATATTGTAAGACTGAAGAAAAGAAAGATGTTACATGGCATGATGATTACATGAGATTCAAAAGTCAAAACTGGGAATATGCTATATGAATCCATGGATCAAAATTCTGTCTTGTGTCAACAATTCAGGCTGGTGATAATGTAATTGAATATTTTCTTTGCACACATTTGATCACTCTAATACCAAGGAGGCATTGTTTGAGTACTATAGTAAATCTATTAATTGAAAATGACCACATGCACCACTTTGATACTAGATGTGTGGAAATAAGTGGTCACCAAGGATATATATATATATTTAT
>NW_017306509.1:272491-348547 GCF_000935625.1 Nanorana parkeri | reverse complement strand
ATATATATATATACACATATACTGTATATTGCATGCAAATAAAAGCTACATTTACATTTATTTTCTTCTTCTCATGATAACAAATGCATGAACTGAGCTACAGTATGGTGCTGATTCCCAGGGGTGTACTTAAGTGGGCTTTGTGGAGCTTCAGTCTCTGAGTAAGGTGCTTACTGTTGCTGTGAACAAGCTTTTAGCTTAATAGATTCACAGACCTCATTTCTAACCTTCCTGGGTGAGCACTATACAGTATTCTCATATTGGAGACAAAAACCCAGTTTGTCTACTACTAGCTGATTTTATTTGAAGTGGTGAATTGTAAAGCTTTTCACACTAGATACCTGCAATGTTTTAAAGGTATCTATGTTGGATTGGTCTGCTCTCTCATATTTCATTTTTGGTCGGAGCGACAGCTTATTGTAGTGCTAGGCCAATAAAGAAGTTAGGGAGGCGATAAGGGGTATAACACTCAACTTCACCAGAAAAAGTTAAAATGTGTTTACTGTATGTTTCAGAGCTCTGACAATACATGACACCTTCACTTTTGTTCATGTAACCAGATTAGTAGCTTTCGGATAGCAACATGTTTCCTTTAAACATACTGAAAAAATTATTTATAATGTACTAATATCTAGTTCTCTTTATTAATATATGAAGTGATGCATCACATTTATTATCTTTATTAAGCCTGTTGCCCTGCAATGAAATAAGAAATATTGATTATAATAACTATATTGTTGCTAGCTTATCTTTTCTTATTTATATCAGCAAAATATTCATAGAAAAAAACTGTAGCTTCTAGATATTGCCAATCAATATGAAGGCTGCAATTATGTGCAGCTGCTTTCCCATTACTTGAAAGATACAGTAGCAGTCTTTTAGATTTTTGTCTGCTTTGCTCAAAATCAGCTTTCTGGGTCATGGAGCTCCAGAACTATTTTATTCCTCCAATCAGTATGCTATTGGTCTGCTTGCACATCTAGTACAAATCAATAGCCTTGGTCTAATAAATCTTCAACAATCTCTAACAAGATCGTCTATCAAAGCAATACAAATGGCAGTCTTAGTGTATCAAATCTGGAAAAAATGTCACCAAGGGACTCATTTAAAACTGCTTTTGAATGGTTTATAAAAGGCACAATGTATGCTACTCTAAGACAGTGTTTATGAACTTGCCTTTGAAAATAATGCACTTTATTTAATATGCAGAAGAAGAAATATTTGCCTAACCTCCTTACCTGTAACAATATATATGAGGGTATTAATGTTAAAAACACTATTCAATTCCACAGCACATTTGTTTACTTTTCTTTTGTTTGATTTTGTTCAAAGCCACAGTTCATGGTAAAATTATTAATTTAGTAAATTAGCACCATTAGTGTTGATTCACAAAAGCCTAATGCATATGACATTTTCGCTACCATGCATTGGTAAATTTGCGGTCACATTTTTTAAAGATCAGTTTAGTATAGGATTTATTGCCTGAGTCTACTAGAATTACCACTTTTGATTTTTTTTATTGATTTGCGGAATCTTGTATAAAAAGGCACAAATATTATTATTAAAATATGTTGAACTTCTGGTCAGACAGTGAGTGTTTATTGCTCAAAGCATAAGAAATCATCTGAGATGTTTGTGATAGGATAACATAAGATAGGATAACATATCATCAACTAAAATACCAATTTATGTAAAATACAGAATTTTAGTATTTAAGCAATGATTTCAAGCAAGAAAATAATGATTTTACACCAATCTGATATTTATTTCTGTGAATTTAAAACTCAGTAAAATAACTCCTGCTGCTTGTAAATTGGTAGTTTTGTGGAATTTGCCCTAACAAAATGAATGACATGGAGAGGGAAGGTTTTCAACAAATAACATTGACACCATGATCTAATATACTGTTGACACATACCAGGGGCAGATTCCTATACCATTAACTTAATTATGGAATTTTTATATATTGTAAACATATTCCCCTTTTAACTATGTTGAAAAGATTCAGGTTGGATATGAGTAAATGAATGAGGATGGTGAATGATACTTGGAACCGCCGAAAGGATGGAGGTAGGGAGGTAGGCAAGAGATAGACTGTCACAAAGGAGAAGACTTGGTCTCATCAGAGCGCCTGCAGGGCCTGGAGAGTGGCACTCTAGTGTTAGTTTGCAGTGCAACATTGTAGCAACAGCAGTTTTGGAGAAGACTGGACTACTTTGGGCCCTGTACTTCTGTGAAAGCCTTCTATTACCTGTTGTTAAAATGTCAAAAGTTAAATGGGCTAAGGGTTTTATCCAGCTGGGTAGAATCTGTGCCATGAGACAAAAGCATGTGGATGAGACAAAAGCATATTCCAGAAGCATTCATTGCCAGGGGTAAAGAGAGCAGAGAATCAATACCAGAGCAGAGAGCAGTCAGGAAGCCGCCAGGTAGAGTTCAAGTGAGGACAGAATAAACAAGATCAGTAACTGAGGTAAGTCCAAAACACAATAATAAGTCATAACCACAAACTCACTAACTTAGCCCCCCACCCCTTAAAGTCAATTCGCCTGCAACACTAATTTAAAAATAAAACTGTTGCAATATGTGCATATGCCTAAATAATAATATAACATGGCCATCTGAACAGCAGCATATATGCTTCAGTAATTGGTCCACTGCTCATCAAAGATGATTGTATGATTACTATAGCCATAGTGTTACTTTGTCAACACATTGCACTAGGGTTGCACAGATACCAAGTACAGTACTCGGTACAAGTACGAGTACATGTACCGATACTTTTGAGCTCCAAGACTACACTAGAGAAAAATTCAAAAATTATGAGGCAGCTGTCATTTGTAAGGAGCACACAGAGCTCCCGGGATTTGTATATCTCTGTTTAAATGTACGATTTTGTTTTTATAAATATAAATAAAGTGATGCACAGATACCAGTTTTGGGAGTACGAGTACTGGTACTTGCCGAGTACTTACAAGTACGAGTACTGATACATTTTTGTTTATTGTCATGTGACAATTTTTCTAAAACAATACAGACTAATGATTTCCGGGCAGTGGTGGAGCACCAGATCCAGGTCCCAGCTGCAACCTCTGCAACCCTGGTAGTTCTCATGAAAATGCCAAGTATCTGCACTGGTCCTCGAAAAGTATCTGTGCATCCCTACATTGCACAATACAATTTCATTAGCCTTCTCAATGTTATTGGTGGAATGTGTGCAAACTATTTTACAGTAAGATGCTAACTGAGCAAACATGCTCTTTGTATGCATATAATTTATTTGTGACAAATTGAGTGTGCAGCGCTATGCTAAGTGAAATGTAATCCCTCTTTCGGGATATATAAAAGTGAAAATTATAAATATTTTAAATAAATATCACACAATATTAAATAATCTTACAAACCATTATGTACAGTGAATATCCAAAAAAAACTTGAGCAGTTTTGGGTCACAGTCATGGAATAATTTAAAATGTTTAGAAAGGCTGTGTTTTTTATTACAAAAACTTTTTTTAAACCAACGGACAGGAATGGATTTATTCCGGTTTTTAGTTGCCATCACACGACTTGGTTAAAAGGAATCCCCAAGGGCCAATTTACTAGATTAAAGCGAAATTGCACAAGGGAAGAAGACTTCCATGTCCAATCAGAATTTCTAGTAAATTTTTTTGAAGAAAAGGAGTATGACGGTAACAAATTGGTGAAAATACAAACGGAAGTACAAAACAAAGATAGGTTAGAACTTCTTAATTCGCATTGGACGCAACATTGCTGAAAGTAACATCTGGGATGTGGACCCTCTGATTCATCATCTCCGCTATACCATTTCAGCTGTGGGGTGAGTGCGCACCCCGAAGGGGGACACTTTGGAGACACATATACACGTCGGTGTGGGAGAATTTATTCTATTCTGTTAGAGTTTTATTGGATCCACTTGAAAACTTTTTTGCACAAAACTTTTTTGCACAGAACGTTAATCATTTTTCCACTAAATATTTTTTCAATAATTTTCTTTTGAGAAATGAAGCACTATTTGGAATTGTTTTAAAATTGGTTGTTATCTGTACCCTTACCCAAGGACTACAGTTAATTTTATCACCACAGTGTGAACACATCATTTTAACCTAAATTTGTGGATATTCACTGTACATAATGGTTTGTAAGATTATTTAATATTGTGTGATATTTATTTAAAATATTTATAATTTTCACTTTTATATATCCCGAAAGAGGGATTACATTTCACTTAGTATAGCGCTGCACACTAAATTTTTCACAGTCTCTACAAATCATAGCGCAGCAGCTTTCATATTTCACCCCTTCCATAAGCGCAGAATTTACATTATTTCCATATAATTTATTTGCCTAGAAAAACGTGATGTTTTTTGAAGCCTTAAGCTGAATATTTTTTTTTTAGATTGCACAGATATCTACTGCCTTTTTGAAGCCATCTTGCCCTTTTCTCCTGTATATTGCTATGCAAATTTACTCTTGTGGACAAATCAAGACATCATATTCTGCATGTTTCCAGGCTGTGTGTGAACTGCGCATTGTGTCAGTTCTCAGAGTTTGCAAGCCCTGTGCCCTATTCTAACAATGCTTACCTGAATATTAATGCGTGCCTTCATAATTTTTTGTGTGCTCTGTGTGCCCTTTGTGCAACGTGTGTTTTTAGACTGCTCATATCCTGTTTTCTGTTCGCTGCACTGTGGGTTTTCTGACTGTGTGCTCTGATGGCATGTGCTTTCTCTGCATATACTCTTTCTGCATATGTGTCCTGTTTGCATTTGCTCCCTGTATGAGTGGGCATCTTGTCTGTATGTGCTAACTGTGCCTACATTCTGAAAGTTTCTGCTCTTTCTATGTGGTTCTTAGTGTGTGTGCAGTTCCGGTGCATGCTTTGCCTGTGCTCTGACTGTGTGCAGATTCTGTACTCTGACTGTGTGTGCTCCAACCCCATATGCTTTCATCAAGGTATTATACCCTTGTAGCATTTAAACCTTCCTATATATTGTCAAATATATTACTGACCAGTTATATACATATAAAAAGAGGAACATAACAAAAGCACAATTGTGCTGCAAAAAAAGCTGAAGGTTTTTTTTTTTTCAAGCTGAAATGCTCATAATGCAGTAAAATGGGGATGACTAAATTTTTCATAAATTTAACATGATTTGCTTCATTAGGAGAACATTGGAGGCATATTTTAGATAGAATTATTATCAACCAACTGTGCTGCAATTGGAACCATAAAAACCTCCCGTAGTCAAACACATTAAAGGAAAGACCAGATCACCAGAGCTGCTGTGGGGAATGTAGTCACTTGTAAAGTAAGTATCATACAGCCAGTTTAGGGTTGTTTCACATGTGGAACTACCTTTGTATCGCCTCTTCCGAATATGCTGGAAAACCGTGTAGTATCATGATGTGTCACCTGCACTCCATACAGTGATTAGACCATGTTTGACAGCCATGGTGCTTGTAGTGATGACATGGATGTCGCTGTGCTTCCCAAGATCATAGAAGATGAAGATCATCAGCACTCAACCAAAAGGATATAATTAGTTTGAAGTAACATGTCACAAATGTCATTCAGCCAACATTTCGGGGCCATGCAGGGTCCCTTCTTCAGGGCAACATAGTGACCTACATAGTGACCAACATAGTCACTATGTCACTCTGAAGAAGGGACCCTGCATGGCCCTGAACCATTGGCTGAATGACGTTTGTGACATGTTACTTCAATAAATAATCAAACTAATTCTATTCTTTTGGTTGAGTGCTGGTGATCTTTATCTTCTATGCTGGGAAACTGACACCATTTTTTGATGTCCCCCACTCTCTGATGTGCATACCATCTCAATGACATCCCTCCGTCTACTGGGTATTCCCATATATTTACTGGGATCACCTTAATAAATGATATTTTGTGTCACTATAATGTTTATACTACACTAAATGGCTGCATGTGCAGTATTGTGGTGGAGAGAGAGGTATGTGTTGCATGAGAGCTCAGAGTATAAAGCTAAATATAGGCTGCGGCATGCAATTACACACTGTACAGATCTGCATGCCCATGTAAATGAGCCCTAAAATGGTTTTTACATGGTAAGCATGTGACATGAATTATAATGATATCAAGTTCTCAGGGTTTAGGACAAAATTATTTCAGAAACCAGAAATCGCTTACTTCCTTTAGCTGAAGTGAAGATGAAAGTGATGAAAGGGAGATTAAACATTTTTTTAGCAGCAGAATTAATGGTTAGCCATACAAAGAAAAGGAAAATGTGCACTAAACACCAGAACTATGTGGTTTATTGTTTTTATAGAGATACAATTTTAAAATTAAATATTTCCTATATAAGAGAACATTCTTGTTTAACCTTTATAAATAACATTACCCACACAGCATATGCAAGATTGTCCCTTTTAAAATCATAACAGAACATAAATACTCCCAGACCTGATAGGTGACAAAATGATAAGCATCGCTGTAGTTTTAGGTCAGTAATTCTGGTAGTAAAAGTGCTACTTACAAATACAAGTCTAAGGGATTAAGAATGATGTCTTACACCTTAAAACAATAAAACATCTGTGACGTTAGATAAAATCTATCTAGCCACAACAAGTTCAGTTTACACATTTTACACCACTCAGTGAAAATCTGTAGTGTTTTTATGGTAGCTGTTGATCGTTGTTTATCTCCTTTCATCTTGCACTGTTGAAGCCGTTGGAAAGTACTGAAATGATGCTTCATTGCTTCAAAAAAAAGCAATTACACTTTTCAACTGTGTTAAAAAGTGCAATGCAAGGATATAAATACAATTACATAAATAAATATACAAATATACTGTTTACGTACATTTAAAGCTTTTCTTTCATAGAAAATCACTTGCCTTTCACCCTTCTGTGTAGTGACATGAATGGGTGCCCTTTTGCACAGCTACAGGGTAAACAGGCACTAGAAGCTGTAATCCCAGATTTCTCCTACAGCCCTACTTCTTTATGAAAGTTAGTATTGCAGATCCTGCTCTCTCAAGTGATTACATTCTGGGCTTGTATGAATTTAAAAAGGATCATACTTTAGTCAACCAGTGAGTATAAGCAACAGGTGGGCAGGGGCCCCACTGTTTTTTTTATCAGCATTTAGCAAACAAAAGAGGGCCCAATCATGTTACAATAGGAAATTCCAATAAGAAAAACCTATGCTTTATTTCCAAGCTAACACTTGCTGATCCCACCATGCTAGCTGTAGAATAAAATACAGAGCAACACCTTAGCCACTTATGGGTAAGGCAAAAAAAGGAAACAAATTCATGTAAAACAAAAATGGTCCACTAAATAGTATTTGCAGATCAAACACAAAGTAATTACTTCACCTTACGTGCCATACATCAATATATTACATTTCTGTTCTGCATTCATTCACCCTAAACTACGTGTCAACATAATTATTTTTATGGAAAACCTGCATAAATGCAATTAGCCTGGTTGACCTTTGCTTTCAGTTGTGATGCTGCCATTGTTCCATATTATGAATTGCTTCAGAGGTTAAATAATGTAGTTTGAAATGTTTCTGTTATAGAATCCTGAATATAATACAGTCTATAGTAAGTTAACATTGCAGTACAACAGAAATTGACAAGGTTAAGATTTGTAGGAGAGTGGGAGCATATCCAATAACATCCCTCATTTATTAATGCTGCTGTGATGCTATCAGACTTGCTATTCTGCCCAGTAATATTGATTCTGGAATTGACTAAGCTGCATAACATGTGACAGGGGTAGATCCTCTTCCAGTGAACACCACATGAAGCTGCTGTGACAGGTTTCAACTTAACATGGAAAAAAATAACATGTAATTTTCAGTTAGAAAATCCAGAATAATCATTTGAATTGGCAGCTGTATTTGAAGAAAATACACATCTTCAATACCGCTGTCCAGATTCAGATCACCCTTTCTATATTAAGCTGCATACCAGAAGTGGGCAGAAAGCCAAGCTTACAGTACCCGGTCCAGGGATGTTCTTTCAAAATCTTTTATTCATTTTCAACAACAAAAAAAGTAAACAAACATTTAAGACATAACAGCTAATACATATACTTTACACAAGCAATTGAGTGTCCCCATACCAATGACTTTGCTTCATACCTTTCCTACCCAACCAGACATATATATACACTATTCCAAATACACAGGGGAAAAAAAAGGGGTGTTAACGGCATATGATGCAGCATATTACCCCCTCAACCCCATGAGGCGTATTATTTTCATTGACACCCGCCTAAGAATACTACCCCGCACCACGTCAATGGGGGATATTCTTATGTTGTTAAAGGTACGGTTATTAACGAGTCTCACCAATTCAGCTAATGATCCGTTTCCTTATAACCTTCACCATGGTTTTAATAATATATCTATCCAAACTGTTATTCAATTTCCTAGTGATAAAAGGTGTCTTTATTGATCGACTATATTTAACTTATGTGTCCTTATCGAAACTATACTGTATCTTAACAAAATTCGTTCCCCAGTAAACAGATTAATACGTGGATCATATCATGATTTATCTTAGTATCGTGCCAACATGGTCCATTCCATGTAACTGTGATTAGTTAACCCTATATGATAAACATAGGGATTATTTTTAAGTGTTCAAAATAGACTATGTGTCTTCTTTTTTAACAATTTCACATACACTGTCCCTCCCCCTTTAACTTGTGTCTATCTTTAACCTTAATAGTTTTTAGTGTTTTAGTGTTTCAAAATTACTTAATTTATTCCTTAAAATAGTGTCCCGATTACCTAATAAAATTAACCATATGTCTAGGTCTATTTCTAGAGCGATTTCATTGTGCTGTGGTCCCGGATCATCGGAGTATAATCGATTAAGTTGTATATAGAAAAGGAAAGCTTATTATTGAGGCTTGCCTATATCTATTCCGTAGCTGCATCGTGTAATTGTCAATTAAAAGGCTATGCTATCTATTGTATACCCTACGTCCCCGGATGTACATACTCTCCCCTATGCTTGGGGAAATGTCTGGGGGACATAAAAAAAAAAAAGTATAAATCACACTACTCTAAACCAACTGACATACCAATAAAAGGAAAAGAAAAACAATATACCTAAACAAAGACAAAAGAAAAAGGAAAGAAAGAAAAGAGAAGAAAAGATGGGGCCTTCCCTATACACTTGTCTCATTGCACTTTGTAGTTATTTAAGACCTAATCAACCTGCAGTCATTACTCCCGTGTATCGAATCCATGGCGCCCAGGTTAATTCAAAGCTCTTTTCCGAGTCCATTATAATACTCTGCATCTTCTCATGTACCATTATCCACGAGAGCTTTGCTTTAACCTGTTGGAAGGGTATCGTTGGTAGCTTCCACGCTTTTGCTATAGTCATTTTAGCTGCCAGGAAAAAAAAAGAAATCAATTTATCTTGGGCTCTCGAGGTTCCGGTCCAGGGATGTTCAATGATTCTTCCCTTCAATGTTCCTAGCCAGCTTTCAACTCTGCAAATATGCCAGATCCAGCCCCTGAGCATAATGGCTCCATCCATAGCGGTGTTCATATGACTGTTAACAGCCATCATTTTCTATGGACAGTTTAGCTAAATATACCATGTATCAAAACAGGCTGAAAGCAGAGAAGAGAATGGCTATATGGACTGAGTAGTTCAAACCTGGCGTTCTACAGATTTATTGCATGTTGTTCCACTTAAGAAACATTAATCTGAGGTGTTGCATTGCACATGCCATTGTTCTCTATTAATTATGATCAAAGATAAGCCATAGATTACAGAAACTCTTCCAGTTTTCATTAGCCAATGCTTATTCACAAGGGCAGCTAGTTGCACATGTTATTTTGACTGCAATCTTCAAGTTCAAAAGGAATTAAAAAACATACTGGAGTGAAATAGCCACAGCAGTTTCTTTCTGTGCTATTGCCATAACAGATGTGTCATCAGCTGATTGGACCCATATATAGGCATCATAACTGGGCACTACTTCCTAACACCTCACTATGGAGTGATCAACACCTCCTTCTTATTGCATAAAATAAACACGTGATAGTGTATCATTAGTTTAGTTGATACTGTGCTTTTTTTGCTTGTCATATTTCTAAAGATAACCCACATCATGCTTCCATGGGCAACTGGTTTGGTGTTTTAACTGTTACTGTAAAAGTAGATGCAGAAGACAGCACATTTTCCAATAACTCATCTCTTATCCCTGCTAAGTTGTAACATACTCACCTGTCCTCCGTGTCAGATCCAATGAGGGACGCAGCCTTCCTGCCAGATGCACCTGAGGCATCACTCACCTTCCTATGCTGTTTAAGCCACCAAATTGAATTTGTCTGGTGTTCGAGCAATGTGCATGCCGGACGAGTCCCTGACTATCATCCTACAGCATCTCATCCTTCACTACTCTATTTTGGCTCCCCAATCCTGTGGGAGGCTGTGGATAACACTTTCAACCTTAGTGCTGGCTGAACAGACCTACTCTCCAGTATACTCCACTTGAGTCCCACACTGTTCACTGCTGTTTCAGCCATCCTGCAACTGACTCTCCTTAACTGCAAGTACCCAGACTTTAATATCAAACATTTTGTAATAAATTAACTGTCTCCATACTTTAAAGCCTACCTTAGTCTCACTCCTCTTGCTCAAGGGGAAAAGTGGTGTTAAGTACTGCTGGCATATGAAGTAATATAGCCATCAATGATACAAATCAAGTGTACCTAACACATGAGCTGCTGTCATACCTTAAAGCATACTTTAGTCTTACTCCTCTTGCTGAAGGTGAAAACGTGGTATTAACTACAGCTGGCATATGAAGTAATATAGCCATCAAATGCTACAGATCAAGTGTACCTGACACATGAACTGCTATTATACCTAAACTGGGAAAAAAAGGTTTTTTTTACGTTTTTTCCTCTTTTTTTAATTTGTATTTGTGCTAAGTGAGGCGTTAGACACACATATGTGATATAAATATATAGCCCTATCTGTCCTCTAAAAAACAATATATAATATGTGTGGGTGCACTTTGTAAGAAAGTATATTACTGACGTGGAAGAATCACACAGCAAAAATGTCAAAAGTGTGTCAGTCATTTACGAACAGAAACCAAAAACAAGCTCAGTCATGAAGGGGTTAAAGTATACCTCAGTCTCATGCCTCTGCTGAAAGGGAAAGGCTGTGTTAACTAATTCTGGCATATGAAGTAATATAGCCATCACTATTACAGATCAAGTATACTTACTACATGAACTACCGCCATGCTGTCAAGCATATCATAGTCTCACTCCTCCCGCTGAAGTGGAAAAGTTGTAATCCATATGTTAATGTAGGTTATATGTGATGGTACCCGCAGCTGAGATCCTTATAGTTGCCTAGTGTGTTACATAAGTAAGACAGGCACTCCCTTTTTATTTTAGTTGCTTTCCAGGAACCCAAGAGATGTCTGTAGCCTAAACGTATTCAAGGTTAAAATAATTAAGAAGGAGGGCTCTTACACTGCCATGTGGGGGTATATACTGCATGAGAGAGCTGAAGACTATGTATAATATAGCAACAGGTGCAATAAATGCCTTTGCCACCTTTGTGTTTTATTAATATTGAAAAGGGGATACCACCCAAGCATTTCAGTCCTTTCCCCAGTCAACACTTTTTAGTTTACAGGGGTCTGATTGATAAATTGTAATTGATTACTGAGGGTTACTTTGCATATTGCTCTTTTCTGTATTTCATAAGCCTGAAGGAGGTATGCAAGCTTATATTATTTCTACAGATATTGCATCTGGAGTTTGTAATTACATTTTTTTCTAAGTAGCATGTTCATTAACAGAATTTGCTGTATATAGTAGATCTTGGGTAAATGTTCATGATTAAATTTACTGATTATAATTTTGGCACTATCCTGATGTTGCAAAAATTGTTTACAACTCCACTACAGTGATCATAGGAGTGAATATTATGTTAATGGTAGACTACTGATATCTATTTCTGCACAACAGATTATGAATAATTTTAATGAATGCGCTTCTTATATGATATTTTAAAAATTCAAATAAGCTAAATGTAACCTTCAGGGCTTTTAGGAAGAACACTGAACCCTAACGCAAAAATATGCAATTGTTACATATTTATGTGCAGCTTGCCAATTGATTTTTGAAGAACTGAGGAATAAGAAAGATAAAATTGTCATCGCTTCCTGTCTCTCTTAAGGCTTGTCTCCAGGAAAGGAAATGGTGATACAAACAGCACAGGTTTTCATTTAAAAAAAAAAAATATAAATCTTAATTAAAGAGGAAGGGATACATGACACCAAGAGGTCATAAAATACAAAACCAATATGAAATATCGAAATAACAGTACAACCAATTTTAAAAAGAGCAAGACAAACCCCAAAATTTTTGTGTTCAGAAGACCAAATTAACAGTGGAATATATAGCAAAAGGTGAGTATGATATGAATGCTAAAATGTTTCAAAGAGCATCAGACAGACAGTTTTCTTTAACTCTTGACGCTAATGGCTGCCAGCTTGTTTTTTATGTTTAAAAGAGCAGTTCAAGGATTATTCAAAACTCCCCAAAATGTTTACTTAGCAGAAGCATTAGACAAGAAAAGAGGAAGAAGTAGAAGAAAAAGAAGGGAAAGGAAAAGAAAGAAAAAAAAAGAGGAGGGGTGAGTATCCTCACAGATAGGTTTGGCAATCCGAGGAGTATCGGAAATATATCCAGTAGAACCATGTGTGTTGGAATTTCTCAGAGTGGCTGTGGAGCTCAGCCGTGAGC
Source organism: Nanorana parkeri (assembly GCF_000935625.1). Lineage (NCBI taxonomy): Eukaryota > Metazoa > Chordata > Amphibia > Anura > Dicroglossidae > Nanorana > Nanorana parkeri. Next base: position 335,739 of record NW_017306509.1, on the reverse strand, counting down.
TACAAAATGAAGGCGGGTCAGTGACTCAGCTGCACTGCTTAACTGAATATAAAAGGCCAGCTCACCTACCATAAGTAGTGTATGCTGTCTGCCAAAACAAAATATTTTAACAGGTAAGACAGGTATATATGTATTTCTCCTGTATTTTACAGAGAATGTTTAGGTTTAGTATACATTTTCTTTATGCATTTTGGTCAGGCGTGAAAAATACATATTTATAGTAATTTCTTTTCACTCAGGTATGTAGGAAATACTACATTAGACACACTTTAAGATCTGTCTTTTTTTTACTGAGCTTCCTTGTTGAAGAAAGCCTATTGTTTACAGAACTCAATAGTGCAATCTGGAATTTAGACACATTATTAATGTATTAGAGCAGTAACGTTTCTTCCTCCTTTACTGTTCAAGGTTTTCTCTTGGAATCCTTTGTCACATAAAAATGAAAGAATAAAAGAATATATATATAGATCTATCTATATATCTACATATATCTACATATATAGATCTATTTATATATAGATAGATCTATATATACAGATCTATCTATCTATATATAGATCTATATATAGATTAGGGTTGCACAGATGCCAAGTACAGTACTCGGTACAAGTATGAGTACATGTACCGATACTTTCAAGCTCCAAGACTAGACTAGAGAAAAATTAAAAAATTAGGAGGCAGCTGTCATTTGTAAGGAGCACATGGAGCTCCTGGGATTTGTAGATCTCCGTTTTAATGTACGATTTTGTTTTTCTAAATATAAATAAACGGATGCACAGATACCAGTTTTGCGAGTACGAGTACTGGTACTTGCCGAGTACTTACAAGTACGAGTACTGATACATTTTTGTTTTTCTAAAACAATACAGACTAATGATTTCAGGACAGTGGTGGAGTGCCAGAGCCAGGTCCCAGCTGCAACCCCTGCAACCCTGGTAGTTCTCATGAAAATGCCAAGTATCTGCACTGGTACTCAAAAAGTATCTGTGCATCCCTAATAGATGATATCTATATATAGATAGATCTATATACTGTATATATATCACAGATAGAGACCTGCTTAAATATGTATAAACATTGAAAGCAACCAAATTATTATTCAAATTCACTCAAAACCATTATTATTTTCTATTAACACACTTTAGAGTCAATTGGCTGGATGAGTTATTTTAACTACCTGTCTCTGAGTGATGATGTCACCCCACTCACTATATAAACCACTCAGTCCAGTCTGACCTTGCCCTTGCTGGGCTTACCTGCTAGTGCATTCCTGCTGCTCTGAGTATTCTGATTCTGTGTATGACCCGATTCTGGCTGACGTTCTCCTCTGGTTCCTGCTCCTGGCTTGTTCCTGACAACGCTGATTTTCCTGGTTCCTGCTCCTGGCTTGTTCCTGTCTATGCTGATCTCCGTGTTCCTGACCTGGCTTGTACAACTACCCGATCTGGCTCCTGACCTCTGCTTGTTCCGGTTTATGATTTTTGCTTCCTCCTGTGGACACTGTTCTTAATAAATATTTTAACTAGCACCTTTTGCTTGCCTGGTTTTCAATGTGCTCTGACAAACTGTAGGTGTGTCACAGCAGGGTGCGTGTTGGACCAATGCAAAGAGACTTCTGTTCTTGATGTTACCTCTACATTTGATATATTAAATGGGCTTTATAGTGATTACATTCACAAAAGTATTACAATATATTACATGTTGCAAAAAGTATCAACACATATAGAATGTAATTATGTGTAAATTGCTTCATTCAAATCCAAATTCATAGTGCATTGGGAAGATCTGTGGAAGCGAATGTGTCCTTGCTGAAAACCAACTGACTCCACTAATATTAGCAAAAGATTGAAGAACCCATTACCAACCCAAGTATGCTATGTATTTTAACTCTTGAAATGAAGAACAGGCATTCCATCCCTAACCCATTTGTGAGTGCATGACATCCAATTAGGATATTGTTTTCACTTAACTTCAGAGGCTGCGGGGGATTGTGGTCTGGGTTTGTCTCTCAATATAGTTATTTCATATTAGGTACATTACATCACTGGGGATGAAGAACCCCATTTTACAATCCATTATACAGTATCTTCTGCTCATGCATAATATAAATGAACAAGATCATAATTTGCCCCGATATACACAATCTGAGGACACCTCTCCCCCTAGTAAGTACATAGAACCCAGAGGAATTTTGGGGTTTAATGAGGTGTCACAGCCATTGCACAAATAAAATCAATAACATGATTTATTTAGACATATAAATACATAATTAAGATAAAAATGATCATCCAAAACATAAATTCCCTAATGTCTTTGTTACATGCACTACCAATAGATATGCAAAGATACCAGAAAGGACATTAATACGGTGTCCAAGTTGATTATGCGAGATCAGTGTTGATGCCAAAATTGTGATCCCTTCAGGATGGCTTGCATATCCGGTGTTGGTACGGTGTTGGTCCCTCTTACAAGTGGGGGAACGGGACCAAAGACATTGGGGAATTTATGTTTTGGATGATCATTTTTATCTTATTTATGTATTTATATGTCTAAATAAATCATGTTATTGATTTTACTTGTGCAATGGCTATGACACATCATTAAACCCCAAAATGCCTCTGGTTCCATGCATAATATAAACAGGAGCCTTATTGGATGTTATGCACTCACAGACCATGGGTTAGAGTCTCCTTGGGTGAACAAGCAAAGAGGTAAATTGACATTTTTACATGTTCACTATATTCCTTGTGTGTTCTAAATAATTACTAATCTTAGCAAATCTTGGAGTTCTGCTCATCATTGATGGTAAGTATGGATGAGCAAACATGACAGGGTTCTGTTCAAGACAGATTTGCCAAATCCAGTGTGAAGTCCACAAACCCTGAACTTAGCACCAATCCCCCTTGAGCTCTATGGGGAGAAAAACATGAAAGCATGAAAGAAAGTGTAAATAGTAAAGTAAGGACAGTGATCTTGAAGGTAGCATACACCGAATGGGAGGTAGCTTTTTGTTACTAAGAACATTTTAATAAAAACATATTTGCCTGGAGTTCTGCTTTAATAAGTCCTCAGTTTATATCTAGCAGTATCTCACACATCTAATACATAACAAATAAAACATTTAAGAAAAAACAAAGTAGCTCAGTATTCCCTTTTTGCTGTTAGGTTACTATTAAGCACATCACTTTTTTCCACAAGCCAAAACATGTTGTCCTAGATTTCTAAAATGTGAATGTGATTAAATGTCAGTGCTTTCGGAATGGCTTGTTTTATGCTTTCTATTGAATAAGTATTCTGCAATTTATTTTTACATTTGACTATTGTTTTCTAATGACCTCTTCTTGTCATATTTCTCTTTTAATGAGTACGTATTTTTGTTGAAATACTTTGGTGTATTAATATGTAAGGTACAGTTTGCATGGTAGAGGAAACACTTCTAAATGTGGCCTGGTGCCCTTAATGAAGGAATTCAGCAGGCTCAGCTCATATAAAGACACACACAGGACTAATGATATGGCCTTCAAATGACAGAAATGTTTTGCATGCCACTGCATATTAACTTGATGAATTATTTACTCAATAAAAATACCTATATTTCTTCTTGAAGGCTGCCTGAACCTAGTTTTAGAAGGTGATATAAAACTAATGGTCAAAAAACAGAAATACCTACCGAGTGAATTTAACATTTGTAATATTTGAAATACTTTAATACATTTGAAAGCATTCTACAACCTTTTCTAAGATAGCAAAGTCTTTGTATTACATTCAGAAACCAAAGGGTGAATTGTTAGAGTGATATACTAAATAAAACACATTAAAAACACAATAAAATTTCTGAATATTTACATTATTATCCATTTGTATAGATGAAATAGGCAAACAGACATGTGTTTTTTCACATGATTGGATAATTTTAGTAAATATTCACACAAATTCAACTCCTTTAGGAAATCATCCTCATTAATTCTTCTTTCTTTTTCCTGGGCCTATGCATGCTGGCTAATACTATCTAACACTTGCTGAAGATGTCAAAATGTAGTACGAGTACATGTACCGATACTTTTGAGCTCCAAGACTACACTAGAGAAAAATTCAAAAGTTAGGAGGCAGCTGTCATTTGTAAGGTGCACACGGAGCTCCTGGGATTTGTACATCTCTGTTTTAATGTATGCTTTTGTTTTTATAAATATAAATAAAGGGATGCACAGATACCAGTTTTGCGAGTACGAGTACTGGTACTTGCCGAGTACTTACAAGTACGAGTACTGATGCATTTTTGTTTATTGTCATGTGACAGTTTTTCTAAAACAATACAGAATAATGATTTCAGGAGAGTGGTGGAGCGCCAGAGCCAGGTCCCAGCTGCAACCACTGCAACCCTGGTAGTTCTCTATCTATCTACATATACATATGTAGATAGATAGATAGATAGATAGATAGATAGATAGATAGATAGATAGATGTTATAAATACTGCACTAAGGATTTAAGCAGTGTGTTTGTGTGCTATTGACCAGATGTATACACATAGAAAGCACAAAAAATGCATAGTAGGAATCTAATTGGCTTCTATAACAAATTATTTTAATTTCTCCATCTTACATGAGAACTACTGTTTAAAATAAAAAATGCAATCACTTTTAATGTAAATGAGTGCTCTTGATACAATTGCAATGTTATTATCCCAGCATATACTCTTCTTTAAGTAAGCAGCATGGGGCATGAGTAAGTGCAAAATAAACACCATTAAATGTATTATACATTAGTTACTAAAAAGAAAATCACTTTTAAAACTGTTTGCCAATCAAAATATTACAACACAAAGTAGCTGCTATTGTCTAATTATCACTTTGCACAGCAACAAAAGTAATCTAAATATGAAGGATTTACTGCAGGCCTTTTTGGGTATTGAACTGAAAAATTACAATTACAGACAATTACATCCAAATAGATTACAAATATCTCTGACTATTGGTTGATCCAGTTAACAGGGCCAGTGTTTCAAGTGGAAGAGACCGAAGAAATCACTTGGCAGCTTGCAAAACACCAGCCTGTATGCCTTCAGCTCCAAGAACACATCTTTATGTTGTACATATGTATCACATATACGGTCACAAATCCAGGATACATCACAGATGTATTAAAAATATCTGTTGTCCCCACTATTGAATCAATCTTCCAAGTTTCAGATTTCACTGAATTGGGTTTAAGATGGAGCATAGTGAGATTTTAGCATAGAGCATGGCAATCTGTGACAAACATCCCATGCTATTTTAAGATAGGCTGAAAACTATTTGGATCTTTCCCATCCAGCCCTGTATCCATCTCTTTTTCCACTGCCAAGAAAGAGTGTACATGCAATCATGTCACAAGATATTGGACCCCCAAATAAGAGCATTGCTGCAGCGTGTGTTTTCACACCTTTATATATATGAAGCGTTACAGATCTTTATGCTGCAAAGAGGCCTTTAATACAGATAAATATTTTGTTCATAAAAAGCATCAACATTCTCAGAGCTTCAAAGCTTGCAATACCAGCTCCGCGTATGAGAGGCTTCCCCACTATGCAATTTGCATCTTGCAGAAGTGTCAATATGTGTGCCATAAATCTCTATTTCCAACAAATAAAGAAGAGATAATTACGTTTACAATATCATTAGATGTTTTATTTGCTTCAAATGCAGTCTGAACTGTTGTATGGATTATGCTTTAGTGTTTTAGTGTGACATTCAAAGATCAATAATCTTTCAGGAATGTAACTTTCATAAATTAAATAGGCAACAGGTCAATAAAGTGAGCTACCAAAAAACATTACACTTTCCATTTTTAAATGGGAATCATTATGCAAAAACAAAATGGTGCTTCTGGCAACTGACAGTTTTATACAGCTCTACATTATTGCAAAAGTTTAGCACAGGAATCAAATATTAATAACTGTGTATATATGTGTTCTTTGACACTGTATACCTAAACCAATTGTAAAAAAAAAATAATTCTTGTACACAACTTGAGTTGAAGTACTTCCTTTTGAAACAGATAAACATGGCAAAAACTGGTGGTGGTGGTGGTGGGTAGTGAATAAATGTCATCTACTGGCTAATGGGCAGTTCTATGCCTTGGACTCATTTGAGGTGTCAATTGGCCTGCACACAGCAAGTCAGGTGTGTAGATCTGCCAGATGTCTTCACAGAATTATCACATGCTAAGCTAGCCACTATTATTGATTGTCTGGGCTAAGATGTGCCTCTAACTACTTAAGGCATATCATATCAGCACTCACCCAATTCTATGGTTTCTGGCATGTATTTCAATTCAAAATGGAGAATGTTTGGTAGTATTTTAGATATACAGTGGTTTTGCTTGAATCAGAATGACCAAATGTATTTGGTGTAGGTATTCTAGCTTTATGTACTATTCAGTTGCCATACAAAGGCGTAAGGACTGTTCACAAGCTTCCACTGTATAGTGGAACCTTTAAAAGTAACTTGTACTGAGGAATTATAGAGGCTGCCATTACTGACTTTCCCTTCTAAAAATGTTAGTCTCCTTGCAATCATGTAGATCCAGTTGCTTCAATACATTGTGAGTCATCTAAAAGTATGCAAATATGCAAACTAAGATTCTTTCACTTTGAAGGTTGTGATATGCACATTTGTTCAGAGTCAGGGTCTCTCTGGGTTTTAAATCCAAAGACAGCCTAACAGCTAGTATTTTCAGTAGGAGGTGTTTAATGTCAGACTCCATGTTGCTCCCAGTACAGGTTTCCTATAAAGGACCAACTTTTTTCATATGACACAGAGAGGTCCAACTACTTCATATCATACTAGTATTTTTTTTCATTAGCATATAAACCTGTCAAGCCAAAGTATAATGCATGACCTATGTATGGCTACTGTAGTGCACTGATGGTTACGCATCCACATTTATCCTATCATATATCAGAACTAGAAGATATGAAATGTTAATGCACTTACCTTTTATGATAGCTCTAGAAATACCCTCCCTCTTTTTTAGTTTGCAAAGCTGCTGGCCACTGGTTGAAATCAAAGCACAGGACTTGATCATGATAACACCAGCTTGTCAAGGTCAGGAACATTGCTCATGGCTCCTCTCTCAAACTGATTGAAATGAATCTGCAGCAAGAAAAGATTGACTGATTTTAACTGGTAAATAGGTAACTGTTTATTCGTAACAAGAAAACTTCACCACTTAATCAATAAGAGCACTATCATAGGAGACAGCATGGACAAAGAATAGATGTCCCTTGACATATTCATAATCAATAGAGGTGGAAACTCTTGTAGTCATGCCCAAATTGCTTTCTAATAGGGTCATGATTCAATAAGGGCTTATCAAATCAGTCAAACAATTTCAGCTAAAAATGCAGATATGTACAGGACGAGAATTTGCTGCTCCAAAAAAGACTTGTCAAGTATTTGTAAATTAAACAATGGATAAAACATTCCTACTTTTTTATATTTAATGTGTATTTGTCGAACCAAAACACAGCAACCAAGTACATTAACACAATAGGTTATTACACAGATTTACTCCTACGGAAAATAAAAATGCTGTAAGCTAGAGAATGTCGCTAATCACATTCACTTCATTTTAATGACCACATTCTCCTTTATCCCAGAAGTATTTATGTTTGCACCAATTCATCTGTGACTCTTTAAACTTGAAACATTTTTAACATAGTGTTCATTATGGAGTTTACGAGGACCTTTCACGGAAGATGGACATTACTAATGAGAATACCATCATGCTGAATAGAGAGCCTTACTTTTGTTTTACAGTTTTAATCCTCTCACTAATAACAGTCCCTTTTGGACAGATGCATCGTGTGTCAGCATTAATATCCCAGATCTCGTTTATTTTACTAATTAGAAGGAAATATATTACATCCTCATAGATACCATTGGTAATTGGCAGTTTTATAGAATATATACAATATATATATATATATATATATATATTTTAGAAAAGCCATTGCATCTTAAAAAAATACATATAAAAGTTATCATAATGTATTTTCCGAAGAAAAATCATACTGCTCAAAAAATAATACACTTATAAGTTTACAGTGGTATTCTTGCAAGTTATGAATAATTGAAACAGTTTCACATTGTGCGATAGTCTCACTGTGAAGGCTTCAAAAATGATCATAACATAGACACTGGGACACCTTAGGAGACTGGAGTTGACACCACAAAATATCTTGCATGGTGGAAATGTTCATGGGCCTCTGTATTCATCTCATTGACAGACAAACATGCAAAAAGAAAATACCAGCATTGCACTGCTCTGTCTTATGGGTAATAGTAGGGATGTCAATAAAGTAGTGCAATATGTAATTATTTTTAACAGTCAATTTAGTTATCAAAATCATATTAATTAATACTGAAGTTGAGTGAATGTGACGTTCGTTCCGGGATCGGGTCCTCCTCGGCAGCCCTGAGACAAACTGCGCAAGCACATAGGGGGATTCCCTCTACTCGGGACCTACGGTGCTCGCGTCAGGGATTTGGAGCACCTCGGGGATCCACCTCCTCTCGTCTCCGGACTGCAACTGCGGACTGCGCAGGTGCAACTCGGGACTCCGCCCCTACTCGTGCGAGCAGTCGGCATAAAGCCGCTGCTCGCTAATAGATCGGCGTCCTTCTGTTGTTTGTAGCAGGACGCTGACCTATTAAGTTGTCCTCTCCTGACCTCAATCCGGACCCTATCTACACGGAAATACTTACCCCTGTTGGGATCATCCCCTCTGGAACATCAGAACCGCAAGTATATGGGCTAAGTCCCAGTAGAGACATTGAGCTAAAGAGAGCTGTATTGAATTAGGATACCACAGTGTGCTCACCATTAACCCTAAAGATCAAATCTGCTAAGTACTGTTTTCTGTGATATTGCATATTACTACTACTGCTTGCAGTTATCATCCTGCATTACCACTAAGCTGCTATCTTGAATTCAACCTTATTTGAACTGGCATAAGTGACATTCACCCTGCTGCACGAGGGTGCTGTTGGGGAACACCTGATTGATCGTAGAAAGTTTACAACCTGGGTTGTGCAACTTGTGGTGTCTGATTGTTACCATTGGTATGCGAGTCTCTGAACTACTCTTAAAGCAATATCCCTATAATATACAGGTATTGAACTACACTACTTTGACTGTACTTGTTAGCAGGCATATCTGCACAGTTGCGGGCTAGCTGAACCTGCCCTACCACGCTATGGGGTATGATGTAATGCAGCTCCCTCTTAGCCTCTATAAATACAGGGCATTAGAGACCGAGCTGCAAGACTGATCCCCAAACAATTCACACAACAGAGGTACTCTGCAGTTGAGATCCAAGGATACACCTGGAGGTCAAGGGGGGTATTACAGTGAACCAGGCACAACTTAGTTCTCTGGTCATTCACCATACCCAGTGGAAAATTCACGAACCTGTAACATGGCCCTAAACCTCATTTAAGTCTACAGGAGCCAAATTTTGTAATTTCTTTCTGGCCTCTTTCATGGCTAATTTGCATGCTTTTGCTAAAAAAGACATAGGTATCTGGGCACTGCTATGGGGGACATGTACCAATGTAAAAAAAGGAAACATTTAGGTATTTTAATGCGGCTTATAGGGCAACATCAAAAACACACAATTTCTTAGCAAAGCGCAATGGGATTGACATTGCATATACATTGGTTGTCATTGTTTATTCATTCATTTATCTTTTTTAATAAATGACTTTCTTCTACAGTGTCTGTATTTTTTATTTACTCCTTAACATTTTATTGTAAATGTACAACAAGAGGTACAATGTACCCCATACTCATTACTGAAGTGCCAGACATCAGGGAGCCATCTTATTCCAAAGATGGCTTCAAGATTCTGATAAGTCCCACCTCCTGCATGCAAACCCCATCCCCCTGGGGCCATGGATGTGGGGATGAGGCAACTGTCACCTGAGATGCATGGCAGGTTTGTTTACAATTTGAAACAGGTAAGCAGAAAACTGAAATTTAGTGGTAGTAGTGATACTGCTGTAGGTTTTGATTGGGTGGGTGAACTGACCAAATCTGGCCATTTTGTTTGCCTGCTCACTGAACTGTGAAATGGCAGAGTTCTGGTCAAACTCATGGTCCACCTGAACCTGAAGCTCATCCAAAGTGTATACCAAATTTTTTGATGTATTGTAACTTGCCCTTTGCTTTGCTGCATAAGCAAGGGCAACATGGAGTATATGTTTTTAGAGGTAGTTTTTAAATGTAATAGGAGCTTAGAAAATAAATAAAAAAAAAGTTATAGTGATTATTTACAGGGTGTCCCGTATGGTAGCATCATTCTTCTTGAAGGATTTGTAATTAATAAGGTCTGACGCACAACTGGGTGTGTGTAATTCAATCATCTTTATCCAAGTGGCAAGAGTCCTATAGACAATATACAGTATACCTACTGTCTAACATGCATAATTTTAATATGTGGGTTTAAGTGTATACGTGGCCAAAACTTTCTTTAGTTGGATTAGGAAAGGGTTCAAACCCTTGTCAGTGTATTTTTTGCTGCCTGTGTAGCATTGGAAGATGTCTCTTTAATTCCTATGTTGGGGACACAAAAGGAAGTGAAAGGAAATCTCTGCAAAATAAAGGAACTCCCCCTCATAGACAGGTGTCAGATTTACCCTCAAACTTTTCTGGTGACAATTGTAAAATGTTGTATCTCTTTTTCATTTCTGTCTCAGTGACAATGGTTAGAAGGTGTGAGAATTAGCTCCAAATGGTAGCACATTAAGGAAACATACACTCGCTTACTTCTTTGTAAGGGCTTCTTTGACCACTTTGATGAACTCAAAGGGGTTGATTTACTAACCTTATAAACACACCACGAACGTGTATACACCTCTGCAGTGTGTTCCCTCCCAGCATGATCTATGGGTGGAATCTAAACACCTTTGTAATGTGTACACACCCAGCAGGTGTGTTGTGCAAAGCCCTGAATGAATTCCAAGGTGATGTTGGGTAAATTAGCTCTATGTTGTGTTGCTTGCGTTGATGAATGCAAGGAATGTAAATGCATGAGCTAACCATTTTTGTCTAAACTGTGAAGCAGCATTATATATGCATCATGTGCATGCTTTTTCCATATAGGACATTAGTGGAAATATGCTTTTAGAGACTTTTTGGTTGATAAATACGTTTTGCTGTGTGAAAATCACACACACCTGGTGTGTGTGTGTGTTTAGGTTAGTAAATCACCCCCAATAACTCAAAAGAAAAGTCCACACAGGTGTTCCCTTGCAGGGGTTTTCAAACATAAAGTACAGTTTTTCTGTAAGCAACATAACATTTGTAAGTCTCACCAACTTCAGGTGTTTCCTTTAACCAATACGTCCCAGCCACACAGGCTGTATTCAAAGGGCTTGCCACACAGGTTTGTCTTTTCACCACACATGGGATTGCCACACCTGCTTGTCATTTGCCACACAGGCAAACTGCTCCCCAGTCTGCCAGACATACAGACTGGTTCAAGGGTGGAGCTGCTTCCTTAGGAGGCTGGGACTTCTTGTAGAGGCCCTAACAAGCCAGCTAGCTAACAAGCCAGCTAGCTTCAGCTGGGCTTGTTACCTCCAAGCCTCCAGCCCTGCCAGCACTTCCCCCTAGAGGAATAACTTCATTATTACACTTGAACACCGACATCCCCATCTGCCTGCTGCCACAAAGGTCAAACAGAAAGGGTATCTACCCACCAGGGACACAACAAAAAAACCTGATGGGGTTCTCATCCTGCCCTATGCTATCCAAAACAAAAAAATGGTCATACATACATTTCAAAAGGCCAAGTAGACTGTGTACTGGCTGTCATAAACCTATATACACAGCCCTAGAAAGTTCTATATCAATCTTTATAATTCTTGCAGCTAGAGAAGAGGTAATTGAACACATGGATTATTGTATAATATCACAATTAATGTGATTGTGAGTAAAGGTGAAGATTATGTGGATTATTCAGTCACCACATAATAACTATGTGAACATTTAGAAAACATATTAGGATATTCAACCTTTTTTTTATCTATTTTAAATTCCAAGATCCATGAAAATACTTATTAATCTAATAATTTCCTCTATCTGTTCATATGTTGAGTATTTGTACCTCCAATATACTGTATATCCTCATAGGTTTAATGTTTATCCAAAAACAACATGAAGAATGAACTGTATAATAAAAAACTAAACTAGATCACATAAAAAATTGAGATATTAATTCTTATTTAAACCTTTAAGATAAATCCTTAATGAAATATTTTATCTAGTAGGCCAACTGTTTAGGATATATAGCCCTGTTAACATGTTCCCTGAGTTTATCTACGATAGTAAAATTATATTTTTAGAATGCTTATATTTGTGTACATTTACAATTTAATTTTTTTATGTGATCTTACTTTTGCCTCCTGACTTGCTTCCTGTTGCCTTAAGAAATTTCATATAATCATTAATTTGTTTTGTACCCTGGAATGAGAAGTATGGATACATTGTATTGAATTACTTAAGGCTAACTTTGTATGGCATGCCTAAAATGTTGTAGATGATTGATACAACAAAGTTCTTTTGCACTACACCTGATCAGTACCAGACACTTGTCATTGAAATACGTGCCATATGGTAAAGTATGGCCAGAAAAACATATAGCATATTCTAGTTAGGTGCCCCACCTTTAAATCTGTCAATGGTGTATTTACATTGGTTACCAACCCCTTAGATAAATAGGAACTATAACTTTGGTACTGGATCATTTACCATGAATGGTATCCTTTTCCCCTTCAAAATGTACACTGTTGAAAGGCTGCATAGGGTTGGACCTATGCAATCTAAATTTCAAATTGGACTGGCACTTCTTTCATGATCTCATCACATTTCTCTGTTATTTAAGCAAGCAAAAATAAAAGGAAAGAAACGAGAACATGTACTACACAATCTATACTGTTAACTCACGATAATGGGAACTCTATGGCTACAAAGAATTGAGGTCATTAGGAAGGCACAATAACATTTTCAAAGCCCCGGGAGAACATAATTGAAATCCATCTCTGATGGACCAGTTAAGGTATCCATATACAGAGTCAAATTGTTGCATTATCTAAATGATCTAGAAGTCATTGCCTAAAAATCTAAGTGTGAACAGAAAACAATTGCAACAGACAAGAGCCAACTACTGATACATCAACAACATAGTTCAGGAAAATTTCTGCTATTCTTTATTGATAAAGTAGAGATAGGCTGGCACCACATGCACCAATTACATCCAAGAGCTAAATAAACATCATTTTATCAATCTCTTCATTCCAGCAACAATTTGAGGGACTCAACACTCACATATAAAAACCATAAACTAAATGTAAACCCTAACTAAATAATATCCAGTTTTGCTAAGTGGCTGTTTAATATAGTACTTATTTTTCATCCCATGTTGCATCTCAGTGCTGCTAATCTCCTGCTTCTCCTGCTGCCTCTTTCAAGCCTGTTGATAACAGCAATGGACCATGCATTTGTATTGAGTGTTAAGAATTTTAGTCTCCATTGGAGGCCCATGTGAAAGGGTGACAATATAGGAGAAGACTTGGGAGAGAGAGACAAAACATTGTCACCCTATAACAGGAAATGCCATAAAAAGGACCTTCATGGCAGGATCAGCAGATATTATTTTAATGAAAGCGGAAGATTTAAAAATATTGAAAATTGAATATGAAGTTTTAGTTTACATAGACATTAAAAATAAATGAATGAGGCACATCATTGCAATTAGACTTCACCCTTATTGCTCCCTTTAGTGGATTACAAATATTTAGTTACAAAAATAGAAAACAATCAAAAGTTGTTATAGTTTGTTTAGTCATGATAAATGATAATCAATGTCATGGTTATACAGTTTAAACAAAATTATAACGCATAATGTGATTTCGAGTGCTTATTAGGTCAGCTGTTTCTTCAACATTCTTAAAAGTATACAAAACAAAATAATTGCTGTACTCAAACTGCATAGCAATATCCATTTAGGAAAAACTCAAAAGTTTGCAAAAATCTTAATATTATACAGTGAGCTCACAGCAGGGGTATAGAATAAGACACTAGAATGATGACAAGGAGTGCTTTAGATGGTCATTATATTGTGCTTGCTGCATGCAGAGAGGCACAAGGCCAAACACTTAATGATACGTTTTTCATGACAATTAAAGCTATGCCCTACTGAGTTTTAATGCATCTATAACAACATATTTATTGGTTTTCCTGCTAATGTTTAATTTCATAATAATTTAGAGCTTTTTTTGTTTTTCAATAGCATTCAATAAAGACTAAACTCTAAGATCTGATATAACATTAAGGATTTTGAGTGAATTCATTTTAAGATTTGAGAAGAAAATCCCCTCCTAGGGACTGTGTATATAAAAAGACAAGATTTAATTTGCTCAGCAGTTTTGTTGGAAAATTTACTCACTTTGTTTAAGTCAACAAACAGGTGTATGCATTTCAAGGTATTTTTCATGCCTACATTTTGTAGCTGTAATTGTACAGATGTAGTGCAAGGCATTTTATAAGAGAGGTTACATCTGCATATGCTAAACACCATCTGTCGAGGTAGATACACACTGTAAAATTATTGCATTTTTTCCAGATTATAGGTCTGCATCTATGTAAAGTATTTGGAAGGATAAAGCTATCTCTATCAATCTCTGAAAAAATCCAGGGCTATATTCACCATGATGGCACACTTCAGTCAGTGAACAGGGTTGCAGGCTAAAAGGGGGCAGCACAGATCATCTTCATTTACAGATATAATTTGTGATATAATTTTGCTTGTTTCTTTTTGTCTACCTCTAGGTATTTGTGGTTAAGTTCAACAAGGGAACTGTAGGGGGTATAGGTGTGCAAGGAAGGTTGAGATCTTATTGTAAAGAAAACATGAAACTATCTCTTCTTTCCTTCGTTTGGTGTCTGTATAGTTGAAAAGACGTTCTGCATACAAAGCAGACTACATACTTCCTCCAATAGCAAATTCTAGATATATTTTTTGAACCAATCAAATGATACAGGAGAAGAGCGTGCAGAAAAATGTCTCATCGGTCAAGCGTACCTAGAGCGGATTGAGGTTTAAATATGGCCCATTATTTTAACAAAGGCCAGAGATTTATTCTTAATCATGTACCAGACTCCTAGGGGGAAAGGAAGGGTAGCTCACTAGAAACATTGCTAAAAAAAGGGCGTGTCGAAATGTTTGTAAACCAAAGGGATACAGCCCATAATAATTATACCACATAATTAGATACCAGCTCAGAGTGCTACATTATGGCATCACAACTTAGTTCTACATTATTATGTACTAGTTTACCAGCTATTACAGGGCTGTATTATTGTATACCAACTCAGGCTGTCATATTAGTTTATACAAGCTCAGATTACAATATTTTTTTATACCATCTGAAAGTGGTACACTATTATTTACCAGCTGAAAATGCCACATTTTGATATAGCAGTTCAGTGTCATGTTATTATATAGCTGCACAGTGTCATGTGATTTTTAGGGGTTCAGAATGCCACATCATGACATAGCAACTCAGTATCATGTTATTATACAGTCACACAGTTTCATCTGATTTTATAGCAGCTCGATGTCACATTATTATATAACAGCTTATTGTCAACTGATTGATTCCCCACTCATATGGCAGGATCTTGTAGAACATATGCTGGCACAAGGGGAATGTTTGCTGCATTAGTGGGCTTGAGCTGTCATTCAGGGCAGCTCTGAGTGATCACTGACAACAAAAAAAATGCTGGGGCTACAGTCTAGCACAATAACACCTAATCAAAGATACTAACCAGTTAAAGATGCGTTCCAGGTTTTAGCAATGTTGCCATGCCTGACATTACCATACAATGATGGCAAGGAGTGCCTTTATAATCCAACAGAACTATTCCATTTTCTGTGAGATAGAAGCATGAATATGTTTGTCAATATTGCACAGCATTGAATGCCTATTAACACCCAAAATCAGATGTATATGTGTAAAATAATAATGACTGTCCAGGTAAATTCAACCTAGCTAACTGTTCCCCCAGAAGAGATAATCACTTGTCTTAGAAAGGTTGCCTACAGATTTTAGTGATGTCAGGCCATGCATACATGTTTTGGCTTTGGAAAGACTTGATGAAAAATTGTAACAATATGCATGGTGAATATTTATGCTCTGGCCTATGGAGCAGGGAGAGGGAAGGTGTCTGTTGTGATGTGGAGGTATGCTGACCTAGACAAAATAAGCCATACAGGTTTACATAGTAAAATAGCAGACAAGGTAAAAAAAACACAGGTCCATCAAGTGTGGAAGTCAGCAGTTGAAGAGGCAGGGACAACCATAAGACTGTGAGCTTGAATACAAGTTTTAGCATTGGTGAAGATGAGTGATGTGCAGGCAATTCAAATACGGAGTATGGTGTAGGAATTGAGGCGGTGATTCCTTTTTGTATAGGCTGCTGTGAGTTTCATGTGTTTGATCAGGAGGAAGGCAAAAATAAAACTCCCTACCAGGGACGTAATTAGAAATCACAGGGCCCCATAGCAAACTTTTGTATGGGGCCCCTTTGATCTCTAGTTACACCCCTTGCAGAGCCCAATTGAGATCCCACACAGCCCACCTGAGGGTGACCATGCAGAACCCCCCCATATACTCTCTAAGGTGGTCTCTGCAGGGTCACCCTCAGGTGGGCTGGTCACACTCCTTATCTGTCTGCCTCCTCTTCCTCCACAGTCGGTGATGAGCCTCGCCTCCACCGCGCGTCGACGGGCCCCGCCTCCTCCTCTGATGCCAACCCCGGGCCCCACCTCCTCCTCCACTGCTGGGTCCAGCCTGCTGCGCCGCCACTGCTAGCTCTCACTGACTCAGCAGTGGCTGTCAGTGATCTGAACAGCAGCACATTTCTCTTCACAGCTGCCAGTGACAGCCAGCAACGTGAGATGCCAAATCATCGGCGGTGTTTGGACAGCCTCCAGTATGGATGGAGAACCCTCCGGAGAGATCAGCCAGGAAACAAGGGGGGAAACGACCATAGAAGAAAAAACAGGATTTAAGTGCAGATGCAGATCCTTTATTTAAAAAGTTTAAAAATGATTGCACTTACAAACTTCTGTTGGTAAAACAGCATATGCAACCTGTGTAGAACCTCTTCCCAGAGTGTCAGCGAGGAAACGGAGCACTCCCTTTACGCTTTTGAAAAAGTCTTCGGACGAAACGCGTAAAGGGAGTGCTACGTTTCCTCGCTGACACCCTGGGAAGAGGTTCTACACAGGTTGCATATGCTGTTTTACCAACGGAAGTTTGTAAGTGCAATCATTTTTAAACTTTTTAAATAAAGGATCTTGCATCTGCACTTAAATCCTGTTTTTTCTTCTATGGTCGGTTCCCCCCTCGTTTCCTGGCTGATCTCTCCGGAGGGTTCTCCATCCATACTGGAGGCTGTCCAAACACCGCCGATGAGAGGAAGTGCAGCCTGACGGCAGGAGAGGGCAGAGAGACTATTATTGAAGAATTTTTCCCTCTGCGGACTCATCAATAGAACTATAAGTAAAAGACACTTGACTTCCAATGTTGCTCGGAGGAAAATAGTATCTTGCTGCTTACAATCCCCGATCATACACCTCTATATACACTATATTTTATTCACCTTTTATATCAGTAGATGTGTTTTTATAAGATTTTTGTGCACTTTGGCTTGTAGCCTTTGACTGGCCATACAATTAGTTTTTATTCCATTTTTTTTATTTTTTTTATTTTTGATTGCCAGATGGAATAATTCACCCGTTTACACAATTTTCAACCAGATTTTATTTATTTATTTATTATTCACAATATAACTTGTTTTCACACGACAATATAATATTTTATTTATTTACACATGCTACACATATTTTACGATATTTACATTGTTAACTTAATATTTAATAATTTGTATTCACGAACACATTTACCTTCCTTTTTTCAACTTGTATTTTCATTATACAGCCGCAATTAGGATTTGATCACTGGCACTGTATTTAATTTGTGATATTTTCACATTTCCACACAACTTAAAGACCAATTAAAAGGTGGAGCACACACAACCAAATGAGATGCCAAAGCGACCCAGGCGGCCCGCAGGGCATCAGGAATTTCGCCCCATAGCGTCTGCCTGGGTTGCTATGGTAATTGTTATGCCACTTCTCCCTACAAGCATAGCCCAATTTGCTGAAAGAGGGTACATCAGAGAAAAAGCTATATCAGCCGAAACCAAATACACATAAAGTAAAAATATATGTTAGATCAATATATATTGTAATGATCAGTGGTCTAACAAATTCATTACAGTTGGCTTGTTGTAAATATGTCAAGGCTATTAAAAAGTCGAGTCAAAAATTATTTCTAAGATATAATACTGATAGGACTCCAACATAGTTAGACCAATGTCAAAGCTTTCAGTTCTTGTGAGCTAATAAAACAGATAGCATGATCTTTCCAGCAGCGTATTATTGAACAATATATATCCTACTTCGAAATATGTGTCATCAGCACATAGCTTACTATGCTTCAAAGTGACCTTGCCTTTTTATAATCCTTTTATCAGAAATACCTTCTGACATTCCATTATTGCAACCAGGCTGAATTATCTGCTTCGTTCTGCAAATAAATTGGTTTTTATACTAAACAAAATATATATCAAATAGACATGTTGACTATGGTTCACATGATAAAAACTACAAGTGTAATTAATATACAATTATTATTATGAAAAGCTTCCTTGAGTCAAATGAAAAAAAGAAAAACCTGTAAATTAAAATCTTAAAATACTTGTGCATGGCTTGTTGGAAATAACTCTATAGTTAAAGCAAAAGCCCAAGTAAATAATAAAAAAATGAATGGATTCCGTATGAATTTATTAAGAAATTATTAAATGTATTTTTAAATGCATGAAATATAGGTACCTAAATCAGGCTTGTTATCAGCCTCATGTAGTCATCTTTATAGTAGAGCTTAGACTGAAGAGGACAGAATCAGGAGTGCTGCATGAGTATGCACTGAAAAAGAACTTACTGACAGTTGGAATGAACTAAAGGATGATTTTACAGTCTGCTGGTGCACCTTACTGTCCAGTCAAAGACTGGGATGGGAATTGTGAATTGTATTGTTTAACTACAGCAAAGAAAAGTCAGGTCACCAATCTGGCTGTGCTATCTGGCAGGGTTGTGTTAATCTCAGTAATGGATGGACATAAATACAACTCATTTGTCAAATAATACAGTTCTCATGTATGCATTTGAACTGTGCATTTAGCTGTGTGTCTGTAGTTCAGCTTTAATTAAATGAAAGATGGGCACATTTATATCGTTGTACCCCTCTCCAAGTGCCACAAACTTTCTCCAAAACAGCTACACAAGCTTCTATCTTTGACCTAAATTGTCCTTGCTATTCTGCTTGCTTTAAAAATTAATACATATAATACAAATAAAACATTAATAGTTTACTGAGTAATGTTATAATTGAGGTCCTGGTTTCTCTATTATTGTTTAAGTGAAATTAAATTATAAATTGTTAAGTGAAATTAAATTATAGGGGGCAACATGTCTGTTCTACATAAGGTGGAATATCAGTATTAAATCCACTTTGAAGGAAACAATTTCAAACTAAGTGAGTGTTTGGTACACATATGTGATATAATTATATAGCCCTATCTGTCCTCTAAATAACTATATATAATATGTGTGGGTACATTTAGTAAGAAAGTATATTACTGCTGTGGAAGAATCACACATCAAAAATGTAAAAAATGTGTCAGTCATTTATGAACAGAACCTGAAAACTAGCTCAGTCATGAAGGGGTTAAATAATGATCACCCACAATTAATTTTAGGGAAATCCTATCTAATCCCATATTAACCCTTAGTTTATGCTACTCAACCCTAACAAACTCATTCTTCCCCTTCTCCCCATACCAATTATGTTCCTGCTTTTTTCTATTTTTCTAACCATCAATAATTAGAAAATTTTGTTTTGATTTTATTTATTTTTGTTCTGCAATTATCTATTCTAAAGTGTTGCTTAAAGTGGCAACATTGAAAAAGTCTTTATTTTATTCACAATGTTTTGTATCCACAGTAACCCTAATTTTGTTAACTAACACTGATCAAAGTAGGAAACAAGTGTGTTTTTTTAGTTTTGTAAGTTCTTTTGTCTATGGATAGAATTAAAAAACAACAATTTTTGCAAGACAATATCATCTAAACAATCTCCTTTTTGTCCTAAAACAAAAAACGATATATGTATTACTTTGTTATACTTTGCAATTACAAAGTTATTGCCAAATCAATAAACCCATAGCACAAATGTAAAAATTGTATTGGTTCATATGCTGTGTACAAGTGTGAAAGCTAAAGTAGTTACAGAAGTACAGAAAATAGCACAGTGGACAATTGCATTCCAAGCTACCTTTGTCAGTGATTTCTTTTCACCCCTTGCTCCCTCCTGTGACCAAACGTGTACACTTTTTTTGTAACGATAATAGTAATTGTAATGACAATTATAATCATAATACATAAAAAGTGTTTTTTTTAGGTTTACTAGATTACTTTAGTTATTGCAGTGAATGTATAGTAGACTATACAGTCATTAATCATGACAGTAGGCAAAGAACAGATCATCTGGTGGCAATGTCTGTTTTACCATAATCTCCCTGGCCTTAAAATACAGTACTGAGTAACTTTAGATAGTGGATAGGGTAACACTTTGCTTGGTATAGCTCCAACATATGTGCTGCTTAAAATAATGTAGCCACAAATCTAATATTTCTAGGAAAGAAAATAGAATGATATGATCCATTTTGCCAACTAGTGTTTAAAGTCAACACTACTTAACAAGCATATGCTAAGACTGTACTATTTTATTACATTTTAATGCTTAAGCTTTAGACAGCTTAAATGATTTAGTACACTGTCACACCAATGTCATAGCCTGGATTCCAGGAAAGTCATGTACGTGACAATACTGTGTCTATGAATGGCTATACACAATAAAACTATTATGTGTTGTATTCTAAATGATTGACTAAACCACAATTTTACTATTCATGGAAACCTAACTAAAGGTTGTCTATATATACGACACTTACTTTAATGCTGGCTTATTTAAACGATGGGTATAATTAAGGTTTGTTGTTTATTGTGTTTTGATTTTATGAAATGCAATAACTAAAGCACCACAAATGAATGCTTATGAAAGCAGCTTAAAGAAACTTATCAACATGACTTTTTATTTTTTGTTATATTGAAGACAAGCCTTTAGCAATACAATAGCTCTTGAAGATATAAAACATAATTAGGTCTTTTGGTAGTGTTAACATGATGCCACTTCTATTGATTTACCATATCTCTAAATATGAAATATGGTCCTCAGGGCACGCTATATGATCATGAAGTTGGCAAGTCTATACATAAGCCTGCCAGCAAGAAGTATAAAGATAGCATTGTGTATATTTAATGAATAATGATGCTATTTGCAGTACTATGCTGATTTTCTATTTCAAAAGGGATACTAGCTCTCATGTACCTGAATGAGGAAAAGTATAAACCAAGAAAGCATATGGACCTATTGAATTCTTTAAAATGGATAAAACATCGTAGCAAACTTTTTACAGCCTTAATAAACACTGCAATAGATCTGAAATTTAAAACAATATTGCACCAGAGAAACATCAGCCAGTGAGTTGTATTGGTTATGTCAGGGAACCATCATCAAAATAAAGAAAATGATCAATGGATCAAGCACAAAGGCCCTATACCAGGGCAGTAACTAGAGATCATGGGGCCTCATAAAAATGGTAATGTGGCCCCACCATTAACTTTTCTCTGTGGTATCTGGCAACTGTGAACTGTGACAATACTATTATTGGACATAACATACAGTATATTAACATAAAGTATGCCTAAATCAAGACCAGGCAGTACAATATTAGGAATCAGTGCTAGTTTGACCATTTAATAGTGGTCAAAAGAGTCTGGTGAGTGTATTAATTGCACAGAAACATTAAGGATATCACACTAAGAAATACCTTTTTGGAATGTTGAACAATTGCACTTTATATATTGCTGACATAACCTCTTAACCACCTGCTGTCCTGCCGTTGTAATTAAACGGCCGGACATCGGCTTCTTGAATGCGGGTGGGCGTTTTTAAACGTCCCACCCCACTCGTGCCTGATGCTAGGGAAATCAGCCTGGATTGTAAACTGTGATGGCTGTTTACATACAAGCGTTCGGGTGTCTGTAGAGACGCCCGATTGCTTGTAATATGCGTGCGGGTGTGCACCCCCCTCCGTTGAAGCCGATGCTGGCAATCCCGAGCTCCACTGTGCCCGGTGTGAGCCCAGGACCAGCACAGCAGCTCTGCGGCCGGAGATCAAACGGAGCTCAGTACACGAGCTCCGTTTGATCTCCTCCTTCTCTTCTGAATGCAGGAAGTGATGTGTATTATTGTGTATATTTAATAAATTTACCTTTTTTACATTGCTATTTAACTCTCCGACTCCCCCTTATGTAGCTGCACTCTGTTCAAGAGCCTCTCTTGGCTGAACAAATTGCTTTCTTTGTGTACTGAAACAGCAGCAGGGGGTTGGTCGTTCTGAGAGTTAAAACAACTCAAAATTAACTTGGGGTGAGGATCTCTAGGTACGTCCTTCTTTTTTCTGTATGTGTATAATATCTTTTCCGCATTCCTCTGTCACTCTCCGGTACAGAAACCGGAGAGAAGCTGGTGAAGCAGGTGTTTGCTTCATCAGCTTCTCTGGGGGTCCCTAGGGGACATTAGGGGTCTTAAAGACCCCTGATGTCGCCATAAAGAGGACCTGACACTGAAAATTGGCTGTCACAAAGGGGGCTTGTTAGTCCCCTATGTGATAGCAATAAAGCTAAGTGAAAAAAAAGTTTAAAAGAATTAATAAAAAAATTAAAAAATCACATATAAAAGGTAATAAAAAATAAAAAACATTTTTAAGTTCCCCGCCCCCCACATACACATGCAAACATGCGTCAAGTGCACCTACATGCGGAAACGACGATTGCATCCATTATGCCGCACATGTTACATATCGCCACGAACGTCGCAGTGAGAGCAATAATTTTAGGGCCATCAATCACAGATAACACTAAACTGATGAGCGGTAAAAGCGTCACCTACGGCCAATTTTGGGTATGGTAGTTTTTGCGAGTTCGCGGGCGCATGCAATTTTGAAGCTAGACATGTTTGGTGTCAATTTACCCGACGTGACCCAGTCTTTTATATTTTGCCAAAAAATTGGGTAATAATAATTGTTTTATAACATAACGTAGGAAAAACAGTTTTTTCCCCAAAATGTTCGGCACTTTTTTCATTATATAGTAAAAAATAAAAACCCCAGTGGTGATTAAATACCACCAAAAGAAAGCTCTATTTGTGCCCAAAAAATGGCATACAATTCATTTCAGTACAGCGTTGCATGACGGAATAAATGTCAGTCAAAGTACCGCAGCGCTGAACACTGAAAAATGGCCTGGACAGGAAGGGGGTATAAACACCTTGATCAACAAGTGGTTAAAGAGACTTTTTTTTCTTTGAGAGACTAATTTGTGGAGTTGCACATGTGATTTGGTTGTCAGGGATGGGCAGTAGTGCAGGGCATTTGTGATGAGTAGACATGTGTACAGCATTAAAATTTGTTTTGGGCGGTGTCTGGTGACATCATATGCATATATTGGCACTGCCATCTTTTTATGCCATCTTTTTATGCCGGAGCATAGTTTTTCATATATTCGGGCATATAATAACTTGTTATTTCGGATTAGAATGAACTGTCGAATCAACAAAATTAAGCACCCCAATCCTAATGAAGTTTATGCAAGCTTGTTTTTTTTGCCCTTTTTCAAGGCAAATTTGGAAGCTTTTGGGTTAATTTACAAAAAGCCAAAAAGTGTGTAAACTTTACAAGGAATTTGGACTCGTCAGGTAAAGTGTCCCCTCAGTTTAGTGGATGTGGTAAAGCTGTGCTGACTTCCATTACCCAATCATGTACAAGCAAAATACTGTTTGTTTTTTTATTTTACTTGCACATGGTATATTTTCCAAAATGAATATTCAACATAATCACTAAGCTAAAAGGAAACTTCCCCTGCAAAGTGAAATTCCTATGCAAAGTAAACAGCCTTTTTGCCTTTAGTGAATCGACCCATCTGTTAGAAAAATGTATGGGTAGCTGGGCACTGCAATAAGGGACATATACCAATCACATTTTTTCCCCAGAAAATAACGGTCAGTGGGCGGCAGGTATTTTAATGTGGCTTAAAGGGCAACATCAAAATACACAATTTCTTTTAATAACACACTTGAGTGATGCCTTAAACCTGCAAATGAAGTTGTGCATCTGTACAACTGTACGATGCTCTCTTACAAAAGTGACATTTAGAAGAAAAAAAAGCTATTGCCGCCTAAATAACTTTTCCCAGCCAGCTTTGTTCTGTCTGTAAAAATTAGTATGGGGTCCCCCCTCAAAATCCATACCAGACCATTGTCACGGATAAAATAAGGGCCTGGTATGGATTTGGAGGAGGAGATACTATGCAATTTCTTTTTTTTTTTGCCGGGAGTCCCACTTGAAATTTCTACCAGACCCTTATCTAGACATGTAGCCAGGTTGCCAGAAAAAAGGGTCAGTGAGCATGCCCCCTCCTGAAATATACCAGGCCACATTCTATGCGAGAGAAAAAAAATGGTGTGTGATCCTTTTCAAAATCAATACCAAACCCTTATCCTAGATAAGGGTTTGGTATAGATTTTATGGAGGAAACCCCCCAAAAACTTCATGGCAGCACCTTAGAAATCCATACCATTTCCTTATATAGGCATGCAGCTTGGCTTCCAAAAAAAATGGGGCAGCAACCATGCACTTCCCCTCCTGAACCTTTCACCATTTGATGACAAAGACAAGGGACTTATCCCCCCATCCCTGGCCTGGAGGATGTGTGGGTTTGTGGGGGGGCATTTATCAGAAGCTGGAAGACCCCAGAGACCCCCAGATTTCCAGCCCCCCACATCAATGAGTAAGAAGTACATGTTACTTATTCACAAAAATAATTAATAAATGTTAATAGTAAAGGAAACACACACCATAGTAAAAGTTCTTTTAAAAAAATTAAATCACGTCATCCAGCGATGTAAATCCATCATCAGTTATGATGAACAATGACCCTACGACTCACAGACAGACAGCACACGTTACAATAGTTTTCTCCCATCCAACACCTATTGCAAATGACAGTCCCTCAGCCAGATGCTGTCAACAAACCAGCCAGGTGTGCTGGCTGACATCATTGACCATAAATTACATCACCCAGGACCCCTGCCAGCTTGTTTCAAATTGTAAATGGATAGGCACATTGTAAATTAATTACTTCTGGCTGTAGCAAGTAGACAAATAGACCAAATTTGGCCATTTATTTTGCCCATTTGTTAACAAGATGGGTTTGAGTCAAATTTATGATCAACCTGAACCCAAAGCTCATCCCTATAAGACATTTGACTTTAATTTTTAGATACTGTAAGTATTCTATCCTTAGTAGGTCCCCAGTCTTTTCTAGCATTTCAGATATAAGGGATTTAATGTAAAGTCACAAAAAGCAAGTACTAAAATAGGTGGTCTAGTAGTCAGCAAAAAAACAATAGTTGTAGCATCAATATTGACAAACATTAGGATAGTTTAAATGTTGTGGTATATGATTAATAATTATTGGTGCTTCTGCACACAATTACTCTATGATCCTTTTACAAACGTTCTTAACTGCTTCAGGATTCTGTCCTATGTACATTGGTTAAAAAAAGTTTACCCTTCTTGATCTCCCAGGCACTCTCCCCCGACATTCATAAGGGGCTTTCTCCTCTGACTCTAGCTTCCTTGTTAGCGTGGTCTCGGTTGCTGCTCAACGACCCAACCCAAGACCCATCAACTATTGTGCCCATTCCTATTATAGCACTAGAATTAGTAATCCCCCATATTTCTCTCAGTTCCTGGATGGGTCGGGGCCTTAGCTCAGTCCAGTCTCTCTTTCAGGGTTCTGATTTAAAATCCATTCTAACCCTAGGTGCGGAATATGGTTTGACTGACAAAGATGATTTTCAGTATATAAGGATAGCTCATTCCCTCAAGTCCTTCCCTATCCACCTATATAACCTTCCACACATGATCTGGCAATTCTTTTTCTCGGTGACCTCGAAACATTGGGGTATTACTTTGTTATATACTACCCTCCAAAACAAATGTGTTTTTACAAAATCTTGTCCCATTCTACGCTGGGAGGATGACCCACAGGCTTCGTTCACCCCCCAACAATGGACTCGGGCCATTGCCTCTTCACATAAGGCAACTAAAAATGCTGACCTGTGGGAACTCTCACATAAAATTACATTTCAATGGTATCTAACTCCCCTCAGGCTCAGTCAAATTTTCATGTCCTCCTCCGCCATGTGTTGGAGACAGTGCGGTCAAATTGGTAGCTTGTATCACATTCTATGGTCCTGTCGCTGCCTCCGCAGCTTTTGGCGCCAGGTCTTTCAAAGAATCTTCACAATCACAGGTTTTTTTACACCTCCATCACCTGCTTTGGCCATACTGTCTCTTGACATTGATACATTTCCTCCTCAGTCCCACACTATTATCTCTAATATTTTGTTAGCTGCCCGTTTGACCATTGTGTGCCACTGGAAGAGTATCGATTCCCCTAACATCTCAGAAACCCTATCTATAGTCAATCTACAGTACCAATATGAAAAGGTATTATCCTATGCTGATGGTAATAACAGATGGTAATAACAGATGGTAATAACAGATGGTAATAACAGATGGTAATAACATTTGTTTTGACGATGCATGGAAAATGTGGAATACTTAAGGAGTTTTGTTCTCTATGCTTGGCTTTGTTATCCCTTTTTTTGTTTGTTTTGTTTCTCTTTTGTGCCTTTACCCCTTTTTCCCTTCATTCTTTTTTCCCATGCTGTTGTATTGTTATATGACTGAAAATTCTTAATTAACACATATTGAGTATCCCTGCACATACTGGAGTGAGAGAAATCATTCTAGGTTCCTCATGGAAGTACTGCCTATTAAAGATGTTATATATTGTAATTTTTTGCGGGCACATGCAGTTTTGAAGTTTGACATACAGTTTTTCGTATCTA
The DNA here is from genome assembly GCF_000935625.1 of Nanorana parkeri. NCBI lineage: Eukaryota > Metazoa > Chordata > Amphibia > Anura > Dicroglossidae > Nanorana > Nanorana parkeri. The sequence goes on along the minus strand of NW_017306509.1, from coordinate 308,465 downwards.
TTTAGTCAACACAACCTCATTAATTAGTATTTTCTACTGAAAAATAGATTTGATGAACAGTTGCACAAATACCACCTTTCTATTCTACAGAGCCTCTGCCTTTACAAAGTATATGATTGAAGGTTTTAAGTAATTTTCTAGCCAAAATCCAGCATTTAACATGTGCAAAAAATGAAAATATTGCTCTGGTTGCAAAGCGATTAAACTGGCTTTTTGCAAAACTACAAACCTCAGCTGTCTTAGCTGAGGATATTTTACAGCCTCAGGAAAGCTGCATTAGGCATATAGGGTTAATTGCAGATTAGCTAAATTGTAGCAAAAGTTCCGAGGGCAATAAATCTACACTGCTAAGCTAAGCAAGGGGAATCTCTGACTAGCGATGATCCTGATAATTGCTTTAGGGCATCCGACATCCATTGTTGTAGAGTTGAGGTTTCACAGGGGTTAAGGGTCAGCATCAACCACAATCCCTCTGATCATTAATAATCCATACGGGATCTGTGCTACTTTCACATTTACATAGATTTTCAATGCTTTATTTACCCCAACAGCCCCCTTTCCTCCCTCAGGACACATAGCAGCCAGGCTTCTGTGGTTATAGTTACACTAATACATGCTACACCTTTCAAGCACACATGAAAAAGGTTTTTTATATTCTTTTAAAGTAGAAAGTACCTTAATATGAATGTACACACTGAGGTTTTCTAGCAATACACACATTGCTCTGATCAATGGAGGCTGGTCAACAAAGTATAATGCATTTACACTAAACACTGTTTATTGAGTGGTTTAAAGCATATACATTTAGGGGATGATTGAGGGGATAATGCAATGCACTGGAGACTCCTAACTGAAAAAATAATGTGCATACACAGGTACTGTTGACCAAGGGTTAAAACACATACACCAGAGACTGATCACTGAGGGGGTAATGGATACTAGGGAGTGTGCGGTATGTACTAAACTGCAAATGTAATTGGTAACATGGAAACTGGACAGTAAGCTGTGTGTACTGAAGTAAGGATCTCAGTGGAAATATGGATACTGTGGAGTGAGCGGTGTGTGCTGTATTGTAGATCTCATTGGTGGCATGAATGCTGGGAAGTGAGCAGGTCTCACTGGTGACATAAATACCAAAAAATTAGCTGTGTGTATGGGACACTAAGGGGGTTATTCACTAAAGAACAGAAGGATCCAGCCGTAGCTTCAGCTGACCCTCCATGTTTTACTTTGACTTGACTGAGCCGAAGTGAAACCTGAAGCAGGGCGAACAGCCTGCCGAAGGGCCGGCCGTAAGCCCCGCAACTGACAGCCGGGCGGACCCAGCCATTATCTCACAGCTGACTCTGCCTAGTTGTAATGACAGATCAGCATCCCCAAATGACCTGGGGACCCTGATCTGTCATTAAACAATAACAACTGGGCGGAGCCGGCCATGACGTCATGGCCGGCTCTGCCAAAGTTGTTATTCATTGGCCGGAGCTGCTAGAAGACTCTAGCAGGTGCCGTCCAATAGGAAACAGTTGGGCGGAGCTAGCTGTCACTGCTATCTCCGCCCAATTGGTTTTCTTTTTTATTATTGTTTCTTCTTTAAAATATCTTTATTTATTTTTACATTTTCCTATTTATTTACATTTAAAAAATAATTTTACAATTATTTAATTCTTTATATTTACAATTTTTTCATTCTTCTGACTTATTTCCTATTCTGCTTGGTACCTCAGAGGTACCAAGCAGAATAGCCAAGCTGAATGCCGCTATTTACTCACTGCCGAGTGAGCTGCCGGAGCTTCGGCTCAGCCGATCCAGATGTTGGATTGGCTGAGCCAAAGTCCCTCTGCACTTCGGTTCAACCGAACATGCTGAGCATGTCCGGCTGACCGAAGGCAGCCGATGAACAGCTGATTTCAGCCAATGTACGGCTGAAGTCAGCCGGAGTGAATAGCCGAACGTCGTTTGGCTCACTTCACTTCGGCTGTGTTATTCACTCGGCTGCCTTTGGCAGCTTTGTGAATAACCCCCTGAATATCAATGGATATACAACAAAGTTAATGCTAGGGGCTGGAAACTGAAGAAAAAAATCAATATGTGCCTGGGGATAGCTTTGGAGGAAAACTGCTCTGCTCAGCTAAATTTATTGCTGGAGGAGAAATCCATTTATTAATGAAAGAGAAATCCCTTTTAATACTAAAAAAGTCTTAATCAGAAGTAGTGTATCAGTAGGGATGAGTTTAGGTCCTGACCAAACGTGATCCAACTCTGAGCTCCTTCAAACCAGGGATGTAGGACCTACGGCCCAATTAGCTGTGTGTTGGGGCATTTCCTGACCCATAGCTGCATATAAACAAGGGGGCAGAATGTTTCTGTTGATATCATTCATCTAATATTGCCACATTGCCATATTAGGTCAATGTCATTGACCAAAAATATACATGTGGCCATATAAGGTGAATGAATTGACAGCACATAACCCCTTTGTTTATGCACGGCTGTGGGTTGGGAATTCCTCACTGTAACTCATTGGGCAGCAGTCAAAGGAGCTTCCTTCCAGGTTTGGAGGAGCTCAGGTTTGGACCAGGTTTGAACTCATGTCTGCTTATTCCTGCCAACAGCTATGTCTTTGGAAGATGTCTTTAAAACAAAGACAGCACCAGTGAACTAGAGAGTTCCTTTTATGTGCACATTCCATATTAAAGTCCCAAAGATGACTCTGTTAGTCAGAAATGTTGCTTATGCATAGCACATTTTTACATTTTTCTTTAAAATCAGTAATTGTTATAGTAGTAAGTGAACAGAAAAACTGTTTTGCAACAGTATTCCATGCTCATGTTCAGTTATTGCTTACATTATGCTATTACTTCCCAACAGTTGAAGAAACTTTATCTTTAAAATATTTTATACTCAGCCATGGTTTTTGATACCTCCATTTTTATAATGTTAACATTGGTCAATTTTGAACAATGTGAAGCCAAAAATGAATATAAAAAACTAATATTGATGTCCTTTAAGTGGAAACAACAATGGTTTTTGGCTAATTATATGCTTAAATGACTAAAGTGTATTCATTTATAAACGTGTATTTTATATAATATTTTTATTATTACAGTAAAATTATTTTTTGTATAATTATACATTATATACCCAGTGCTTTAATTCTTCAGGGTCTAATAAGAAAGCCCAGCACTTGTTCTGCACTTGTTAATTTTTACTGTAGACATAAAATCTAAAGGGCACTCTCTATACTTGAAGAGGAGTCTCTGTTAGTCCCTCTCACTGGTCATCAATCTGACTCACTTAGCTGTGTGTACTATGATAATCTGCTATTCACAGCAGCAAACCAGCTACCTGAAACTCTGGGTCATCAGGCATGACATTTGTACCAGCTGTCACCAAAAAGGTACATACCTTTTGTAATCAAACTTAATGTTTAATGACTGCAAATATATTTTTAATTTTTGTTTACTCCTAAATGAAATACATATAAAAATATAATACCACTATATATTCCCCTATTCCCATATTTAAAATACTATTTTAGTCTGTGTAAACATTAAACATTAAAGAAGAACTAAATCCTCCTATCCTTTATAGCTGAGGACAGAGCCACGTTGGACTCTATTTAGATCTGCAGTTGCCATGGTGGTGTACGAGTTCAGCTATAACACCAGCCATTTTAGGGCCTGAAAGTTATGTTGAGATCTGACATAAGCCCAGTGGCAACTGTTAGCGTTATCATCAGAGGCATGCTTTAAATATTACTGTTTTGGGAAACCATTAAATTGATTGGTTCAGTTCCGCTTTAAAACATAAATGGTTCAGTTTCTGTATATCAAATGGTCGACCTGGTGATTTAAATTGCCTTGCAAACCACAGGAGTTTTGTTCCTCTCTGGAGGCACTTAAGGACTGTAGTTCGGAAGCCAAATCTATAGAAGTACTTGTTTGGATTTTTAGGCTTATAATTGTATTTACAGGTTCAGTTTATCTTAGCATCTGCAGAGCAAAAGAGAACTGGTGTTCAATTACTGTCACTGAAAGCTACAAGGGCCTGAGTGACAGCTGCAAAGAAAAAAAATCTGTCTTCAATATGCTGTCTAGCCCATATGTCCCATTTTCTCAAATCCCACAATGCATTGTAGTCCAATACATTATGCCTCATTTATTTTGCCACTGCAGATCAGGTCAAACATAAGAAAGTACATTGATATTTTTCTGATGTTATTTGTTAAGATTTCTGTAACTTGCCAGTTGTTATTGATTTGAGAACTGCCATTATTTAATTTGATTGCCAACTGCAATGCTTGCCTTCTATTGCCACATCCACATGATGCCATCTTACTTTGGTTTCCAAACTGTAGCCTATTAAATGATTATTTCACATGATTACTATTTTCTACAGGTTTTTTTAGTGAGTTGGGAGTCATTTTTCTTTTAATTTGCCATCCCTTTGTAATGTCTTATTTTAGGGCATGCTACCTAATATTTATCTCATGTCTTGTGACAGCTTCTACCTAAAAATTATTTAGTTTTTCTTTTTGGTCACACTACTCCTCAGCTCATGTTTTCCGTTGACATGGATTTTTTTTACTGCACTGATTAGCCAGCTACATTTCTGAGAAGGATTTAAGAACTTACTTGCACTAATTCCTTGTGATAATGCAGTATAGGCTCTCAATGCACATAAACCAAACTGAGCAGCATTTTCCCCATTGTAGCACAACATACAGATGGTTCACATCTACATGTTGTGCTGCACTTAAATGAAAGTGTTTTGTGATGCACTGAATAGGTCGCATTTAAAGTGAATGGCATTGCAAAGCATTACACTGTAATATGTGCTAAAATTCACATTTTAACATGCATAACAACAACACACTAGGTTGTTGATCCACTAGGTTGTTGGTCCCTATAGAAATATGATAGTAGCCAATTCATGATAGGTATGATAATTAATCATGTTTCAATTACATTAATAAATTTTTTTCCTAAATACAAAACATAACCATACATTTGACCTAATATATGTTTCATTTTCCTGTCACAGGCATTTCATGTGATATTTTTACCATGCAGAATTTAACTAACACATTGTATAAGAGTAATAAAATTTCTTTAATCAGCTTTAAGCAGTAAGTAAATTCAAGTGCTGCATAATCAAGGGAAAAGAACATTCCAAGAGACATCAAAATAGGATCTTTGGCACATGATATTATTAATACCAGACATGTCCATCAAAATAAATTGTAGCTTGTAATGGAGCTAAAAAGAATAAGGCCAGTTTTGTTGTTGACTACAGTAGACCCAGGGAGATTTATGTGTGATGCTGAAGTGAATACCTTTCACCTGACATAGAACATCTTATAAAAAGCTAACTGAAAGGAATCCCCCAGACAGCTTAGTGGAAAACAGATGGCTATGCAGTGATAAAAGACCAAAAGGCAAAATTGTATATACATTTTTTGTATATATCAACAGATCCATCTGTTTACTTTGAAGTTAATTTTCTTGTTGGCTAGCATTGTGTCCAGGGAGAGTTTAGGTCATGAACAACTAATACCTTTTTATTGGTGAGAAGGCAACAGTGGAGTTAACAAAAAATAAAAGCATGCAATGACCAGCTTAAATCAACGTCAGTTAGCAGGAGCTGAAGTTAAATGTAATTTAAATTTGTACTAGACTGCATGCAACCTACTGTGCAGTTTGACTAAAAAGGACCAGTTTGAAGTGTGTTATATTTGTATGTACTCTGGTAGATTAAATGTGATTTAGTGGTTTATCCTGTGAGTAGCAAACACAGATTAAGACCATAAATAGAATAATAGCAGATAAATAGTACATGTAATACCAAATGCCTACTTCAAAAACAGGCATGAATAGAATTACTTCTAATCCCAACTGTCATTTTGCACGTCATCTCAGATAAGAGGGACTAATTCCCCAGGGCAAAAAGCCTAGCATAATTATATCTAATTAATTCAATAAAATTAATAAATTGCACTAGTTTTAGCGTTGCTCTACTTATTTAGAACCTTTTACATGTTAAAAAAAAAAAAATCCAGCTTTCCTCTGAAAAAAAAAGAAAACATTGTGCTTACTTTCCGGAGGGCAGTGAAGCATATTTGCTATGTGCATACGCTGTGGCTCTGCTATCCGATACTTCTGACTTCAATGCATTTTGCCAAAATCAATACAATTTTTTCGAGAAATCCCAATTTTCACCAAAGTTTTTGGGGAAAAACTCTTAATTTCCTTCATCCTTAGTCACCAGGGAAGAGTGGACCAAGTTGCTCAAGCTGGGATTTTGCATTGTTTGCTTGCTTGCTGGAGAACAAACCTTTAAATATGTTTTTTGTAGCTATTGAAGTATTTGGAAAATTTGTAAATTTGGGATTTTCTTTCATCTTTATTGAATGCAGCCACCAGAACAAAGAGGGGGAGTCCCTCTAATGTGGACACAGGCAGAAATAAAAACCTGACATGTGGTCTAATCCATCTCCACTCTATCCACAACTAAAAAAAGTTAGGACGCTGGTTTAATCTTCAGGCTGACTTTTACAGCGAATTCTTATTAGACATGTGATGACACAAGTACCGTGGAATCCTGCCCTTTATGATCTCCTTCTGTAGTTGAGGAAATTTCTAAATACACATGTGAAAAGTGTCTTGTTATCACTACTAATAGAAATGATCACTTCTTCTTTCTTTAAAAGAAATTTTTTTGCATACTATTTACCAGGGGTGTGGCACCTAGATATCCAGATACAGGTCAAAATATTTTCTACTTAATAGAAATGAAAGCATTTTTTTTTAAACACAAGATAAATATAGCTCAACTTTAGTTCAAATGTTTTTCTTCATTTTCAATAAAGCAGGTCAGCTGGGAACCTCTGCCAGTTTTTTTGTATTGCGATCTGTCTTCCTATGGAGGAAATTTCCCCTCCCCTTCTGTCAGGGTGACACAGACAAAACAAGAAGCATGTTATAAGCAGAGTGGGAAAGGGTTTAAATTACTTATGATGTGGTATTGTTCTATGCGCCTTTCTGTCACAGCGTCAGCACCTTACATATTTCTTGTCCCTGTGTTACAAAGACAGAAAGTGAGGGAACATTTCCTCAATATGGTCACAAAAAGTTATTTCCTTAGTTCTTTCCATAGATAAGAAAAATAGTTTACAGTTACTTTTTAAAGACAAAAAGGCAGTATACCATATAGTTGTATTCAAAGGTTTGCACACAGCTTATAAAATTACATGTTTTGTCAAAAGTGGTAACTATAAGCCCTGCAGTTAACAAAAATATATGCATTTCTTTAAATTTCAATTATAAGCTGAATTTAGTTGGAAAAAGGTAAACATAAAATGTACATGCTGTATATCAGGACTTAGCAACAGCCTCTTTTCCAGTATCTTGAATGTTATCTAACTTTCTATTATTGCTTTAGGTGTCTTTTCACTTGCAAAATGCTTCTAGTTCAGAAATCTTCTGGGATCTTTTTTTTTTTAGCAAGTAGATTTTTATTCAAAATTTGTCGATACAAAGGCAAAATACATGACTCCAAACAGAAGGAGTCTGCATATATATATTTTTTAACATCCTTCTAACGAACCCCAGGTGGGGGGGAAACGCGCCAAGACTTGGCGTGCTTGTATGGATGGCCTCGGCAACAGATACCCCTCATGGAAACTAATTAATTCCTGAGCCGAACAACTATTCGGAATATTTCCAGTCAGCCATCTGATTGTCATACACCTGCTCTTTTGGCTTGATCGGCCTACAATTGAAGCCCAAGGATATTTCTTTGGCATTTAATATGGATCCCTAGTGACGCACAGTCCGCAAGAGAAAAAGCCTCTGGTCCGTGGTTGCACTCACAAATTGGAGCCGAATTAACGCTCCACTTCCCGATACCGGATATTACTCCAGGATTCTAAACATCATTGAATGTCTCGGTGTCAACACGTTTCAAGTCTGTTCATCTACTTGTACTACAATACTCCTTTGCTTCTTTATATTTTCTTTGACAAAAGTTGATCCATATCATTGAAATCCCTCGTGTGCACACCACACTTTCAAGCCGTGTTTCTGTCTAAACACAAGACTAAGATCTTTCCATCTTGAAGACACTATCGTTGGGATATATTAATCTGCCTATCCTGTCCTTCTTTTGGACTAACATTCATTGAAGGGGTATACTGATCATTGTGTCTACTTCAATTGCATTATACATACGTTAACCAAGTGCCATCCGACTACATGTTTTTGTATTTTTGTATTCGTGTGATGTGTGTGTCCTTTATACTGATTAGATATTTTAAAACTTAAATGAGATAATAAACAAATAATTTTTAATTACATTGTCCCATATTTGAAATGGTGGTGGGTTCTCCTTGACTGGGGATCTGTGTTATTTATGATTTATATGGGGTGATTTACTAACCTAAACACACACGCACCAGGTGCGTGTGCATTTTTACACAGCAAAACTTATTTATCAACCAAACAAGAGAAACGTGTCACATTTTCACGCCGTTATGGCGCGTTTTTATGTATTTTTCCTTACGTGCGCGTCGTGTAGCATGTGCCATAGGCTACACGCCGCTCTAATAGCGGCATGCAAGTCTCTAAAAGCATATTTCCACTAATGCCATTTATGGAAAAATCATGGACATGATGCATATATAATGCTGCTTCACAGTTTAGACAAAAATGGTTAGTTCATGCATTTACATTCCTGCATTCATCAACGCAAGCAACACAACGTAGAGCTAAGTTACACAAAATCACCTTGCAATTCATGCAGGGCTTTGCAGGGCTTTGCACAACACACCTGCTGGCTGTACACACTACAAAGGTGTCTAGATTCCACCAACAGATCATGCTGGGAGGGAACACACTACAGAGGTGTATACTTGTTCGTGGCGTGTTTATAAGGTTAGTAAATCAACCCCATTGAGTCTGCATATATCTGGTTTTAGCCTGCTGGGATCTTAGTCAGGAGCATGCTGTATAGCCAGGGTTCCTGCTGGGGGCACTATGGTTAGTGTACTGGAGAGATGCAATTCAGCTTCTACCAGTGGGTGTCACACTGTGGGCAGCAGAGGTAATTAATTAGTCACAGCCTGTTGTTGACTGCTGGGAGACCATTTAGTGTCACATTGTCTCATTTTCAGTGCCTCAGTGCTTGCATTACTCTTTACTCATTTCTGTATCTGCGTTTGCCCAGCTCCTGGCCTGTCCTTTACCCCCTACATTGCCTTTTGTTCTTGCCCAGCTCTTCCTAATCTCCCAGAATACCCTTACCTCTTTTCCCACTAGTTGGTTGTGAGTTAGTTTGCACTTCTGCATGTGTGTTTCAAAAGGCTGTTTATTGTTGCTTCTTTCATGCCACATGTTTCTGTGTCTAGTACTATAAAATGTCTTATTTACACCAAAGCTACAATTTGGTAACATTTTAAATAACATTATGGCTAGTAGAAACTACAAACAATAAGTGTTTAGATGTCCTTAATACCCTTCCTGCTTTGTAGGAGTAAGTTTTCTTTATTCTCCTATCCTCATTCATTCTCAATTAAAAAAAACTCACAGTTGTTTCAATCATATTCAAGGCTTATGTTTTTAAGCTCTTAATTTTTTCTGATTAGTTTTATTATTTATATTAAAACATTTTTTACAAATAAACATTCAATGCAAGCTTCAATACTTAAGTATGTGCAATTCATGCTGGCATGTCTATGTTAAAATAGCACTGGCTCTCTGCGTGTTGCTTGTCACTACAAAATAAAGATGTAGACGGTTCTCTTTGTACTTATAGAGGAGGAGGGTGTGTGTCCCTACTCTGATCCATTCAGAGATGTGTGTGTAACCTAAGATCCTGCTATTCTGGTCTTCATAGTATAGTACAAACTTATACTCATTGCCATCATGCTAAAAAAAGGGTACATCTGAAATGTTTTTACACAATATTTCATTTTCCTCACTAAAAAGAAAAAAAAATCAAATTGTATGTTGGTATCCTAAACATACTGTATTACATAAATAAAGGAACTATATGAAAAACAGTACTGTACTATTTAGGCTAGTTCCCTTCAGAGTGTGTGTTGATGTCTTTTCACCAAGTAATTTGAGAAAAACGGAACTTGATCAGAGGTGACAAAACATTTGAACACAACAATAATATATCGCTAAAGCCTAGTATATATAGGGTTTTATTGATCTATGTCAATAGGCATTCTGCATGTGAAGTAAATATCTATAATTAGGATTAATAACTTTTGGAGACAACTAAATCTTGTACAACACTACACAAAAGGTAGTAATTTATAGCAATCAGACATCAATTCTCTTTTCTTGTTCTAACTACACTAAACAAATAAAAGCAGAAATTGCATTGGTCTGTCTCTGCCGTTCACAGCTCCTTCAACTGTCTAATTTAATTAGCAAGTCAAGGCAACCAGATAGATTTCAGTTTACCATAGCTAGATCAGTGAAAAATGATTTCTCATTGATCGCAATGGAGTACTGCAATTTGGAAACCATCACTGCACTTTGTATGGCTTTATCTGCATAACTGGGTAAACCTTATAGCATTATAACATATAGAAGTTACAATAGACCAACAAGCGACTAAAAACATAGCTTTTGTATTGTGGTCAACCTTTATTTTGCATGCTGATACAACCACAAATAAAATAAAACTAAATACATATTGTGAACAGCATTTCCTTTATAGCACATACTAATATGGTCTTACAAGCATGTACAGATAATCTTGTATAGTATTTATATTCCATCCAGGCTAATGTAATGGTAGGATATTGTATGCTGTGATATTTAATACTAATTTCTGTAGAATTCCTGGTAAGAACTAAGTCATTTCTGACACGCTGTGATACATTAAATAATAAGCCTTTGCATACAATTTATACAATTATTTGCCTTCAACCAAGATAAAGTAATTGATTTTTCTGAAAGGTAAAAGAAGGTTAAAGAGGGCCATTGACACTGTTTGCAAAGAAGCACAGTGTGATTAATAAAAAAAATGTGTATGTGCTTCAAAACTATTTTATTATTTATCTTCATGTGTTGCCATAGAAAACTGGGTGCATATTAATAGTAGCTTTGTCTATTTTATCAATGTAGCACAAATAGAACACACACTGTGTAACAAGTAGCCAATTAGAAACAGCATTTATCTTGACTGGGATACTGAACTCACTGTAACAGTGTTCTTTTTTTGCATTCTGTACAGCAAACATTGTTCAAAAACATATGAGAAGTTTCCATATTTAAGAGACAATTAGATGTTTTCTAAAAGTGTATGTTCAGCTAAAACTTTTTTCTTCATTTTGGATAGAGTCGGGAGTGTTAGATACTCTGTCAGTTTTCCTGCTGCTAGGGGCCCCATTAGAGAGATGTACCTTTACTTCCTGCTGTTTTACTAAAAAAAGGAGTAAGGGAAACTCTGCAACAGCAACAAAGAAACAAATTATTACTATTATTACATAGTATTTATATAGCGCCAACAGTTTGTGCAGCGCTTTACAATATAAGGAAGACATTACAATTACAATACAATTCAAGACAGGATGGTAAGGAGGGCCCTGCCCCTGAGGGCTTACAATCTGAAAGAGGAGGGGGTATTGATACATGAGGAGGTAGCTGTGTAGGGATGAATTGTTTGAGAATGGGATGGTTCAGTGATTAGGTTGAGGTGGGATAGGCTTCCCTGAAGAGAAGAGTCTTCAGGGAACGCCTAAAGACAGTCAGGGTGGGAGATAGACGGACAGGTTGGGGTAAAGAGTTCCAGAGGATGGGAGAGACTCTAGAGAAGTCCTGGAGGCGAGTATGGGAGGAGTTGACTAGGGAACTGGAAAGCAGGAGGTTTAGGGAAGAGCGGAGTGGACGGTTAGGGTGATATTTTGAGACAAGGTCTGAGATATAGATGGGTGCAGAGTTGTGGATGGCTTTATAAGTGACTGTTAATATTTTGAATTTTATCCTCTGGGCGAGTGGAAGCAAGTGCAGGGATTGGCAGAGGGGGGTTGCAGACACTGAGCGGTTGGTCAAGTGGATGAGTCTGGCAGCTGCATTCATGATAGACTGAAGGGGGGATATCCTGTGTAGTGGAAGGCCAATGAGGAGGGAGTTACAATAGTCAAGACGAGAGATAACAAGGGAGTGGATGAGTAAGTTTGTGGTTTCTTTGGTGAGGAAGGGGCGTATTTTGGAGATGTTATGAAGGTGTAAATAAAAATGATTTGCTATAGTAGAATATCAGAAGATTAGAACCCAGGTTTTTACTGCTGTTTATGTCTGTTGCCAATGTCCTTTTTGCTGAAACCATTGTCAGCAGGACAGAAATGATGATATATCTCTCTAACAAAGCCCTAGATAGCAGTGAAAAAACTATGATGGTTTTCCCCCCTTCTCCAGATTATCCAAAACTAGACAAATGTTTTTGCTTGGGATACACTTTTACCGAAGTTAAAGGAGATGAGGAGTCACTTTATTATCCAGCCAGCAATGGAAAGTTATTCATGAAAGGATATCCATTAGGTTAAACCCTTTGGAAACTTACCTATTTTGAAGTCTTACCCCCAAAAATATTCCAGATGCAGGTCCCACACTATCTTTCTGCCTAGGCTATTATAAATTGTATGCACATTGTCAAGCTTCACCACCAATGTAATATTCACACACAAAAACTGTCCTCTCAGTAAAGTATCACAGAAGGTTGACATTGTTAAGCTCTTTTAAAAATTGCTAATTGACTTGTTGCTATGCTGATCCACTAGCTGTTATACTTTCAGAATCACTGAGCAAGATTGGATATGCAGATCAGGAATGTGAAAAAAAATGTCAGAACTCCTTATCTGTTGCAGTGACTTTAGGTCAACCAGGGAACTTGTATTTTAAAGGGAAAATAAAGTCCGCTAGATGGAATCTTGCCATGGTGTGCAAGTTTGCAATGACAGTGTTCATGTTTCTCCAATGACAGGTTTCTTTTAAGGCTGCAGAGCTTTAGATAGATAGCTGTTAAAGTATACATTACGCAAGCAATATTATTGCTGAAGGTATACGGGGGTACTATTTTTGCAGAATAGGCAATTTTACATCTTAAATTTACCCACTAAAATTACTCCTGCCACCAATCAGCATGAATCAAACTGTTAGAATGTAAAATAAGGATACAATATGGCTATACAACCATTTCCCTGGAATCCTGTTTAATCAAGAGCTTTGTCTTAGAAACTATCAGGGTTATTTACAAATGGGTGAAGAGTTTGGAGAAGGCAGGAGAAGTCAACAATCTAGGACAACATTTGTGAACTGGAAAGTGAGCTGAATTGGAGAATTTTTTCAAATTAGCTATTTCGGCCTAGATTGTTCACTTTTTATGCCTTCTCCAAACCCTTCACCCTTTTGTGAATAACCCTGTAAATAATGTGATCATCATTTGTGGGCAAATTTGTTAAAGAAATATGTTCAAGCTCAAGCCTGGTCAAGCAATGAGATCATAAGTGGTATTGAAAGTTCATCGATGCACTAAATTTGCTTATGCTAAAAAGTGCCCTTTCAGACAAAACAGCTGCAGCATTAGCTGTAATGCATTAGTAGCTCAGTGATTTACCTTTTGCCTGGATATCCTTGTTAATATGAATACTGCAATTAAATTATCAAAAATGTTAAACAGATGTTAGACATTGAACAATTCGAGCTTTTGAATGACATACAGGTGGGCTTATATTTCTCTATCAGATAAAAGTGTATCCATTTTACTTTGTTTCTTTATTTAACCCCTTCATGACGGGAGACGTACACTGTACGTCCCATCACAAAGTGCCTATATGACTGGCCACGTACAATGTACGTGACAAGTTATTTAAGGCTCTGTAATGCTGGTAACCGCTGGTTCTCAGCGGTTACCAGTCATTAATGAATGCCTCAGTATTGAGGCATTCATTAATGAAATAGTTAAGCTTTTGTAAAAGCTTCTTTCTTTCATTAATAATAGAATTAAGCCGTTACGTGCAAATACAGGATTGCTAAATAACAATCCCGTATTTGACAGCTGAAAATGGCAGAGAGGTAGCAGAGTGACTCACCTCTCTGCTATTCGTTTTGACAGCTCAATAGCCCGATGTTTATGATACATTTCAGGCACAGAGATACAAGAGATACAATGTATCTCAGTCATATTGACTGCTTGATATAAACAGACCAAAAAAATAAAAATAATAAAGTGTAAAACAAAATTAGGAAAATAAAATGTTATTTAAATATATTTTTTATACTATAATTTTAAGCCGTTACGTGCAAATACAGGATTGCTAAATAACAATCCCGTATTTGACAGCTGAAAATGGCAGAGAGGTAGCAGAGTGACTCACCTCTCTGCTATTCGTTTTGACAGCTCAATAGCCCGATGTTTATGATACATTTCAGGCACAGAGATACAAGAGATACAATGTATCTCAGTCATATTGACTGCTTGATATAAACAGACCAAAAAAATAAAAATAATAAAGTGTAAAACAAAATTAGGAAAATAAAATGTTATTTAAATATATTTTTGATACTATAATTATTATAAAAATGTTCTAAAAAAATAATAATAATAATCAAAACGTGTGAAAAAAGTGTTTTCTTCTAGTTGTTTTCCTAATTGTTTTATATTTTATTCAAACTAAGTGAAGCATTAGGTACACATATTTAATATAATTATATAGCCCTATCTGTCCTCTAAAAAACATATATAATATGTGTGGGTACATTTAGTAAGAAAGTATATTACTGCTGTGGAAGAATCACACAGCAAAAATGTAAAAAGAGTGTCAGCCATTTATGAACAGAAACTGAAAACTAGCTCAGTCATGAAGGGGTTAATCTTCTACCATCTATTCATATATTGAAAATATCAGTTGAAATATAATTTTCTTCCTTTTTTTTGAGAAACAGTGTTTTAAAGTTTCATTGAGTTTATTGATATGACCACAACTTATCAAAGGATACCACAGAGTAGAATTTCCAAGCAATTTAACTTCAGACCTGTTTGTTCTAGAGAGCTAACTGGAAAGGAGAGGAAATCAGAAAAGCAGATGGGGATATAATTTATTGTCTCTAAAAAAGGGAAATGATTATACTGAGAATAAGGATTTTACTGTCGCTTAGAAAATGAGTTGTGTGACAGAAAAGAAACAATACGTTCAATGCTCTGTTATCTGAACACATGGGAAACATAAAATGTTAGAAAAAAGTAGCAGTAAATAACCTTTGTTTTGACCCCTCAGAGTTATGGGGAAGTGGATTGAACTTCTAAGTCTAGTTTGAATGCATATGTACTGTTGAAGCAACACTACTATTGATGTGTATTTAGCAACCATATATGTTACAAAGTATTTGAGGTTGAATAAAGACATTAGTCCATCAAGTCCAACCTATTAGGATATCATTCTTAGGAGTACTACTTGTACCCCTGTATATTACGGTCCCTTAAGAAATCGTCCAAAAGTTTCTTGAACAATTCCACATTCTTTGCTGAAACCACTGCCTGCGGCAGTGAGTTCCAGACCCTAACTGATCTAACTGTGAAGAACCCCCTTCGCCCCTTGTGCTGGAATTTTCTTTCCACCAATTTTAGGTGGTGGCCTCTAGTTTTTGTAATGGAGTTAATTTAAACAGTTTATCGCTAATGCTCTAATTATTTTTGTTTTTTTTCAGTACATTTTTATTTATGAGAACTCCAAGGCATTCTTATTGGAACCCATTACTAATTTCAGTGAGACCCCCTCATTGCCTAAATAGTTTGACTAACAAAGATTTCAATGTAGGAGCACAGTGTATATTTTTATTACTGTAGTTTGGAAGGCTCATTTAAAAAGAAAGTATGTTATATGTGTTCCTTTTCTTTAGTTTTCATTGTATTTTTGGGGGATTCTTTACGTATCCCAAAAGGGTGGATCCCCATTATGTCGCTGCTGCAGAAACAGATAAATTAGCGGAAAATTGATGCCAGGGATGTAAGTGACCTGAACATTACCCTTAACTATATACAAAAAAGTGAGGATGATCTCTTTGATCATAAACTATAAACTCTAATGGCAGAAAAAGGGAAAATTTTAAACATATTTAAGACATTTCCCTGCCTGTATGGAATCAGTATTTTGCAAACATGTTTGGTTCCTTATAAAGCCAGTGTATCGTTTTTCTCCTCTTAGAGCAATAAACAGTCATTTTAAGGTAAGTTGTCATGTTAAATGTCTTAAAGAAACGTGGCTTACCTCTTTTAATAGCAAATGGGAGGCTGAATTTCTCATTCACAATTTTAGACAGTACTGGGGGGAGTGGGAGGGACTTAGTTGGGCTTTTACATCTTTCTCTATAATCCTGTAAATAGAGCAATATACTGTCAATCTAAAGGGCTGTGAGTGAAGCTAGGTATGGCTATTAATATTAATTGTGCCAACACCTAAGCAGGTGGATTTTTTTTTACCTTGCTTTTTTAAACAAGCTCTTGAAGTTACTAATTGCAAGAGCAACCTGTCATTTTCAACATCAGGTATTGCCAACCAAGTAGAGATGAGCTTCGAGTTGAACATGAGTTTGGCCCAAAACGAGCCCTTTTGCAATTGGTGACCAGGCAAAAAACTGCTGCCTCGAGCCAGAGGTTTGTCATTTAGAAGTGGCATAACTACCACCTCTAATTTAAAATTGTAAGTAAGTTGGCAGGGATCCTCAGTTGTATCACTGAATGCATATGCTTATGACCAGATTTGGTCAATGATGTCTGTCTTTTGTGACCTGACCTGTCTTTTGTGATGGAAGTAGTGGCAGGACAGCATGGTGGTGGGTTTTTATGTTGACTGGCTCATTATGATTGACTCTGGTTTGATTTTAATAAATTACATGATGAAGTTTAATTTACTATTTTGCATTTGTTTGTGACTGAGCACCATGTCAGATGTTTGTAAAGGTGGCTAAGGCAGCCAGGTAGGAATAGATTTCAGCAGAGGTGAGTGAGGTTGCTTGTGAGGCGGTATGTTAGTAGGGTAGGGATTCACTGTAAGCAGGAGTGGGGATGTTGCTGTGCAATGAGCCATGGGTGGTGGTGTATGTTATGATTGATTGGTGAGTTGTTTGAGGAGAGATGTGGTGGGCGTGATTGTGCATAGATTGAGCTAGGGTGAAGTGGCTGGGGAAGGTTGTGTTTTACGAAAGGTGGTATGCTGTGAGCATGGAAATTCTGCTATTGGAGAAATGTGCTGTGTGATGGGGTGCAGACAGTGAGTTTGCACTGTCAGATGGGCAGGTAGGAATGCATGCAGGTTTGAGGGCATTGCATGAGACTGTGTGTGTTTTTGTGGTGGGGGAGTACATGAATGTTCTGTGAGTGGGGGGGGGGGGGGGGTGGTAAGTTAGAGATGTGATGGAGATGTGCTGTTTGTATGAGGTGGAGGCACAGCTAAATCTCTTACCTAAATGTCCTGGACCTGCAGCATCACAGTGGCCAGGGGTGGGGGCAGGATCTCCTGAAAACAGTGGGGTTATGGGCAGGGCAGTCTGACCTATTGGGCATTCGGGCACTGCCCGAGGCCCTGCGGTCACCGGGAGCATGTGTGGCACAGCATGTGTCCTCCATCCCCCGGGCCCACCAGACCCTGCCATTGCCAATTTAACATAGCTGTGTCTCCTGGTTTGGCAGCAGTGGGTGGGCAGGGAAACTGTGATTGATATTCATTAGGATTTTGGTTATGTACAGTTTATGGGCTTAGTCATTCCTGCTGTGCATTGGTTTTGGTCTTTGGTGTGAAGTCTGCCTTGCATTTATTCTGGTCTGCGGTCTGTCATGCGTTGGTTCCTGGTCTGCGGTCTGCAATGCATTTATTCTGGTCTGCGGTCTGCCATGCATTTATTCTGGTCTGCGCTCTGTCGTACATTTATTCTGATCTATGGTGGGAGGTCTGCATTGCATTTATTCTGGAATGAGGCCTGCTCTGCATTTATTCCGGTCTATGGTCTGCCGTGCATTTATTCTGGTCTGCGGTCTGTCGTGCGTTGGTTCTGGTCTACGGTCTGCCTTGCATTTATTCTGGTATATGGTGTGAGGTCTGCAGTGCATTTATTCTGGTCTGTGGTGTGAGGTCTACTGTGCATTTATTCTGGTCTATGGTCTGATATCTACCGTGCATTTATTCTGGTCTATGGTCTGCCTTGCATTTATTCGGGTCTGCGGTCTGTCGTGCATTGGTTCTGGTCTACGGTCTGCCGTGCATTTATTCTGGTCTATGGTGTGGGGTCTAGCGTGCATTTATTCTGGTTTATGGTGTGAGGTCTACTGTGCATTTATTCTGGTCTATGGTCTGATATCTACCATGCATTTATTCTGGTCTATGGTCTGTCGTGCGTTGGTTCTGGTCTGCGGTCTACTGTGCATTTATTCCGGTCTATGGTGTAAGGTCTGTCACGCATTTATTCTGGTCTGCGGTCTGTTGTACATTTATTCTGATCTATAGTGGGAGGTCTGCATTGCATTTATTCTGGAATGAGGTCTGCTGTGCATTTATTCTGGTCTGCGGTCTGTCGTGCGTTGGTTCTTGTCTACGGTCTGCCGTGCATTTATTCTGGTCTATGGTGTGAGGTCTACCGTGCATTTATTCTGGTCTATGGTGTGAGGTCTACCGTGCATTTATTCTGGTCTATGGTGTGAGGTCTACTGTGCATTTATTCTGGTCTATGGTCTGATATCTACCATGCATTTATTCTGGTCTATGGTCTGAGGTCTGCCTTTAGTTAGAGATGTGATGGAGATGTGCTGTTTGTATGAGGTGGAGGCACAGCTAAATCTCTTACCTAAATGTCCTGGACCTGCAGCATCACAGTGGCCAGGGGTGGGGGCAGGATCTCCTGAAAACAGTGGGGTTATGGGCAGGGCAGTCTGACCTATTGGGCATTCGGGCACTGCCCGAGGCCCTGCGGTCACCGGGAGCATGTGTGGCACAGCATGTGTCCTCCATCCCCCGGGCCCACCAGACCCTGCCATTGCCAATTTAACATAGCTGTGTCTCCTGGTTTGGCAGCAGTGGGTGGGCAGGGAAACTGTGATTGATATTCATTAGGATTTTGGTTATGTACAGTTTATGGGCTTAGTCATTCCTGCTGTGCATTGGTTTTGGTCTTTGGTGTGAAGTCTGCCTTGCATTTATTCTGGTCTGCGGTCTGTCATGCGTTGGTTCCTGGTCTGCGGTCTGCAATGCATTTATTCTGGTCTGCGGTCTGCCATGCATTTATTCTGGTCTGCGCTCTGTCGTACATTTATTCTGATCTATGGTGGGAGGTCTGCATTGCATTTATTCTGGAATGAGGCCTGCTCTGCATTTATTCCGGTCTATGGTCTGCCGTGCATTTATTCTGGTCTGCGGTCTGTCGTGCGTTGGTTCTGGTCTACGGTCTGCCTTGCATTTATTCTGGTATATGGTGTGAGGTCTGCAGTGCATTTATTCTGGTCTGTGGTGTGAGGTCTACTGTGCATTTATTCTGGTCTATGGTCTGATATCTACCGTGCATTTATTCTGGTCTATGGTCTGCCTTGCATTTATTCGGGTCTGCGGTCTGTCGTGCATTGGTTCTGGTCTACGGTCTGCCGTGCATTTATTCTGGTCTATGGTGTGGGGTCTAGCGTGCATTTATTCTGGTTTATGGTGTGAGGTCTACTGTGCATTTATTCTGGTCTATGGTCTGATATCTACCATGCATTTATTCTGGTCTATGGTCTGATATCTACCATGCATTTATTCTGGTCTATGGTCTGTCGTGCGTTGGTTCTGGTCTGCGGTCTACTGTGCATTTATTCCGGTCTATGGTGTAAGGTCTGTCACGCATTTATTCTGGTCTGCGGTCTGTTGTACATTTATTCTGATCTATAGTGGGAGGTCTGCATTGCATTTATTCTGGAATGAGGTCTGCTGTGCATTTATTCTGGTCTGCGGTCTGTCGTGCGTTGGTTCTTGTCTACGGTCTGCCGTGCATTTATTCTGGTCTATGGTGTGAGGTCTACCGTGCATTTATTCTGGTCTATGGTGTGAGGTCTACCGTGCATTTATTCTGGTCTATGGTGTGAGGTCTACTGTGCATTTATTCTGGTCTATGGTCTGATATCTACCATGCATTTATTCTGGTCTATGGTCTGAGGTCTGCCTTGCATTTATTCTGGTCTGCGGTCTGTCGTGCTTTGGTTCTGGTCCGCAGTCTGCCGTGCATTTATTCTGGTCTATGGTGTAAGGTCTGTCATGCATTTTTTCGGGTCTATGGTGTGAGGTCTGCTGTGCATTTGTTCTGTTCTGCGGTCTGCAAAGCATTTATACTGGTACGTGGTCTGCAGTGCATGTATTGTGGTCTGCGGTCTACCATGCATTTATTCTGGTCTGTGGTCTGCCGTTCTTTTTTTTCTGGTCTATGGCGTGAGTTCTGTTGTGCATTTATTCTTGTCTGCAGTGCATTTATTCTGGTCTGCGCTCAGCCGTGCATTTATTCTGGTGTGTGGTCTGCTGTGCATTTACTTGGTTCTGCCATGCATTTATTTTGGTCTATGGCGTGAGGTCTGCAGTGCATGTATACTGGTCAATGGTCTGGAATGTATTTATTCTGGTCTGCGGTCTGCACTGCATTTATTGTGGTCTGCCGTGAATTTATTCTGGTCTGCGGTCTGCAGTGCATTGGTTCTGGTCATACAGGGGCTTACCACATGCACTGGAGCAGAAAGGAGGGGACAGGGGTTTGCATACCTTACGTGTGGTCAGGGGCGGACTGACCATTCGGGCAGTCGGGCACAGACCTAGGGCCCGCGGCCATCAGGGGGCCCGTCACTGACCGTCCCCTCGCCGCTGCCTCTCTGCCATCTGCACGCGGTCAGCCCGCCAGCGTCAGATGCGGCTCTGTAATAGCCGGCTGCTCGCTCCTCAAGGGGGTCCTCGGCAAGTCCCCAGCGATTGGACAGCCAGTTCCCAGGCAATTCATCTTAGTGAATTGGCCCACTATTTGAAAAATAATGTGGAGAAAAAATTTCTGTGACACAAGAATGTCTATGCAGGTGGGGTGTGTGGGAGGGACTTGTATATGGGCAGAGCACAAGGGGGCCCCATAATCTTGTATTTCCCGGGGGCCCCATGTGTTGTCAGTCCACCCCTGCGTGTGGTATGCACCCAAATCCCCACTCCAGTCCTAGATTATTCAGTTTTCCTGTCAATTCTCCTACTAATTCTCCTGCAATTCAGGATAATTGGCGGAACTGAAGAATCTCAGTCAAAATAGCTGAACCAGAAAAATTCTACCATTTAGCTTACTTTCCAAATCGCTTATATTGGTCTAGATTTTCAAATTCTCCTACCAATTGCCCTGCAAGTCACCTTTTAGTGAATAGACCTCCTATTTTAAAAAAGTGTAGCGAAATAATTTCTATAACACAAGACTGTATGTGTGGGTGGGGCTTGTGGATGGGTGGGGCTTGTATGGGGTAGAGCACAAGGGGGGCCCCAACAACTCATATTGCCCGGGGGCCCCATGTGTTGTCAGTCCACCCCTGGTTCTGGGCTGATAAGTATCAAAGAGAACAGAGGTGAGGGGGTGACAGAAAGCACTCTGCCTTAGAGGTCCCTTGGTCCAAGGAAGTGAAGCACAAGACTTGTACAGTAGAGAGCCGTCAGCTTGGGGTCGGGCTTGTGTAGTGGAGCAGAGGTTGCTTGTGGAGCAATATGGAATGGGTGAGTGAATGGGATGTTGTAGTGATAGGGCATTTGCAGAATAGTGCAGGTGCAAAGGAAAGTAAAGAGCAGCAGATCAACTGCCAATGGACCTACAGTCCCTCCCTGTGCCAGAGGGTTGAGAGGTTCCAGACAGAGCTGAGTCACAGCTGGGAGAGGAGCTGTTTCTGAGCTTGGAAGGGAGCAGTGAAAGGTGTTGGGTGGTGTATAGCAATGGGCAGGGAGGGGTGTGGAGGGATTGGGCAGATGGTAATGGTGACAGAGGACTGTGAATAGAGGTAGAACAGTGGGGAGTGATGTTTAGTGCAGGGTGTGAGAGGTGGCAGGGTAATAATGTTCGAATGTGCCCAGTAATTGGTTAGTGGAGCGGAAGCGATGTGGAATGTGATAGTGGAAGTAGAACATTTTTCTTCAGCCTGCTTATGGGTGTTGGCTGTCAAATCTCACACTATCAAAATAAAACTTCTAGTTATGCATTAACTTGAGAGGGAAAATTAAAATGCGCTGAGAAAGTAAAAAAGTATAAATTTGCTTTTATACTATAGTATTAGGGATGGTGTGCGGCACTATGTTCGGGTTTAGCAGATCTCTTCATGGATTTGCTGAACCGCATGTGGATCAAACTTTGCCCATTCGTTTATCACTATTGCCAAGTGCAAAATAAATTATTTTGCATACATAGAGACTGCTGCTTTCTAAATTATAGCTTCTACTGAAACAGATAGTGGTGCAATTTTGTTTTCACTCTTTTCTCTCTTTTTTTTTTTAACTGCATTATTTTCAGTTAGCGTTTGTTGTTGAAACCTTTACATTTTTTTAACTGCATTATTTTCAGTTAGCTTTTGTTGTTTAAACTTTTACATTTAGATAGGTGATTAAATGACAAGGCTATAAGAACTGTTACATAAAACAAGCAGTAAATAATTTTCTATTTAGTTGTATAATGTTGCCATCAGTCAGCAGGACACAAATCATAGTATCTAATAAAATTGTTACTTTTTGAAAAAGACCGAACAAGTCATGAAGAACAAACATGATGTTCTAGCCTGAACTCTACATGAGGTGAGAGCTGTTGAGAAATCTAATCACATACAACAGTAGTAGGTGTAACTGTTCTAGCGTTTGCTTGAGAGATCACAAAATATACTTTCATACAATTTCTATGTACACATTTCTCTTGGAGTGTTCTCTAACCTTTGAAGCTGTATGAAAATATAAGTTTCTTATGTATATTTATTGATGTTTCTGATCAGAGTTTAAAAAGCTTTATATATAAATTATGTATTTGGTGTAGTATGTCCCTGAAAGTACGGAACTTCTTTTGTAAGGGGATGCAATGTAGTACATAGTTAACCCCTCAGTCTTAAGAGAATGATGATAAGATTCAGTTTCTTACCTTGCTTGTGTTCCTGAATGCCAGGCTTATTGCAAAGGCCCATACATAATGAATTTACCTCCATTCTAATATAGTTAACAAGTGTTACCCCATTTTGTAAATTGTCTAGTTCCATCTCCCTCCCCACCGCTCTTGTTCCATAGATTGTCCCACCAAGCAGGAGACAACATAAAAGTTGTCAATGCTAGTGACATTCAAAGTGCAAAGACATTATTTCCTATCAGAGTTAAGTGTGCTCCCAGTTTTTAATTTTAACAACAAAAATACTTTTTGGGCTATACAATGTTGATCTTACAGAACTTCTTCATGAAGACATATAACATTGTCAAACCTTTTCATTCACCAGATAACAAGACTTTCCACTTAACTTGCTGCACCGTTGCCATGGCAGATTTCAAAGCCTTCGCTGAAGTCTGTTTAGCAGTAAAGCAGTAAAACCTATAGGTATCAAATTCAGCAGAGCTTCCAAAGGCCCTTTTCTAAGGCTCCTCCCCAGGGAAGTATATACTAATTACTTCAATAGTGTTCAAAAGTGGTTTATTGAAGGGGCAAGGGAGAGGGAGAGGAAGATATAGTAGAGAAAACAAAACAACTGATTTGTAAATAGCGAAAGATTTCAGCTGAGGGTAACTTATGTTCAGCCTGCAATGAAAGGGGAAAGAAAGTCACGTATCCAGCGAAGGCCATCCTTAATCCATCGATTTAAATTAGTTGGTTCTTCAAAACCAGGAGAGAACATTGGATTATGGACTATAGTTGTAAGGGGAAAATGAGGTGACATTAACTGTCCAGAGTACTTGACGGAGTACCAGATTCTAAGTAAATGTCTTAGAATGGGATTTACTATATGCTTATGATGGTAAGGCAAAATCCACAATAGAGTATCTATCACAACAGGGGATACTTAAATGGCTTTAATACTTACCCACAATGGGGTACCCGGTGAGATGAAATAAGAGAGAAGGGGGAGATTTCAGCCGCATAAGAGTAATTGGTTAAATGAGGAACAGACAGGCCTCCGTGATATCTAGGTTGAAAAAAACCTCTTTTCGCCACCCATAGTCTGCCAACTGCCAAGATAAATTGGAGAAGGGTCCATTTGAGTAAGCATAAGAAATTAGCAGGGATTGGTAGGGCTCTAAAAGGGTAAAGTAAGTTAGGAGGCAAAGAAACTCATAGGCTCTTTTCTAGGTCATGTGGAAGGTTGATATTTAAGGCTTTTAATTTGACACCATTGATCTGCCAACCCAAGAGTAACTCAAACTTAGACAATAAAGAGGTCAAGTTAGGTAAGGAAATGAAGGGATTACAGCAAAAAAGGTCAGTATCATCTCCAAAAAGCAAGATATTATGATCATATCCTCCCATTTTCAGCACAGTAATGTTAGGGTCACTACAGAGTGTAAGAGCCAGAGGTTCAATCACAAGGACAAAAAGCATGGGCAGCATGGGAGAGCATGGGAGAGAGCATGGGAGAGAGGGCAGCCCTGGCATGTCCCTCAACAGAGCAAGATTTGCATAGAGTGGAAACATGCATATTGAATGAAAGCTACAGGGTCTGAATACAACAACCAGATCCCTATAATGCATGAGGCCCAGATCCCCACCATTCCAGTACAAAATACAGGCACTCCCATGAAACCGTATTAAAAGTCTTATGTTCAGAGAAAGCACAATGCTTCCAGCGATATTCAAGCAAATCAGTTTAATCGGCCGATCTGGTTTGCACAGGCGGTTGGCAAGTAGAGAGTCTTGCTTATTACCCTTAGGGGTCTATTCACGAAGCTGCCGAGGGCAGCCGAGTGAATGACCGATCTGAAGTGAAGTGAGCAGAACACTGTTCGGCTATTCACTTCAGGCTGGTACGCTGATTTCAGCCGTACATATTCTGAAATCAGCCGTACATTGGCTGAAATCAGCCGTACATCGGCTTGCTTCGCGTGGCTTCGGGTCGGCCGAACATGCTCAGCATGTTTGGCCGACCTGAAGTGCAGAAGGAGTTCGACTCAGCCGATCCAACATCTAGATCGGCTGAGCCGAACCTCCGGCAGGCTTCTCACTGCTGTTCGGGCTATTTTTAAAGATGCCGAACAGCAGTGAGTGAATAGCCGAATGCCGCTGAGCGGCATTCAGCTCGGCTGTTCTGCTCGGTCCCTCAGAGGGACCGAGCAGAACAGAAAAAGAGTGAAAAAAGTTAAAAAAAGTAAATAGAAAACGATTGTGCGGAGATAGCAGTGACAGTTAGCTCCACCCAATAGTTTCCTATTGTCCAGCGGCTCTGCTGCTGTAAAACAAAAAAAGAAAAAAAAATATCCCGGTTGCTCTGGGAACCTCCTGCTCCTGGCAGTCCAGGAGAGAAACACTGCTGTGTCTTTTTTTCTTTATTCTGACATGAGCGATGTCAGAATATGCTCGGCTGTTCTGCTCGGTCCCTCAGAGGGACAGAGCAGAACAGAAAAAGAGTGAAAAAAGTTAAAAAAAGTAAATAGAAAACGATTGTGCGGAGATAGCAGTGACAGTTAGCTCCACCCAATAGTTTCCTATTGTCCAGCGGCTCTGCTGCTGTAAAACAAAAAAAGAAAAAAAAATATCCCGGTTGCTCTGGGAACCTCCTGCTCCTGGCAGTCCAGGAGAGAAACACTGCTGTGTCTTTTTTTCTTTATTCTGACATGAGCGATGTCAGAATAGAAAAAAAAAAAAATAGAAAAGCATTGGGACATTACTATTGGCTATTACAATTTGCAATAGCCAATATTGTACCTGTCCTGTGCTTATGGACCTGATGGAGAACTGCAGCAGAGGGCGGGTACAATGCTAGTTTACTATTGGCTGTTGCAAATTGAAATAGCCAATAGTAATGTCCCAATGCTTTTCAATGGGAAAACATTTTTTTTTTCTATTCTGACATCGCTCGTGTCAGAATAAAGAAAAAAAGATACAGCAGTGTTTCTCTCCTTGTCGGCCGGAAGCAGGAGAGTCCCGGACCGCCAGGGAGAGTTAGCTGTTTGGAGATCAGTGTCCCTGGTTAGCAGGTAACCAGGGACGCTGATCTCTATACAAGTGGGCGGCGTACGCTGATCTCTATGAAAGTGGCCGGAGCCAGCCGTAAGATCACGGCTGGCTCTGCCCAGCTGTCAGAAGCAGACTGTCGGCTGGCCAATGGCCGGCCGCTCGGCCAGCTTCGGCTTTCAGCATGGCTCAGCCAAGCCGATGCATATGCGTTCGGCTCGGCTGAGCCGCTCTGCCATGATCGGGAGCTGTACGGGCTATTGTGAATCGGCCGAAGCTACGGCCAGATCCTTCAGCAGCTTCGTGAATAGACCCCTTAGTGTAGAACTTATTTTTAGACCGTCAAATAAATGTTTCTGCCTGATGCAATAAGCAAAGGTTGTTGCATCTGCACCTCCTCTAACTTACCCTACAGTTGCGGAATCAGAGTACCCTTAAACTGAGAAGAAAGAGAGATAAAGAAAGCTTCCAAGATGCAGGACAACTGTTCTTTCTTCTTTTAAAAATGTCCCCCAGATCACTGCCTTCTGGGCATTCCACAGGAAGTCTGATGAGGCCAGTGGAAAGAAGAATACCCCAGCATAAGCAAGAAGAAGAAAGCCCTGGTGTTTAGTGCGAGAAAGAATGTTTCAGGATCATGGTTAGTGGAATGAAGAATGCCCCAGAATCAGCTGACAGTGGGAGAACAATTGCCTCGCAATCAGCTGGCAGTGAGAGAATTATTTCCACATCATTTGTGTTAGTGGGAGGTAGAATGCCCCATCATTAGTGGTAGACTACACCTTACATTGATATCAGTGGGAAGAAGACTGCCCCTGTATTGATGTCAGTGTGATTAAGAATGCACAATAATCTGTATTAGTGGGAGGAATAGTTTACTAGCATTGGTGTTCATTGGTTACCTACCTGAGGAAACACTCGGTATCCCTCATCTTTGCCTTTGACTCTATCTAATGACAATAATGTCAAAGCTATGCAGGCCCCAACAGGTAGGAGATTACTCAACCCAACAGTGCTGGCATATATCTAGTGACATGGTGTGTTGGAACCCTGGGATTTTGCTCAAATTATGGGACAACATACATAGTGATATTACTGGTACAACTGTCCCTAAACACAGGCCTTATCTAAGAGGAACATAGCATTGAAAAGAAAATGAATCAAGAAGTAGCCGGTCTTGTACCGAGATTAGTACATTCTATTTGCTTGTTTCCCTATTTGACTTTTACTGGTCAGTGGTATGTATACATGTTTATAGGTACTTTTTGAAGTTAGTAATTTTTCTGTGTTTTTAATAAATAATGTGCTAATACATGAAATGGTACATACATGGTTTAAAAGTGGAGCAGCAACTTCCAGTTCTTAACAATAATTCATGGATATCAAATTTGAAGAGACATATACCAGAAAAAAATCTAGAATATTAATCAACTGTAGACAATCATGTGCACAACATAAAATATGAACAGAAAATATTTAATTGTTATGTTGTATGTATGTACCTGTATAGTATTTATTTATTTTTTATTTTGCAACACTGAAGTATTGTGAAATGACTGGTCCATCTTAAAACATTTTAAGAACTAGGTACATGAAAAATGTGTTACATGACAGAGAGAAGCTAACAGAATAATTTGTCATTGCAAATGTCTACAATAAACCGTACATCTGCTCTACATTACGCTTTGTGTATCACAGCTAGAAATGCAATCGGCAGTGGATTTGAAAGTGAACCTGTCATCAGAAAAAATGTATGTTCATTGTAAAGAGAAACCAATTCCATCTACACATTGTGTAAGCAAAATTGCTAGGAAATGTATAGATTTCTAGCAGTTCATTTACTCTATGGCATGTTCACTCAAACATTCTTTTGATAACCAGCGTCTGCTGTTTGACTACAATGAATCAGACAATTATTCTGCCTGTTTGAATGTATAT
Source organism: Nanorana parkeri (assembly GCF_000935625.1). Classification (NCBI taxonomy): domain Eukaryota; kingdom Metazoa; phylum Chordata; class Amphibia; order Anura; family Dicroglossidae; genus Nanorana; species Nanorana parkeri. The sequence goes on along the minus strand of NW_017306509.1, from coordinate 280,368 downwards.
GCAAAAAAAAGGCATATGATAGCACTGCAATTGTAGCCCCAGAAATAAAATCTTGATTATTAAAGAACGCATTGCCTCCACATGCATGTGAAAACCAGTTGCAGTAATTCACTCATTTATATTATAGTGGCAGTCACAGCTGACTTACTGCGCTAATTACTGTAGGAACCAATGGTTTTGTGAACTCATTAGATTTCTACTAGTTGTAGTCCTATTAACATATTCTACCTGCCCTACCAGTGCTTCTTTAATTAAGCATTCAACTGATAGTGTTCAACAGTCTCTAAATTAGTGATGTTAATGTTGATACTGACCTTGATAAATATTTTACAGTTTGTGTTAGATTAATTAACCTTCTTAAAGCAATAATTTAGTCAGGCTAATCCATTAAATGGTTGAATTAAGGAAGACAAGTTTTCGAATGCAAAAGGAAAATGTGTTATGTCAGTCAGTGAAAATTATTGAAAAGTAGCAAGGGTACCTTATCATTTAAATAATTTCATCTTTTTGTAAAACGTATTTGTGGATCAGCATAATCATATAACCTTAGGCAATAAGCAATAAAACATATAAGTGCCATTAGTGTCTCTATTGCTATGTCAAAGCACTTTGACCTGTTCTTACTACACATGCAAACCTAGGCTCTCTAATTATATATAATTTTAGTGGAATGAATGCCGTGTCTGGAAACAACCACTATTCATAATTCTAGTTGTTGTACTGGCAATATAACTACACAAATAAAACATCAGTCACTAAACATGATTTAAAAAATGCCCAAGACATTTCATTTGATGTAAATCTTAGGCATTTCACAACAAATTAGAAGACCTTCCAAAAATGAGAGTCATCACTTTTTTTCTGATGATATGGTGAGTAATTTACTTAGAAGAATACAACCTAATTTAATAATTTCTTCGTACAACATATTAATTACCTTACATTTGTTTAGAGCAGCCTTTCTTAACCTATTTACTATTGAAAAATCCTTGAAAAAAGTTTCGGTCTCTGGGAACCTCTGAATTATTTTTCAGATCTACAACTCACAGTAGTTAGTACAATCAGTTGTAGATATTAAAAACATGAATTAATAAACAATAAAATTCCAATTTTTAATGAGAAATGTATGCTTGGGTTTAGGTTTTGTGGCAAAAAATACTTTAGCATTGTTTTTCAGTGGCTAAAAATACTTTATGTACACTGTACTGTGCTTATGTTGGTACTTTTGCTATGGGCGACTGCGCCAGTTGCAGTAGGACTTGTCTCGGAGAGTTTTTATTAATTCCCTGCATTGCATCCTCTCCTTATACTGCTCTGATACATCCACCACCAGAACTCCTGGTTAAGAAACCCTGGTTTAGACCTTCAGCATGATTTATAGTAGTCCATAAAACAAATATCTCCTTCTTTTATGGATGAAACTATTTAAAATATACTTGCAAACATCTCAGTAGTCTTTTATACTGTATACATGTATGTAGTGTAACAAGGACACTCCACTGTAGTCCAGGTAAGTCAAATCAAATGCAGTTTATTTAGCGCAAACAGAAATATATCTTGCATCAGCAGCAACATAAGACAGTTCCCTTTATATGGCTCAGTAGATTCACTTATGAGCCCTCACTCTGCTCTCTCAGCAGTGTGTCGTAGCGGTCCTAGGGTCACCGACCTTCCTGACCTCTCCCCTCGTGGGCACTCAAACACATCCCTCATGTGTCACTGGCTCTCTGTCTCCTTGGCTGTCTACGGGGTGCCTCCAGCACACACAGCCACCTGGCTCCCCTCTGACGTCTGGGTGGAGTCCTCCTGACTCCTGAACACCTCTGTTCCTCTTCAGCTGGAGCCCAGAACCTTAGCCAGCACCCTTCCCATAAGGGCTATGCACAGGTGTGCAATCATTAGGTTCTGGCCCCTACTAAACCATGGACCCAGGAATGGAGATTTCATCCCTCCCAGTTCTCTTTGAAATCTCCCAGTTCCAGGATCCCATACCAAATCCAGGTTTTCTGGAGAGAACTGCAAAGCCAGTTCTTTCCCAGCAAAATAATTTGTTTCCTGGAACTGCTCAGTCTCTCTGGCTGAGAGTTCTGGGTTACTACAACCCCCAGTTCCACTGTGGGATTGCCACACAATACCACAGTAGTCATTAATTCAGATAATATTTTTTTTACTGAATCTATAAAGTAAGTTTCTAAACTATTTTTTGTTAGCTTGAGTCAAGTGTGAAAACAAAAAAAATTACATTAATTGTGGGGTATACACCTTTACCATTGCCTAGGGATGGAGTATGTTCAGTGCGTGTGTCCTGCAGAGGGTTAGATGTTTGGTCTGACAACATGGAATCAATGGAAGAAATCCTATTGGTACCTGTCTCAATTAGTATCATTATGGGGTCTATTCACGAAGCTGCCGAGGGATCTGTCCGTAGCTTTGGCCGATCCTTCGGCTAGCTTCGGCCCCAGGACCCCTTCGGTTCAGTAGAACCGAGGGGGTGCTGTACGGGCTATTCACAATAGCCCATACAGCTCCCAATCGTGGCCGAGCGGCTCAGTCGAGCCGATCGCATATGCATCTGCCGAACATGCTGAGCATGTTCGGCCGACCTGAAGCCACACGAAGCAGGCCGATGTAAGGCGGATTTCAGCCAATGTACGGCTGAAATTAGCCATATCAGCCTGAAGTGAATAGCCGAACAGTTTTCGGCTCACTTCACTACTGATCGGTCATTCATTCGGCTGCCCTCGGCAGCATAGTGAATAGACCACCATATGTTTGATCATGAAAAGATATTGACACACTAGAACAGGGCTCAACATTTCAAGTCCTGAGTTACTAGCCTGGTCTTAAGAGTTACTGGCCACTAGTTGCCCCACTTAACCCCTACCCTGCCCTGACCTTAACTCCGCCCCTAAACACACCCTCTTAAATTATCTTATGATAATTCTTATATTATGATAGTTGCCGCTTGTAAACGGCAGATTAGGGATTCCTGCTGCAGGAAAACGCAAGTTCCAGGAGCAGGAATCCCTAATCCCTGAAATATAGGTGTAAATTGGGGCCTAATATATACATACACTAAAACACATTAATACACTTCTCAACGTCTCAACTTCTCCCCCCCCGCACATACAAACATAAAATAATACTCTCCCCCTTCTCCCTCATTAATACCCCCACACATATAAAATTATTAAAATAAAACACTGCCCCTTCCCCTTATTAACCCCCCACACACAAAATAATAATACAGTCCCCTCCCTGCGAGCCCCCTCACCTGTTCATGGCTTTGCAGGGAGGAGACTTGAGGAGGATTGATCCCCGGTTATCTTGGTGTGATTAGTGAGGTCTGCAGACCTCACTAATACTTCAGCCGGAGCTGACAGGAGCAGCTCTGCGGTCTGCATCCGACACAGATCCAGACCGTGGCGCTTCTCCCGCAAGTCAGGTACGCGGTCTGTGACCGTGTGCCTGATATGTCAGCTGTCTGCAGGCCACATAGTACCGGCTCGTGGGCCGCAGTTGGACCGTGGACCGGTACTTGGAGACCCAAATTTCCAAAATTCGCAAAATGCGAGCAGGCGAGTGGAAATTTTGAGCCCTGGACTAGAAGACTCTAGCAGGTGCCGGCCAAAAGGAAACAATTGGGCGGAGCAAGCTGTCACTGCTAGCTTGCCCAATTGTTTTTTTTCTTTTTTAAAAAATCTTTTTTTCTTTTTTTAAATTTACTATTTATTTACATTTTTTAAATATTTTTTTAACCTTTTTTTCACCCACACTGATTTGCTTTTCTGCTCGGTACGACTGAGCTACTGAGCACAATAACCGAGCCAAATGCCACTGGGCAGCATTCGGCTATTCACTCACTGCCGTTCGGCCCCTATGTGAATATGGGCAAACGGCAGCAATTGAGCTGCCGGAGCTTCGGCTCAGCCGATCCAGATGACCGAAGTGCAGCCAAAGGCAGTCGATGTACAGCTGAAATCAGCCGTACTGAGCTGTAGTGAATAGCCGAACGTTGTTCAGCTCACTTCGGCTGGGTTTTTCAATCGGCTGCCTTTGGCAGCTTTGTGCATAACCCCCAATGTTTAGAAAGGTAGACTACTGGAATAAGCAAATGTTACTATTTTTTAAGCGTTAATTGTATAAGACAGAAAAGTTAAAAGAATATTTACAATTGCTTGCTTGTCTGTAGCTAATGAAACATATAATGACATATGTTGTATACATTTACAACTCCTTGAATTGCTTCAATATTTATTTACATGAGCCATCCTCATAACATCTAGAAATGACAGATATATCTTCGTTACTAAGCTACACCTCAATCTGTTACATTTTTGAAGATTATTACACCTCATAATAACTGATAGTTGATGTCTTGGAAGTTCTAAAAGTGATATGCATGGAAAACCAACTAACTGAAACCTTTATAGCTGCTAGGGAAAGGTCTATAAAATATTTATACTTTCTTCCTATAACATTTGTACCAAATAAAAAGAGAAATAAAGAAAATAAGCTGCTAGATTTCTATTAAAAGCTAAAATTGGAGGAACACTCTGTAATACTTATTTGCCAAGAGTGACATGTAATTATTGCAAAAACATACGAATATCTACAGATTTAGTACACACTTAAATACATGTAAACTTGCTGATTTTTTTTATTTTTAATATATTTCAGTAGATTCAGACTATTGTGTGGGTAAAATTATCAGAAGTTTGGTATGGGCTTATCTCATGGTCAGGGATTTGTGTTTGACTGATTTGCCTATTTTTGCATTTCAATTTTTTATGGCCTTCGATAAACTGGGATTATTTCTTTTTAGCCTTTCAGATATCAGGAATATATTGAATCTAAAGAAGCGTGAATCTAAAAACATAGTTTATGTTAAAAACCAAATAAATCATTTTGCATTGACTAACATTTTCTCATCTACACATAAAAAGGCATTCTGCATCAAGGCAGAAATAGGACAAGGTTAACACAACACACACTAGCATCACTGCATAAGCAATGTATACCCAAATTCATTATAAAAAAGATGCTGTTTATCCAGACCACAGTGTAAAAAACAACAAAGGAAAATATCTCAAGCTTTGAGTAACAAACAATATCCTATCTACTCTGCACCTTTGTGTAAAAGAGAAGCATGCCATCCATCATTTATATAACTACATAAAACTCCATTCATGGTTTAAACAATGTGGGAGCCTCTGCATTGGGAATATCCAATAAACTTCTCTTTTGCACAACTGCAAAAAGATATCACCACCTCTTGGGGCAAATAGCCACTATCCCAGCAACATTCGGGTACTGCCTTTGGGGACAGGAATCAATGAAAAAAAAACTTAAAAAAATACAGTTTTTAAAGGATCAGTGATTTTAACATCACCTAAAGGGTAACAATAAAAATGAAAAAATCCTTTAAATATCGTGCCTGGGGGGTCCCCTAAACTGCCTTTTTAAGTGGAGCATCTGTACAATGCAGCAAAACTGACATTTCTAAAGAAAAAAAAAATGACAATTTTTTTAACGCGTATGGTTCCCCCTCCCAAACAATACCAGTCCCTTTAGGTCTGGTAGGAATGTTAGGAGGGACCCCATTAAAACAAAAGCTTGGGCTTCCCCCCAAAAGTCATACCAAAACAAATAAAAAAGTGTGTGGGGTTCCCCCTTAAAGTCATACCAAAACAAATAAAAAAGCGTGTGGGGTTCCCCCTTAAAGTCATATGTAGGAATCTTAAGGAGGAACCCCATCCCCAAAACTGGGGGGGAACATGGGGTCCCCCCTAAAATTCCATACCAGACCCTTGATCTGAGCACAGGCCTGGCAGGGCAGAAAAGGGGGGATGAGCGAGTGCCCCTCCCTTCCTGCAATACCAGGCCACATGCCCTCGGCACTGCGAGGGTGCTTTTCCAAAGTCGCCCCTGGAAAAGCACCTTGTCACCAATGGGGACAAGGGCCTCTTTCCCACAAACCCTGGGGAATTTGTTGTGGGGGTGCCGGCAGGGGGCTTATTCACATCAGGGTATCCCTTTAATAAAGGGGCACCCAGATGCGGTCCCCTTGTGAATGAGTAAGGGGTACTTGTACCCCTACCCATTCACAAAAGGGTTTAATACAACTTTTACAAAAGAGGCCAGGCTTTTGAAAAAAATCCATTATTTGAAAAAAACAAAAGACATATTTTTGACAAGTCTTTTATTTAAAATAAAAAAACCCCAAAAATGGATCCACCATAATTTCCACCAAAAATGTAATCCAGCGTCAATCATGATGTCCAGCATTGTCCATGATGACGACTCGACAAAATAATAAAAAACAATAAAAAGTAAGTAGAAATAATAATTTAAAAAAACAACGACCGCCGTCCCAACACACCCGTCGCAGAATGGCATTTTGACCAATGCGGGTAACATATAAACATTTAGGCGGCGCTAGCAGTGACAGCATGACTTTGCCCAATCATGGCTCTCACAGTTCTCTGCGCCCTGACCAATGGTGCCCAACCCTAATAACAAGCATACAGCACTATTAGTTCCTATTGCAAATGCGTAGGGGAGGAGCTACACGCTGATGCTAGTGTATGGAGTGGAGGAGACAGAGCTGAGCTCATACAACCCGATTTGATGTTTTTACATCGCTGAAAAACTCTTTTAAATGTGTTCTGATTTCTATGAATAAACTATCATCTAGCAATTTTTCACTATGTGCCATCTTTGTTTTCTATTTTTAGTGGATAAGAGAGATTTGGAAGAGACATCGGGCAGACTCATAATTTTCAGCTGTTGGTGATTCAGTGGAGAGGGAGACATCGGATATAGTGATGAGCCGAACACCCCCGTGTTCGGTTCTAACTCAAACTTTTGAACATGGAAAAAGTTCTAACTCGAACTTAGAACTCAATGCAAGTCTATGGGGGTAGAACTCAGAAAATTAAAGGTCCCCATTTTGAAGCCTTATATGCAATTTATTGGCCATAAAAAGTGTATGGGGATCCGGGTAGTGCAATGAATGACAGGAATCAATGAAATTTAAAACTCATATTGGCTAAGTTCTGGCCAGTGATCCAATCTCAGCACCCAGTAAGCCAGTGGATCATCCACTTGAAAGCTGTCCAGGTCTGCCCTTGCCCGTAGGAAGTGCTGCACCATATGGTGAAGACGCTGGCAATGGGTGCCTAAATGTAACATCCCTGGGCGTCGTGGATTAAAAAAATTGTGGAAGGCATCAGTCAAGCGGCCCCCTTCTCCACCGCCCTTACTCTGACCAACAGCAGCCTCAGAAGCACCTCTTTCGTCTCTTGGTAACCTATTAGTGCCTGGAAAGGTGTTACACAAGTTGCGCTTTAGAGCGTCCTCCAGTTGTTTCATCCTGTGCTCCCTCTGTGAGGGCAGGAGGAGATCTGCAACCTTACGCTTGTATCGTGGATCAAGAAGGGTTGCCAACCAGTAATGATCCCTCTCCTTGATACCACGAATCCTGGGGTCCATTAGCAGGCTTTGCAGGATAAGGGAGCACATGCAGCGTATGTTGGAGGAGGCATTAGTTTCCAAGTCTTCATGGTCGCTGAGGATGACACTATCATGCACTACCTCCTCCCAGCCACGTACTACTCCTTGGGTTTCCTGTGACATAAAACCCTCCCTTGAAGCATGTGTTATGTCATCCTCACTGCTTCGCTGGAGAAATCTGCAGAGGAGGACGAAGAGGAGGGGCTGGAGCAGACAGACCTCATATCAGCAACTTTCTGGATGCGTGGTGGATGAGCAACCTCCAGCATAGAGCCCCGCCCTGGATCCCTTCCAGCTGCTAGCAGAGTTACCCAGTGCGCCGTGAATGAAATGTACCGACCCTGTCCATGCTTGCTGGACCA
>NW_017306509.1:248399-272440 GCF_000935625.1 Nanorana parkeri | reverse complement strand
CGGCGGGCTATGGACCCGCCGATCGCCTATATGTGAAACACCCGGTAACGGGTGTGTGCATTTAGCGGGTCTTTTCTGCCCGTGCGTGCCCGCTAGGGGGCGCGCGCGAGCAGAAAAAAATTGCCGTCTGGAGACGGCAACCCGCAGATGCTGCAGTGCCGTCCGTCCGTTTTTTTACTACGGGCGGACGGCAAGAGGTTAATGTTCGGTGTTCGGCGAACGCTCGAACATGCTATGTTCGAGTCGAACATAGGTTCGACTCGAACGCAAAGCTCATCCCTAATCGGATACCAGGTAATTTTGCAGAGCATTTGAAGACCACTGGGTGGTCAGAATTATATGTTAAGTGTGCTAGTGTTTGTGCACCTGGAGCTGGATCACTGGTGATTAATTGACAAGGAATTGAAGCACAGAAGTCACAAGTGATTGTGGAACTTTATATGCAATGATTATTTGACTCACTGATGTAAAGAAAGAGAACACAAGGATTTCATCATATTTATTTTTGATCATATCAATTTTGGGAATATTTTTATATGGACTATATATAAGTTGGAGTGAACATTTTGTATAATTGTCACTAAGTATATGCACTTAGAGTTTTATAATATTAGAGATAGCGCAGTGTCTTTTGTTTAATATAAGATCTTTATTTACTTTGCCTTGAGCTGTCAATTGTCCTCCTGTAGCTGCCTTGCAAAAGGTGAAAGGAGGAAGTGCATGGCTTGCTCACATTGGAAAATTAAAGCATACACACAGAGAGTGGCGGTGCAGAAGACAGGATTTGCTGCAATAGTGTTGCCATTCAGCATAAGGAAGTTCAGGGAAATGGTAAGCTCAACTAGGTATTTACTAACAAAGAATACAATAATGAGGCCAAAGTTAAGAGCGCAGGTTGAGAAAATAGTGTTAGAGACAATGACATGGAAACATGTTTTGGGTTTACTGGTACTTTAATTAAGACACCTCAAACAACATAAAACAGAACTGCATTTTTAATTCAATGTGTTCTGCATTATGTATATTTTAAAGAGTTCAGAAAGTATTTTTAAAAAAATGAAAAAGTAATGAATTTAACCAAATGAATTTTTCTAGATATCATTAGCCTTCTACATTCCTCTAATTATGTGTAAATATTTTAATGAATTATATTTAATTAATTAGAATATGGTTTTCAGCTTATTAAATATAATAATTCAGAGGAACAAGGAAACACAAATCCATGGAGATCAATCTCAAATAATTAGCTCTTCTCCTATATCCTTAATTATGTGATAACTATTTAGATATTTAATTAAGCTATATAATATGTTATACATTTTTTATCAACTTGGTAAGCCATTATAAGTGCTGCATATATTTTGTGTTACCCAAAACAGGAACAAAACAAATGACCTGCTTAATACAATATGCCATACTTTTTACATTTCCTCTCTTAATAGAGCAGACTGTAACACCCCATATGTCAGAGCAATTACCTTGAAAGTTATGATTAGAACACATCAAAGCACATGCATTTAAACTAGAATTTCTAATATTCATTCTAACATTACCCATAGATGTAAAGCAATTTTAGAGTAATTGGTCCCACACACAATGCTGTTTAAAGTAGAGCTAATTCCAGCCACTAAAATACCATATACGGTTTAACATATTAACATTATTTCAAAAGTTGTTGCGAATCTCTTTAAATCTGCAGCTTTTTAAAAACAAATACTTTGTGATCCTGCCATGGATAAAAGTCTCCTAATTGTGCTCCTATGTTGTTACTTTGACACATACCCTCTCCCCATGGTAAACACTACAAGTGGCCATGCTTAAACATTCACATTGCATTGGCATGGTCCACCATCATGTCATCATCAGCTCATGCATGTAGACAGGAATGAACCGCCAGAGGAGGAAGGACATTAACAGCACTTAGATGCAAACATTGATCCAAATACATTGATGAAACTGGTAAGCTATGATTTTTTTTAATAATCAGTGCTGTAGAATATTAAATATCATCCAATTAGGGTTTAAATCTACTTTCAAATCACTTTATTTCAGCTCTATCAGGTAACAACATAATACCACCTACTGCTTTACTCTGTATGGAGAGTTTACCCAATTATTATAGGTAAAGCACTGTTGTAAAGCCTTATCTATGGACCCCCTAAATGGTGATCTTTTGAGGTCATCTCTAAGAGGACTCAATACGTACACATAAAAACACATTAAAGTCACTTTGCACCCCAGATCTGGGTGAGAAAGGCCCAGAGATGGTGAAGAGGCAGGTGTCAGGCAGGTGCTACTCTTGAAGAAAATGAGACTATTGGGAACCAGAGAATTTTAACCACAGATATAGCAGCACAGTGCAGGTCAGCTATTTTAAGCTGCTGTTAAACTGGCAGATTTTTGACATAGAACAACGGAATTAAAAAAAAAAAAACACTCTAAAAAAGCCACATAGAAAACAACAGTTATTTGTTCAGAAAAATAGATTTTCAGTAGTGGACAGGTTGTATTACCACTTTTCTCTATTGATAACACATAGTGGCATTGAAACTGACAATCACCAAGATCTGTGTTATGTACAGTTGCTGGACTTAGTAAGGGATGAGGTCTACCATGCATTGGTTCTGGTCTGCGGTCTAAGGTTTGTGGGGGTCCTAATTAAAGACTTGCCCCCAGGCACCTCATAACCTTGTTACGCCTCTGGGTCCTTCTTTGGGTTGTTTAAGTCCCGGTCTGCATGACATGGACAGTTTCTATTAGCTGTCCAGATCATCTCAGGAACTAAAGATAGTCTGCAGACAAAAATGTCAATTTGAGGGGACCGGCCAGGGTTAAACATCTTTATCACTGGATTAACAGTCTCCCGCATTTGGAAATGGTGCTGTTTAGGGACTTGGACTGAGTAAAACATTGATTCATTATAAATAGAAATAAACAAAGAGGGGTGAGAGTGGGGTATAACTTTGGCTGTAGTTTGACTTTAAAGGAGTTTGACTTTATCATCACAACAGTTACCTGTCTGAAAAAAACTCTTTCCATTTTCTGACCACTGGGACTGTCCACTCAATTTCACAAACCACTGTGGTTTGTGAAATTGAGTGGATTATTGATATTGGCTTTCCACTCAGGTACACATTGCGATGATTCCCTATAACCAAGTGGGCTGACTAAAGCAAATACAGTTCCAGTGATTAGACAAACCCCACTGCAAAAATTTCAGAAAAAGGTTTAGTAAAATATACTTTTTGAAATATATTCATAATTAGGAAATAAAAATAACAAACTGAATGTCAGGGATACCGGCACAGGTGACCCCACACCTGCGCAGGTACCCACACAGGCAGACCAAACACTTATGACCACACCGGACAGGGCAGAATGTTATATATACAGTTTATTCAACAGCAAGCTAAACAACACCCAAAAGCAAACATAAATAAGTAACCTCACCCAGACTACTAGCAGGTAAAGGCAACAAGAGGACAAGCAGGTAATGGCAAAAGGAGGAAAGGCAGGAAATGGCAACAAGAGGACAAGCAGGTAATCGCAACAAGAGGAAAGGCAGATCTACAAATGGGTAACCGGGCTCGGGACACAAACAAGGTACAGGACTGGTAACAGGACTCTGGACAGAAAGCAGGATTCTCTGGAACTGGGGACTCAGGCTTCAAGTTTCAGGAAACAGGAAATGATACTGAGCCACCATCCTGACTGCAGGGAGGGTTTAAATATCCTCCAAGGAAGCACCAGGTGATGGCTAAATACTGGCAGCTGGGAAACACCCGCAGGTGAGCACTGGAGCTGCATGTCTCAGCTCCTGCGCCACCTAGAGGCGCTCTGGATCCTAACACTGAATGACATGAAAAACAGAAAAAATAGATCTGCAGATTATATACTGAAGCAGTTTTGCAGTACAAAATATTTTCAGTACAGATAAAGTTTTATATTACCCCCTCCTTTTTAACAAACAATACATTTCCCAAAAGCTCTTTGATATACCTTAATTAAATGTTCCTTATTCCTCATATTCAAAGTATGAACTCTTCTCTGTTGCAGCCATAAGAAAAAAACAATTTGTGAATCAATAGCATTTCATATAATTTTGAAGTGAGAGATGAGTATCAGTCCTAATCCATTTTCTACTCCTCAGCGCTGATAAAAAGTTTTGCATAAATATAAGTGAAATGTGTGCCTGTGGCTTTTTGCAGAGTTTTGCTATGAATTCCCATTGCATAAGAAATAATTGTGGCGTAATGTGAAATCAATACACTGCTAAATAAATTGCTGTTGTTCTTTAGTTTATAGTCAACTTTGTATCCTTTCTATGTGGTAATTGTCTCAGTGTTCCCACTATATAACTAATGTTTAGAATGATTTTTCTACAAAAATGAATACTTCTTTAACCCAGAAAGATTTTAATAACTTGAATTTATTTTGTTTGTTTTCCACAAATAAAGCTAAAGATGATAGCTTGAGTAGACACAATACGCAAAAATTGGCATTAAAAAGACTCTGGGGTTGATTTACTAAAGACGTTGTGAATCTGGGTTCAATTAATTGTAGCTGTGTTCACTTTGAATAGCTAATCATGTAAAGATGAATAAAATAAACAGAGATTTGCATGTCACATGATTGGATAATTTAATGCATACCTCTCTTATACTACCAATGTTCACAGAATTGAAGGAATACCAAGACCTTATGAATCTTAAGGATCCTACACTCTGAAACACTTTCTACTCCTCAGTGCTAGGAGTTCAAGACCTTTGGTCCCCTACTGTGCTGCTTGGTTCCTCCCACCTGCCACAACATCATTATGGGATACAGTAGTGATATAGTGGATTGAACCACTGAACTTAGTAAGGGTCCAGCCATCTATCCCAACTAAAAGCTTATTTTTGAAGATGTTTTTAATCTACTTGTGCTTTTTAACATTGCGAAGATTGCTGGATGGGAAAAGTACGTATTAACTGTTTTCTGCACAGAAGCACTTTTGTAAGCACTTTTATTCTAGAGAAAGAGTCACTTTATTGCGTAAACATGACATAACAAATATGTATGTGGCATTATACAATTTGGGAAATGTATAATTGTACTAATGTACTAATAATGAATATTGATGAATAAGCACACTTGTCATGTTATAAACAGAATGAAATGTCTGCCACCCCTGAGTTGCAGGGGAAAAAATATAGCTAATATAGCTAGGTGGCTTAGTACACACAAGCTGTCAAGGAAGAGTTGCTTCATACTGCAATACAATAATGCAGATTGGAGCTTTTGACTCTTTAGGGGAGGTTCACACCATTTTCTGGACCAGATCTGGTCTGTAAAATAGTGTGAACCTGCGGCAGTTCCAGTGCATTCCAGACCAGACAAAATGAGACATGCAGTATTTTTCTGGTCTGGTTTGGAACGGACTGCACTAGCGTGAAAAGAGGCCAGAAATAGCAGTGGGATACAATAGGATGCATTTTGGGTCCGGAAACAGTCTGGTCTGGAGAAGATCTGGATGAGATGTGAATGGGCCCTCAGGCCTGTTAATTTGTATTGCTCCACCATGAGTGGTTTTGCTGATCAGTGGTGTTTTCTCCAGATATTGCATTATTTGTCTCTGAAATATTAGTGCATAGATTTATTTGGGAATCAAGGATTCATTGCTAGTATAATACCAGCTTAAGGTTTATTGCTATGTTTGGGTTAAGCTGGCCATACACTGAGCGAATTTTGGCCAGTTCTTAATGAACAGCATACATTGCTCATCCAAACATTGACTGCAGCCAATCACCGGCAGTCAGTGTTTAGTGTGAATGGAGAAAGCTGTTATGTTTTTTGTTTGTTCAGCCCACTTTAGGTTTCAGGGTAGACTAAAAGCTAAGACTGACATAAGGGTTTGTTTGAAAGTTATGGTTAGGTTGGTGTTGAGGTTTTTGTGGTAAGGGCTAGGCTCAGTTTAAATTGACGTTAGAATTAGGGGTTAGGATGAGGATTAGCCCTCATTCATACTAGAATTACAGTTCCCTGCTGCATGCAGTTCCCTGCTGCATGCACGGCCATATTGGGCAGCTCCCGAGAAGGACAGGTGCTGCGTGTGATTAAGACGCAGCCCCTGTCCTTCTCTATGGAAGTATGCGGCCGTACGACGCCCTACGCTCACCCCAAGTGCAGGTCCATACAGGTGCATGTTTCCTGGCTCGGACGCAGACAGGATCAATCCTGTCAGCGTACGAGTACGGACACCCACACCCTCACGGATGTGCAGGGCGGGTGAGTATAGGCTGGCGTATAGTCTCATACTCCCATAGAGTAGGACAGGGGCTGCGTACTAATCACAGGCAGCACCTGTCCTTCCCGGGAGCTGCCCAATACGGCCGTGCAGGCAGCACGAAGCTGTATGTGCCGGCCTTTTCTAGTATGAATGAGGGCTAAGAGTTAGAAATTTGAGTAGGGTATTTTTGTATTTTTGAAACCATTCTGAAATATATTTTTTTGCTTTAAGTGTCATATATAGGAATGGGTAACACAAATTCACTCATGTAAAAGTTACTGATGCTGAAGCCTAAAGTAGAACTGTAGCTTAAAGTAAAATTGCAGCTTGTCAATCAGCTTCTGGCCCAAGCTTTCTGGATTGACAGAACTAACTAACTGAACCTGTTGTTCATTTTATTAAGCATTTGCATCACAGTGACTGGATTTGGTACTTGTGTAGATTGCCTTTAGATGTACTTTAGGGCTGGTTTACACCATAGAATTGCACCAAAGGCACAGTACCCGTGCATTTAACGTACACATTCGAACATCATGATGCAGCACACACTATTCCTGCTCCCGGCCGCCAAGGAGAGAAGCACTGATGCGTCTTTTTTCTTTATTCTGACAGGAGCGATGTCAGAATAGACAAAAACAAGAATTTTCCCATTGAAAAGCATTGTGACATTACTTGGCAGCTTAGTGAATAGACCCCTAGGTGTGCTGATGCGCTGCGTTGCCATTGATTTTCAATAGCACCCCAAAGCACCTTTTGGGCTTATAGAAGAGAAAAAGTGACAAAAATACATGTGTATTTACTTACTGCCCTGATGTGTGGTAGATAAGGAACAAAAAGAAGCCCACAGCTCAGATTTCCTGTCTTTCCATATACATCACACATCAGAAATGTAAGTTCAAACACACTTTTGCTGTATTGGATGATGCCATTCACCACAGCACTTTAAAATACATTGATTCACAGGTAATTCACTTAGGGGGCTATTCACAAAGCTTCCAAGGCCAGCCGTGTGAATAACTGACCTGAAGTGAGCCGAACGCTGTTCAGCTATTCACTTCAGGCTTGTACGGCCGTAAACCGACTGAAATCAGCCGTACATTGGCTTGCTGCGGCTGGCTTCGGGTCGGCCAAACATGCTGAGCATGTTCGGCCGACCCGAAGTGCACAAGAAGTTCGACTCAGCTGATCCAACATCTGTATTGGGTGAGCCGAACCACCGGCAGGCTACTCGCTGCTCTTCGGCCTATTCTTATAGGGGCCAAACAGCAGTGAGTGAATAGCCTAATTCTGCTGAGCATGAGTTACTTACTCCTGATCCCTGCACTTTGCATGACTTATTTCTGACATCTGAACTCTGTGTTACTTACTCCTGACCCCTGCACTCTGCAGTACTTACTACTGACCTCTGCACTACTCAATACTGACTCCTTCAGTTTGTGTATCTACAAAACACTACTCACCCACGCAGTCTGCATTACTTACTCCTGACTTCTGTGTTATCTGCTGCTGACTCCTTTACTCTGTGTTACTTACTCCTGACCCCTGCACTCTGCACCACTTAATTCTGACCTCTAAAGACTATGGGGTCTATTCACAAAGCTGCCAAGGGCAGCCGAGTGAATGACCGATCAGAAGTGAAGTGAGCCGAACACTGTTCGGCTATTCACTTCAGGCTAGTACGGCTGGTTTCAGCCGTAAATCGGCTGAAATCAGCCGTACATCAGCTTGCTTCGTGTGGCTTCGGATCAGCCGAACATGCTCAGCATGTTCGGCTGACCCCAAGTGCAGAAGGAGTTCGACTCAGCCGATCCAACATCTGGATCGGCTGAGCCGAACCTCCGGCAGGCTTCACACTGCTGTTCGGGCTATTCTGAAAGATCCCGAACAGCAGTGAGAGAATAGCCGAATGCCGCCGAGCGGCATTTAGCTCGGCTGTTCTGCTCGGTCCCTCAGAGGCACCGAGCAGAACAGAAAAAGAGTGAAAAGGATGGGGAGGATGATCAGGTGATCGGGTGATGAGGGGGGCGTGTCCGGAACCTAATGGCGGCAGAGCGTGTCTCATGTGAGCAGCAGCACGCCACCCGCCTGCTTACAGCCCGTACATACCGGCTTCCAGACGACTCACAGACGATCTTCGGCGGATGTTCGGCGGCTTCCATCTGCAGAGATGAACCGGAAGAAGATCGGGAAGCAGGGCGCGCCGAAAGTTCCAACGATGAGTCTGTGGCAGCGCTATATGATGGCTGAGACTACGGGCAGAATACAGGGAACTGCGGCTCGTACAAGTCTCTCCCCCGGGCAATCACCACGCCAGAAATCAATGGACTCTTCAGCTTTCGGACAGGAACAGGGGGGTGAGTTAGAACACTCTATATTGTTACCTATAGAAGAGATGGTAATAGCACGGCTCAGCCGAGCCGAGGCATATGCGATCGGCTCGACTGAGCCGCTCGGCTGTGATCGGGAGCTGTACGGGCTATTGTGAATAGCCCGTACAGCACCCCCTCGGTTCTCCTGAACCGAAGTGGTCCTGGGGCCGAAGCTAGCCGAAGGATTGGCCGAAACTACGGCCAGATCCTTCGGCAGCTTTGTGAATAGACCCCTATGTTACTTTTTACTGACTCTTGCACTCTGCAATGCTTAATACCAGTCTCTGAATTCTGTATTTCTTACTGCTAACCAGTGAATACTCTGTTACATACTCCTGACTCTAGCACTCTGTATTAGTTACTCCTGACTTCTGCATTATCTACTACTGACTCATTTACTGTGTGTTACTTATTGCTGACCCCTGCACTCTGCATAACTTAATTCTGACCTCTAAATTGTAGGTTACTTTTTACTGACCCCTGCAACCTGCATTACTTACTCCTGATCTCTGAGTCTTGTGTTTCTTACTACTAATTAGTGAATGCTATGTTACATACTTCTGACTCCTGCACTCTGCCTTACTTATCACTGACCCCTGCACTTTCTGTTACTTACTCCTGACCCCTGCACTCTGAAGTACTTACTACGGACCTCTGTGTTGCTTCCTACAGACTCCTTTAGCTTGTTTTACTACAAAACACTACTGACCCCACATTTTGCGTTACTTATTCCTGACCTCTGCATTATTTATACTGCACTTTGCGTTACTTACTACTGATCTCTGAATTTTGCACTACAGTACATACTCCTGACCCCTGCACTGTACATTACTTACTTTAACCTCTGAACTCTAAGCTACATACTCCTGACCCCTGCACTCTGCATTACTTACTTCAAATCCCTGCACTCTGCATCATATACTACTGATCTCTGAACACTGCGTTAACTACTTACTCCTGACTCCTGCACTCTGTGTTGCATGCTACTGACTTCTGAACTCTGTGTTACTTACTCCTGACCCCTTTACTGTCCTGACAAAAATGTATACTTCTCTGACAGGCCAAAATCAGCCGAGCCAAACCCTGTCCAACCAGGTCAGAACTCAAAACAGCTAGCCAGGCCAAAGCTCTAGGCAGCCAGCCAGGCCAAAAATTGGCCAAGACAGCCAAGCCAATAGTAAAACCAGTCAGCCAGGGCAGAACTTAAATGACCATCTGGACTCCTGCATAAGACATCACGGATTACTTTCAAGACATGAAACCAATTGTGAATGAAAGTGAATGGCAAGTTTCTCAATGAAGCTAAAAGAGGAAAAAAGTAGGGTACTGTATATTTGTATTTTTACAATTACATTATTATAGTTTTATTTAAACCTTCCTTATTTTGTAATGGGACCCTCCTAGGTTATCTCATTCAAAAATGTGTGCTGCACCCTGGTGATCTTTGATCTCCTCCATGTTGCTCAGATAGATCTCTGCCTCTTCAAGGTTGCCTACGTCTGATCTAATGTTTGGCATTTGTTTTAACTTTAACTGGTACCCAGTGCAATAATACAAGGCATTTTGCTTTCCTATAGCATATTCTAATAAAAAAAAACATTTTTCACCCTAAGGAGTCTTTTTAGAACTAATCAGATGCTGTAAGCTTGTATAGGTTTCATAGCATATTGCCAAGTTATTTAAGAAATCAATTTAATATCATTATGAAGGCCTTTTCATGAAGGATTTTGCTGGGTGTTGTCAAGGGAGTCTTCTGGTCTGTTGTCTTATTGAATTAATTCGCCGGGCTTTATGTAAAATGCTTCATGCTTGCTTTAAGAAGCTCAAGCTAAATTGATGATCAGTGATTTCTGCAAAAATGATTTTGTGGGGGCATTTCATGGAGGCTCAGTTTGCTATATAATTTCTTCCAAAACGTTAATTTTCACACCATCATTGGTAATTTACTTTGATGCCAGCAGCATTTTATTTTTCCTAATTATTCTTCTTCAATAAAATAAGGCAATTTCAGAAATGATACAGAATGAAAATAGATTTTTCTTGCCTCTCTAATGGGAGATGAGCCCTTTAACAAGAATGACAACGCAAGCGTGGTAATATATTCATGCTAGATGTCACAGAGGAGATGGGATGATACTTTCAAAGAAGCAAAAGGCCTTGATCTGTATGATAGATGGGTAGGCCAGCTTTGTAATAACAGCTAGGGTTAAACATAGTACATAAGGGAATTCAAGTGGCTTTCCCTCCATCAAATTGGTTTCAGAAAGATGTTACATATTAGATGTGATTGCGGGGTTCAAGAGATTTTTATTTTTTATCCCATGGGACATTCATTTATAAACTGACAACCACTACCCATAATCTTTAACCTCCAAGAAATGATTATATTAACTGATGTTTACCATGCTGTTAAGCACTGGAGCAGAACACTTTAGAAAAAACAAAAGTCCCCACAGTAACCAAACTCCAGATGTCAATTCTCAGCTTCAGCTTGGAAAAAAGGGCAAGAGCCTAAATGTATCATTAGGACATCAGATCCATTATCTTGTAAGTTGAGAAATGGTGCAAACATATCATAAATGTAGTAAATACTGCCAACCTCATTGCTTCTGATAATGTGTAGATGAGATATAATTTTAGCAACTTCTTGGAGAAAAGGAGACAATTGGTGAAAATAAATGCTGGCTCAATTCTGACTCTAATTAGATTTAATTACACAGGTTTGCTATTAATCTCAAAATCATTTTTCATATTTTTGGGGAAACTGGAGCTTATGTCGTCAAATAGGCTGCTCACTTTTCAAGGGAATTTGCACATTGCAGGAACATTTTTCCGTAGCTTGGGGAATGTGGTGAAATTTCACTTTACAAAGAATACCCAATAACATGCAAGGAAAGCAAAAAAAAACCCTGTATTTTTGCTTCGCTCATTACGCTCATTACACTAGCCCAGTCCGAGAAGGTGCCATTTACAGATACTCTCTGGACATGATTGGATGATGGAAGTCAGCAAAGCTTCACCCCATTCACTAAGCTAAGTGCAAATTCCCTTGCAAAGTGAACAGCCTATTTGTCTTTAGTAAATCAACCCCTATGTGTTTACATAAGATATTTGCTGAAGTATACAGAGATTAGTACAACTCCAAAAATCCAGCATTGTTTGTCAGCTCCACTTATGTTAAATAAAATACAACAGAGACCTTCTTTAAATAGTTACCAGACTGTCACAACAAGCAAATGGGTGGATTTGCCTATAGCAAGAGGCCTGTAAACATGCAGCCTCCTGCAGCACTGATAACATAGAAAATTAATTAGGTAGATGTTTCAATGGGAGGTAGTGTTAAAAGGGCCCTTCTTTTAAAATATCATTCAACTGCTGTTGTGTACCAGGCTCTTCCATTGCTTGCACACTGCTTGTTCTGTACTTGGACATCTATAAGGCACTTACATGCCCCTGTTAGTAACTTTCTATGCTCTGCCCAATGACCTGGGGAAAAGGTCAATTGGACCCCTTTTTGTGTTTAATATGCCAAAAATAAAACTCTGAAAATTAATTAAAACTCTTATTCAGGACTTTTATGAAAATAGAAATAGCGTCTACTGTCTTCCCTGCACCACACTGATTCTTCTTTACCCACTTGAAGACCGGGGTGTTAAACCCCCTTCCTGTCCAGGCCATTTTTCAGTATTCAGTGCTGGAGTACTTTGACATTTATTCAGTCATGCAACGCTGTACTGAAATTAATTTTATACCATTTTTGGGGGGCACAAAGAGCTTTATTTTGATTGTATTTATTCACCACTGGGGTTTTTATTTATATAAAAGACAGGCTCATGTCAGGTAAATAGACACCAAATATGTCAAGCTCTGAAATTGCACGCCCACGAAATCGCAAAAAAACTATCATAGGTGATGGTAACATAGGTGATGTTTAAAAACTTTTACCACTCATCAGTTTAGTGTTAACAGTGATTAATGGCCCTATAATTATTGCTCGCACTTTGATGTCCGCAGTGATAGGTAACATGTGTGGTGTAATTGTTGTTTTCGCAGGTAGGCGCACCCTACACATATTTACGTTTATATGTGCGTGCACATGGGGCGGGGGACTTAAACAATTTTTTGGTGTTTTTTATTTTTGTTATAGTTGACTTTCATTTTTTTTTACTTTATTGCTATCACATTGTGGGCTAACAAGACCCCTATGTGTAAAACAGGAATATTCATTTTGAGTGAACAGCACTAACTACCTCCCGGCCAGCCGCTGTGTATACATGGCTTCTTGGAGCTTCTTGGATGTAACTGGGCGTGTATACATGCGCGCGAGCGGGAAATCCCCGCTATTTGAAAAGAGGCAGCGATGCCCGTTAATATACAAGCAATCCGCCAGCTATACAGCCGGCGGATCGCTTGTATGAAGCCCCGAGACGTGCGCCCCCTCCGCGGCTCCCCCCTCCCGCTGTCAAGCAGGTCCCAGGCTCCGGTGTGAGCCCAGGACAAGCATAGTGCCTCTGTCCCAGGGGATTAGAGGAAGGTCGGTATATGACCTCCCTCCGGTCCCCTCTCCGCTGTCAGAATGCGGAAGTGGTGTATATTACATCACTTCCGCATTCTCGTGTCACTCTCCAGCTTCAGATGCTGGAGAGAAGCTGATGAAGCAGATCTCTGCTTTATCAGCTTCTTCAGGGGGGTCCTAGGTGACATTAGGGGTCTTGGAGACCCCTGATGTCTCCATGAAGAGGACCTGTCACCTATTCTGCTATCACATTCTCAGCCCCCTCTGTGATAGCAATAAAGTTAAGTGAAAAAAAATTGTAAAAAAATGTAAAGTTTCCCCCCCAATTTTTTTAGTTACACAAAAAAGAATAAAAAAAAACAAAAATGTTACACATGTTACATATCGCCGCGAACGTCGGAATGAGAGCAATAAGTCTAGGGCCATCAATGACTGATAACACTAAACTGATGAGCTGTAAAAGCTTTTAACGCGTCGCCTATGGCCAATTTTGGGTATGCTAGTTTTTTGCGATTTTGCGAGTGCGCGCAATTTTTACGCTTGACATGTTTGGTGTCTATCTACCCGACGTGACCCCGTCTTTTATATTTTACCAAAAAAGTGGATAATATTAGTTGTTTTATAACATAATGTAAAAAAAAAAATTTCAGTAATTTCTCCTGAATATAGTAAAAAATAAAACCCGTAGTGGTGATTAAATACCACCAAAAGAAAGCTCTATCTGTCCCCCAAAAATGGTATAAAATTAATTTCAGTACAGCGTTGCGTGATGGAATAAATGTCAGTCAAAGTACTGCAGCGCTGAACACTGAAAAATGGCCTGGCCAGGAAGGGGGTCTAAACACCTGGTCTTCAAGCGGTTAAAAAACCTTTTATGTTAATCTTAAATATTGCTCTGCCAAAACCTGGGCTTGCTGGTTAGCATACAAAACGACTCCCTCTTACCTATCCAGGGTACCTCCAGCTGACCCTTGAGCACTAAATTATGATAAATTATGACAACTGATCTCATAACATACTAAGAGGAATGTTTGCACCTGGGGTTCATGAGTTTTGCATCATAATTCTAATTGCTTATACACATTGGATTGAGTTTTCAATATCAGATTGGTCATGATCCTACACCCCCTCCCATTCCTCCCCACCCCCTCAGTCCTCTTCAGTCATTCCCTTGTCCTACCCTTCGTTCTTCCCTTCCTTTCTAGCCCTCCCCACACCCTCACCTTCTCTGGCTCTCTCATGCTTCATGAATCAGGAAAGGACCTGAGGATATCAATAAACATTGTTATCTGCAACTTTTCCGACGTAGCTAGGTATCCACCACTGTCCGTGTTTTACCCTGTACAGTTGTATAACCTGAGCCGCTTTTGTGTTTATGTCTTTTCATCTGTTTTTTAATAAAAACTTATTATACAAAAAAATATTGCTCTGGATTTCCTATTATGTAAATGAGTACATCACATGATAATGTAAAACATCTTAGGGGGTCACCTCTGGTAAACATTTTAAGACTGCATACACTATCAGTATCACTCACGCACCACTTTCTTTAGCTCAAGTACTCGTTACAAGATAGTCAATGAAAAGCTACTTGCAGTAAAAGAGTTCTAGGCAGCCACTGGCGTGAAATTAATGTTTCAAAAGCCTGAGTGATGGGAATGGAAAACAGTTGGGTGGTTTGTTATTGCATACTCATGGGAGTGATAGGCGCTTTGTACATGTTAGTAGCTGGATATTCAGCTCAGATGAAGCTAGAAAACATTGGCAATCCATTAAATGTCATGCTCCACATAGACAGTTAGACATATATGCCATTATTTTGTGACCTGGGCTGCAAAAATATTTTTTTTCTTCTTTTTTTTTCTTTTTTATAAAAACTGTTTTTTTGCTTACTTCAAGAAAGTGAAAGATGCAATATTGTATGTTACATTTTCTTGATTAGTTTCATTTCGTTTTTGATATTCTTGATTAGTAGAACAATGTATTTTTTCTGACAAGAACAACTGGTAAAATAAATTAAATTTAAACATCTCAAAATCTGCATCAAGAAAATATTTTTTTGCACTAAAGCTGACCATACAACATGAGTATTTATCTTGTTCAGCCCTGCAGCTGCTTTTCTCATTCAGTTCTCAATAGCTTGTTTATATGTTGGTGTCTCTTTTTTTAACCTCCATATTCCCCAGTTCCACTAACACTTTCCTCCAGTTTTATTCTTGTTCCTCCCTATTACCTATTACCTTCACAGGTTGCAGACCACCTTAGGGGAAGTGTTGAAGAGAGTGTGTGAGCAGATTAAAAGTTCCACTCTCTCTCTCTTCTCCATATCCTTTTTCTGCACATACGTCTCCCACCATACCCTTCACACTTCTCTCCTGCATATACTGCCTGCTGTAATACCCTCCACATTCATTTCATTGTCATACTTTCAGCTTTCCTACCCTGCGTACTCTCTCCTGCACATACCTCCCCTTGCCATACTCTCTGCACTCTTCTGCTAAACATACCTTCCCCTGGCATACCCTCTGCACTCCTCTCCGGCACATATGTCCCCCTGTCACTCCTTCTGCACACATCTCCCACACATGCTGTCCTCTGTCATGCCCTCCTGTACATACTACCTGCAGTATTTAAATTCACATTATTTTCCATCAGTTATTGCCCACCAAGACACTTCTTTAGTACTGTTTACTATATCCCAAACCAAGGCTGTTAACTTTGCAAAAATAGTTCTGGCTGTTTTCAAGGATAATAGGCAAGACACTGTAACAAAAAAGTACATGGGGAGCTGGGCACTGCCATGGGGGACATTTATCAATTCAAGAAGAATTTAAAAAAAATACCCTATGGCAGGGAGAGGATATTTTATTTCAGTTTAAAGGGCAACATTTAAATATACCTCCTTTACATGCAATCATTTAAATAACTTGCTTTGAGGATGCCTTAAACCTGCTCTGCAAGTCTCTGGGTGTTTTTATATACTATACACATTTTTTTGGTGAATGAATAACATGCGTACTATGTACCCCATATTCACTCCCCATTCACTTGGGGGACATGTATCTGTAGTCCTCCATATTCTAAAAGAGGCTTCTAGATTCCATAAATCCCCCCCCCCACAAACTCACACACCCTCTCCCTTTTTGAGAGCAGTATGTGGGGTAAGCTCCTTGTCCCCATCAACAAAGGAATACGGTTCCTTGCAAGGGAGGGGGGAACAAGACCTTGCATGTTACTCTCCCAATGTTCAGGGCATGCAACCTGATATGGTTTATAAGGGGGTGCATGCCCCCATTCCCACCCAGCCAGGCTTCCTGCCTAAATATTTGTATTTTATGAACCTTTAGGAAGACTCCACGCTGTTTTTTAAAAATAGTTTGCTGCCCCTTTAATAGGACAAATGGCATGCATATAGTAAATATATACACACACAGTTGGAAAAAGTCCTTTATTTCAATAAATAACTAAAAAATGTCTCTGGATGAAGATCTAACATATATCCCGTTGTCCTCAGATCTAGATCCACTGGCACAACAACCCACTGTGCCCAACGATGTTAACCCACTGCTACAACCATCACGAATGACAGATACCCAGCTAGCTGCTGAATGTAAACAAACAGTCAAAGATGCTGGGTGACACCATTAACCAAATATGGTCAGTGCCATCACTTATTATTCCTGGCTTATTCTGATATTTGTGCCCCCCCTGCAGACCACCACATACCCTTTGGGGAACAGAATGTGGTGATGTTTCTTACAAACATCTGTTGGAGGTTTGGTCAGGGGAACTGACCAAACATGACCAGTTTGTTCACTGAACTGCAATCAGGCTGTGTTTGGGATGAACTCATGTTCAATTCAAACCTGAAGCTCATCCCAACTAAAGAATAGATAGAAAGGGGAAGGGATAGGTTTGTCGCTGCTGTGACCTATTCTGATGTGTGTGAAAATATGCCTGAAAACATCTGAAAAGGAGCTTATAGCTTGAAAACGTATGTATTCTGGTCAACTGCAATGTGCACTTGGCTCCATGTGAAAAGGTATAAGACTAGCCCTGGCACACACAATAGTGAAATTTTGTATCGTGTATGAATGATCTGATCAACAAACAGTCATGTTCTTACTCAAATGAGCACCTAGAATGTTGGATAAAGTGCCCAGATATACATTGGCCTAGTGATCATTATGCGATAAAGATATAATAGGCAACAGTAGCAAATTAACTAATACCTATTAGTATCTTCAAACTGTGTCTAAACAGCTTTACATATTTTTTTGGCTCTTTTAGTTCATTTTTGTATTTCTGTGTTAAGCCAATATTATGGGCTCTATTCACTAAGCTGCCGAAGGATCTAGTCGTAGCTTCGGCTGATCCTTCGGCTAGCTTCGGCCCCAGTCAAGGCAACTGGACTTATTATTCACTATAGCCCATACAGCTCCCAAAGTCGGCCGAGCAGCTATTTCGAGCCGAAGGCATATGCTCCGGCTTGACTGAGCCGAGTTGAAAGTCGAAGCTGGCCGAAAGGCTGGCCAACAGCCTGCTACTGACTGCTGGGCGGAGCCAGCCATCATCTCATGGCTGGCTCCGGCCACTTGCACAGACAGATCAGCGTCCCTGGTTACCAGGTAACCAGGGACACTGATCTCCAGACATTAGATAGCGGCTCCCGGCACCCCGGGAGAGAAACACTTTCTCCCAGAAAGGTTTACTCTGCTCGATAGCCAGCCGAAGCCACCCGATGTACAGCTGATTTTAGCCGATATACGGCTGGAATCAGTCGTACCAGCCTGAAGTGAATAGCTGAACAGCGTTCGGCTCATTTCGCTTTGGGTCAGTTAGTCACTCGGCTGCCTACGGCAGCTTAGTGAAGAGACCCCTATGTCTTATTAATATTGTTTACTTAAACTGAAAATATTATGGTTCTATAATGTATACTATTAGTTACCCCGTAACATAATATACTTAAACATAGTCAGTAATTAAGTTATTTTAAGTTGAATAAATTCTGTTTAAGACACTGCATGTTTGTGTTTTGTTCCTAGACGATGAAAACATCTGATATTCAAATGAGTTAGCAGAAATGCTTTCAATTCATGTCACAGTGAATGACTATACAAATGTATCACTGTATTTTCTATAGAAATGAAAAATAAAATGTCAGGCTAACACTGGCTAACAATGAACACTTTGCTTTTTATGTTTAAAAGAAAAAAAAATCACAAATATAAAAGAATATTAAAACATGAGTTCTACCACATGAAGTAATGTGCTGTGAACACTAAAAGGTCAGTTTACTACAAGTAATATAAAAGTTTTTAATTAAGTCTGTTTGAAGGCTTCTTGCATCATTTGGAGTCTTAGTTCAAGATTATAACAGTAAAAAATTGAGTCAAGGCAACTGGACTTGCTGTATTTTTCATGAAGACGTTTCACTGGTCATCCAACCAGCTCTCTCAATTCAGAATGACTTGTACAAAAATGATCTGGGAATAAATATGGTGAATGTTGCTCCAATCCACATAATATGTTATTCCCAACCAGGCGTGGATTGCATTTGCATAATTGGAGCTGGGTGTTAATAACCTTCCCAGAGAGGTGTTAAAACAGCATTGTATGTGGCAGACCTCTATTCAAGCTTCTCCATATTTACATGAATGGCCTCTTTCACACCTCTTTTGAACCAGTCCTTCTCCGTGTCTAGAATGCGTACTTGACTGTCTTCAAAGGAGTGACCTTTTTCCTTTAGGTGTAGGTACACTGCCGAACCCTGACCAGAGGGTTCGGCCCTTCTATGCTGTGCCATACGCTGATGTAGCTGCTGTTTTGTTTCACCAACATACAATTCTGAGCACTCCTCACTGCACTGGACTGCATACACAATGTTGTTCATCTTGTATTTTGGCATTGGATCTTTTGGGTGAACCAATTGTTGTCTCAGTGTATTGCTGGGTTTAAAGCAGACAGGGATGTGATGTGTTTTAAAAACCCTTCTGAATTTCTCAGACACCCCAGCTACATATGGGAGGACCAAATTCTTCAGTTTGTCATGCTTTTCACCCTCACCGGTACTCTTGGCATTCTTTCCTCTTCTTTCTGATTTAACAAAAGCCCAGTCTGGATACCCGCAAGTTTTAAGGGCCCCCTGAGGTGTTTGAATTCCTACGCCTTGGCCTCTGTTCTGGTGGGAATGTTCTCTGCCTGGTGGTGTAGAGTCCTGATGACTCCCAGTTTGTGGTCTAAAGGATGGTGGTAGTCAAATAGCAGGTACTGGTCCGTGTGTGTTGGTTTTCGGTAGACCTCTATTTCCAGCCTCCTTTCCTCTTCTACTGTAACTAAACCGTCCAAGAAAGTTAGTTTATTGTTTTGCATATCTTCCCGCATAAACTTGATGTTATGATCCACTGAGTTGATATGGTCAGTGAAAGCCTGTAACTCTTGTTTGTGAATCTTAACCCAAGTGTCATCCACTTATCTGAACCAATGGCTGGGTGTAATTCCCTTGAAAATTGTCAGGGCCTTGCTTTCTACTTCCTCCATGTACAGGTTCACCACAATAGGTGAAACTGGCGATCCCATGGCACAGCCATGTTTCTGCCTGTAGAACTTGTCCTTGTGCTTGAAATAGGTGGAACTCAGGCAAAGGTCCAATAATGCACACACTTGATCTGGGTTAAGTTCTGTTCTGCTGCCTTGGGTGTTGTCTAGTAGCAACCATTTTTTCACTGCTCCAATAGCCTCTGTGGTGGGTATGCAGGTGAAGAGGGATGTGACACCATAGGATACCATTGTTTCTTCTGTGCCCAATATTAGGTTCTTGATTTTGGTTGTGAAATCCTGAGAGTTCTGTATGTGGTGCTATGTATTTCCAACCAAAGGGGCGATGACTCTGGCTAAGTATTTTGCCATGTTATAAGTCACAGAGTTTATGCTGCTGACAATTGGCCTGAGAGGGGTCCCATCCTTATGTATCTTCAGAAGTCCATATATACACGGAGGGGCTTCCCCAGGGTAGAGTCGATGATACATAGCCCAATCAATGGCCTTTCCAGCTGTTTTAGTAGATCTATAGCTTCCTTCTTGTAACCACTGGTTGGGTCCCTCTTAGGGCTTCATATGTGTTGTTATCATTCAGAAGTGCATTCACCTTATCATAGTAGTCAGCTGTATTAAGTACAACTGTGCATCTTCTTTTATCAGCAGGCAGGATAGTGATGCTCTTGTCTTTCTTCAGGGATGTAACCGCCCTCCTTTCTTCTGTAGTCAGGTTTGACGGAGGGGGTTTGGCACTGGCCAGGGCTGCAGACACTTTTAGGCAAAGTTGTTCAGCCTCACCCTGTGACACTTTGTTACTGTGGATTGAGGCCTCAGTGGCTGAGATAATATCCACTACAGGGATGGTTCTGGGTGTGATTGCGAAATGCAACCCTTTAGCGAGGACATCCATCTCCAGCTGGGTGAGAACCCTTTCTGAAAGGATCTTCACCCAAATCTCTTTGTTCTGCAATGTCCCCCTTTCCTCCTTCTGCCTCCAAGATAATGCTTCCCTAGTATGGCTGTTTCCAGTTCGGCATAACAAAATGGAGAACTTCTTGTGTTGCTTCTCCTTGCCCTTAGTTTGCTGAGCTAGCTGTTCATGTACTGTGAAATCTGTTACTGTCCTCCAAATATCAGCAGGTAGCTGAAAAATCAGGCTCTCTTCTAGTTGGTTGATAGTATGTTTTAAGGCATCAACTGGGAAATGGGTCTGCCATACACGTTCATTTAGCAATTGTTTCTGGGCCTTATGTAGTATCAGCTTTGTGACCCTTTACTGTGGAGTCCAAACATATGCTGCAAGGTACCAACACTTGTCGGCATCTGAGGTTAAAGAGCAGGTGGTTTCTATAGTCTGCCGATTTTCTTGCTGCCTTTCATATTCTCGTACAAGTTTAAGGGTTTTCTCCCCAAAATGTGTCACAATATTTCAACATACAATGCTGTTTTAACACCTCTCTTTGGGCAGGTTGTTAACACCTAGCTCCAATTATGCAAATGCAATCAACACCTGGTTGTGACTAACAGATTATGTGGATTGGAGCAACATTCACCATATTTATTGCCAGATCATTTTTGTACAAGTCATTCTGAATTATGAAAGCTGGTTGGATGACCAGTGAAATGTCTTCAGGAAAAATACACCAAGTCCAGTTGCCCTGACTTAATGTTTTACAGATATACCATGACCTGGATGAATGAGAACCTTTGCAGACTTAGTTCCCGATTGTTTCTCAAGTCATGCAAGAGTCACACTCCTTCTGTTTATATGTCTTCTTCATAGAGAAAAACACTATTTCTTTGTGTCTGCAATATGTAGGTTAGCATTATTTGCTTTGCATGGATTATGCCATACCTCTGTCAGGTAGACTGAGAGCAAATTGAGAGCAAATTAACATGGTTACCGATCATGTGGTCATTATGTCAACTATGGCTTTGTTTCTAAATATCTGTCACTGAAAGAGACAGTTGCTGGAGTATTTCTTTCTGTGTGCACTCACTGTGTGCATAGAAAAAAAACAGTAACAGTGTTAAAAAGAAATGGCAATAATAAAAGAGAAAACATCTAAAAAAAGGTGTTTTTCAAATTGTTTTGTCAATTTGCCAACCTACTGTATATAAAAAAAATCTGTACTGAAAATTAAAAAAAGCATGTAAATATTATTATTATTATTATTAGGGTAGGTAAGTTAGTTAAGATGTTTCAAAAAATGGCTAAGTTAATTTCAGCACCCTAAAGACAAAAACTGTTAGGTGATTTAAAATCCTTGTATCTATCAAAAATAAAATACATGTTTAATATAGGTTGACAGTTAACCTCCCTGGTGGTATTCCCGAGTCTGGCTCGGGGTGAATTTTCCATACCAGGAGCGGTAACCCCGAGCCAGACTCGGGGCTGCACAGAAAAGTGACACTCACCTTGTCCCTGCGATCCCACGGCATCCTCTGCTGTACGCGGCTCGAAAATGAAACTAAAAGCCGGCATCTGACTTTTATTTTTGTTTTCGAGCGTCACAGCCGGCGGGAAATTCAAATGTGAAAAGTTGTAATATACACAGAATACACACAATACAATGTAATCTGCTATGATTACACTTATGTATCAAACTATTTCACTTCAATTTTGTCCCTAGAGCTTTGTCCAGTGCCCTGCCTGACACTTTTTCACATTTTTAAGAAATTATAATATAATAAATAATTATAAAAAATTATAATAAAATAATTTAAAAAATGGTCCAGTAAATGGGAATTCTGTGGTTGTTGCCTGATCCGTACCACAGTAAATAAAGTACCAAGTTTGCACATCACTGAGCTCGGTCGCAGAATCCTCGCTGTCCTCACTTTCAGTGTCTGTTGAGGAATTTCCCAAGGAATCGCTATCACTCAATTCTGCAAGTAGTTCTAATTTATTATCGCTGTTTTCTACCTGGTCTAAAACCGCTTTTGACCTAAAACAGCGACGATTCTGCGACCGAGCTCAGTGATGTGCGAACTTGGTACTCTATTGACTGTGGTACGGATCAGGCTGCGCCCCCAGAATTCCCATTTACTGGACCATTTTTTAAAATTATTATATTATAATTTTTTATAATTATTTATAATAATTTATTATATTATAATTTCTTATAATTATTTATAATGTATTATATTATAATTTTTTAATTCCGTGTTTCAAACTTTATCATACCTGGGATGTCTACTGGACTCTTGTTTGGACAGATTTAGGTGAGTTATTCCTAGGATTTACTAAGAACTACAGGCCTACAATGTAAAACAACATATTTGCTTGAAAAACAATGTACCGCTTTTGGTACCTAAAATCCTGAATAATCATACCGCCAGGGAGGTTAAAGTATATATAAATCCAAGAACAAAAATGTAATATATTGCAGCTTACCAGTCCTTAGATGTGGTGTTTGCATTGGTTTTCTGTTGTTCAGACAAAGTAAGTTTTCTGCAAGTACAGAAAAATGCATGTTAATCTTGACAGAAATCTAGTATCCTTGTAACTTTCTGCACCCTGAACGAAAATCTCAAACAATGTTTTTTACTTTCCAAGTTAACTTTTGTGAACTACAGTTACCCACATCCCTATGTACTGGAGATGAGGAGAGGGGGAGGTGTTTGCAGTCCAAATCAGAAGAGAAGTCATGGGGGACAATGCTGTTCCTCCATAGATACAGTTTGGTGAGTAGGCATTGTCACTTAGGGACAGGAACTGTGTTACAGGCAGAATCACCAGTTGAAAATAGAAAAAAAAAAAAACTAAAACAAATACGACTTCATCTACAGACTGCTAAGCTGCAATATATACAATCTTTATTTTGGGGTTAGATACACTTTATTTGTCCAGTTATTGGCCTGTGTTACATTTTATTTTACACAGAAAGGAAAGCCTCTTGTTTATCATTCATGTTACAGTCCCAATGTAAACCATTGTTCAGCAGTGTCGTCTTTACACGTGGAGTTATTGCAATAACACTGCTGTATTTAAGGAGGTGTTTCCGCTATTTCATTGCATGTGGTCAAAGACAAGCAGATTATTTCTGTGACTCAAATCAAAGCCCTTGTTTATACCCCATCAAATGGCTAAATATAGAGCAATTTGACCAAAAAGAACTTGCATAGTACCACTTCTTTCCAAATATATAAAAAACCTATGTGTAAATGCAATCACTAATTTCGCTTATACGCCTTAACATGTTATTGTAATGAATTTATCTAAGTTGTGCAGGCATCTTATACTTGTTTTACATATTTGTTTCATGCTATCTATAAGGTGCATGTTTTGGCTACCTGAATAAGAGACATCTGAGTTCTTTTGTTCCCCTCACCCCCCCCCCCCCTTTTT